>NW_024525489.1:923230-1351304 GCF_017590135.1 Pyrgilauda ruficollis | reverse complement strand
CCCAAAAAAAAAAAAAAAAAAAAAAATAAAAAAGGCGACTGCCGAAAAGGGGGGATGGGGAGAGAGAAGGTGCCGGCCGCCCACGTCTGGGTTGCGGGCGGCGGACGGGACACTTCGCCCAGGGGACGCGGGGACACACGCGCTGCCGGCCGCCAGCAGGCCATGTGCCGAGCGGGCGGCAGGGGCGGGGGAACGGGCACCGCACACACACACACACAAAATCAGTGAATTAAAAAAAAAAAAAAAAAAAAAAAACGGAATGCCAGAGGAGGCCGGGCGAGGAGCGAGGATGCCGCACCGCTGCTGCCGTGCAGGCCCGGCGCCGCGCCCCCCCAATCCCCTGCAAGGCTCTGCAGGGGAAGGCGGGGGAGCCCCCGGCACACAGCGCCCCACGGCCTCTCCGGGAGCCGGGGTGCCCGGGGGCGCTGCGGGCCGGGCAGCCCGGGCCGCACTGGGGCACCTGGCTGCGCAATGGCGTCGCCGCCGAGGAGAGCCAAGGACTGGCGCAGAGCCTGGCGCGGCGCGGTGAGGGGAGCTTGAGCCATCGCTCCCCTCCTCTGCTGCTGGGGCAGCCGAGCAGGTGCTCCCGAAAGCAGGAGGGTGTGCGTTAGGGCAGAGCGAGCCGGGGCCTGCGGCAGCCCCGGGGCCGCTGTGAGCGCCGAGCAGGCTGGCAGCGCTATGCCCGGCCATGGCAGCAGCCACACGCATCCGCTGCCCTGGGTTCGTGTGCTTCGCAAAGCCAGATCCTGCACATCTTGAACGCTCCCACTAAATTCCAAGGGCATTTTCACGTGTGAGACTTAACTCGCCTGCAAAAGTATTCCCAGAACTAGGCCTCGCTTAAACTACCCATGGCAGCCTGAGTTTAAGTGCCTCCTCATCTAAAAACCAATTGTTATCCACACATTGCATCCCAAACTGCTGCAGCACCACACCACCTACTCTGTGACTGCAGAGCGTCCCAGCAGAGCCCTGAGACAAGTTTCCCTCTTCTGTGTTGCTTTTCACACCACCTATTATAATAACAGCAAGTTACAACATCACCAATGAACAGGTAACTAGCGCAGCAGAGTCCATGAAGGGATGCGTGTAACAGGGCTGAAACGAAATTATTTTTTTTTTGCAACTGCCTCTGTTCAGCCTTAATATTAGCATTAATACTTTCATTTTCCTCATTTAAATACAATAAAAGGGAAAATTGCCTTTGCTTAATATTGTTAATACTCAGGTTTTGCAATTCCTGTTTTTATATGGCAATAAAGTCAGGGAGAAGTTAGTGTACACCTTTTCTGTTGCTGGGCTCAGTGCCTTCAGCAGCAGCTATGGTGGGATCACCTACTGCAGCTGGGAAAAGAATTGGGGAAAAAAGAAATAATTCTTGGAATATTGTACAGTCCATGCGTCGTTTTCAGAAGCCTGAAATTGAAAGCACTTGGTTGTGGGTTTTTTTCTTTTTAAACCCAAGCTACTCTGGATGCTTTCTGGCTTGGTTAGAAAGACAAGTTTACTATACGTTTCTGTTCTGGAATCATTTTGAACTGCTTTTAGTCTAAATTCTTACCTGTCTTAACTCTACTGTCTCAGCAGAGTACATTACTGATACATGTTTTTGGTAGACTTGAAAAGCAGTGTGTACAGCTTGATTGTTGTCGTTGTCTGTATTTCACCATTCATTTTTAAGTGAGGCTCTTTTGATTGATGTGAGGAATTTGTTTGAAAGGATGAAGGGTATGGCATAGCTACCCAAGATGCTACTTAAGATTGCACCATAGCTCAGCTAACAGAGATTTCTCATTGTGATTGTCACACTTTTAAAAGCGTGTGAGTTAATCAAATTGCTATTTTTGGAATGCACTTAAAGGAACATTAAAATGCATTAATTTCATTAAAATAAATGAGCAGATAGGTAACAAAATAAGTATCAGCCAAATAAGCAAGATCTCAACTATGAAGCCAAATCCAGCCCTAGTGAAATCATCTGAGTTGTGCTTGTCTATAGCACATATAATTTGGCTTCTGCAGTCACACAGCTGACGCTTTATTTGGTTTTCAGGGGTGTGTATATTAAAAATGAGCGAGCCATGCTGCTTCTCCAGCATGATTAACCACTGAAGTGAAATTCACCTGGTTCCCTTTTAGCTCTGCTGTGCAATCCTATCACACATGCAGTTTTTGGTGTGCATACAAACCTGAGATGCAGAGAGGTATTCCCAGCCCCTGTGTCAGTCTAAAGGATGTGAGCTGAGTCTGAAGTGAGGGTGTGCTAAGTTGGATTTCAGCAGAGGCTGTTCACAGCCAGATGCATATATATGCTCCAGTTAATAGGCTGTACTGGAGTCTGTGCCACCATCTTTCATTACTGCTGTTACTCATGCCAGTGAGAGTAAAGGAAAGGTTGGTGTGTCTGTAATCACATATTAATTTGCTGTGTAGATATATCCTAAGAACCTCTCAGCCCAGGAAAATTATACTGGAATAAGGTTGGATGTGAATGTAAAGCAGAACTGTGTTCAGATAGTTTATTCATTCTGGAATGACTGAGTTGTTTCCTGGTTTCACTTAATCCACTTTCAAAGTGGATTAAGGTAATTCAAGAAACCGAATTCCTACACTGGCGTAAAAGTTGTCTACGCATGGGTTTAGTTGAACACAATTACTGCAATGTACCTAATAAGTGTCCTGAAATAACTTGGTGTGTAGACAAATCCAGAGTCCCACAGGTGAAAACAACAGAATTTAGTAATTTTGTATAACATGAGGTTAATTTAGCCCAACATTTGACCTACTTATTTTCTCACGAAGCATATTTAATTCATTACAGGTTTGTCTTCCTCACTGAAATCCCCACAACAGAAATGTATTTATGATCAGTTTCAAGATGGCAATGCTATGTGCACTCCACTAAAAATAAGCAATTTAACCAGTATATTCTCTAAATACCTTCTCAACTGCCCTGAAGTGGAGAAAAGGTTCTTTACTGGAAGAAATACCAGCTTCTCAGTCATAAATATTTTGAGTGGGTTGTTCTAAACAAAAGGTAAACAAACCCCAAAGCTCTGCTCTGCCCTCTGAGACACCCATGATCCATTTGACTGCATTCCATTCATAGCAATAGCACCCAGTCTGACTCAGCAATATTAGTTCCTGAATGAGGAACCTCACAGACTCACACAGAAGGGTTTGCAGAACAAGAGGGCCTTCAGGAGGCACCTTAAGAATAGAGAGCTAATTTATAGTTTGCTTACAGAGGTCTGAATCAGGGAGAAACTACCTGAAACCGAGGTAGCCTCTCTGCTTCTGCTCTGAATCAGGTGTATTGCATCACTGGCAATACAGAAAAGTGACTGAACTGATAATGAGAACATATAAGATGTTTTGTGACCTTGTGCCAAGCACAAAGTTTGTCAAATGTCATTCAGTGTCATTCCATGCCACACACATGCATGGAAGAGAGGTGACTCTCTAATGTGAATGAAGCCTCCTAAACTTTAAATTTAAGACTGTTTGTTGGTTTGTTTTTGTCAAAGGAGATGGGGGGGGGGGGGGGGGGGGGGGAGTTCCTTGAGGGCAAGTTATTGAACAAAACAAAAACTAGATGAGGTAGAAATTATGTAAACTCAGGTAATAAACAAGGCAGTTTTTTGAAAGAAGTATAAATATAAAAGCCAAATGATACAAATTGCTGACCCTTTAAACATTGACATAGGAAAAGCCATTAAAAGCTATGAAGATAAAACACTCCAACTTCTACTTTGTGTCAAAGACTGCAATGTGTCACACATTACAGAGGGTGACCGGGAGTCTTCCCTTACACAGATAAAGTAGTCCCCGCTATTCTGTGTAACAGGCAAGGATGCCCACAGGATTCTCATTTTGTGATTACAAGCATGGCTTTGCCCTCCTGTCCTTGTCTTGGTTAAGGATATAGGGAATGGATTTCACCTACAACTCCCTCATGCCAAACCTGTTTATTTAATTAAGAATAATTCCTGTAACAAAATAAGCATTGATTGAAGAAGGTAAGCATGGAGAAAGATAAACAAGAAATCAAGTACTTAAATTCTGTGGTGCTGAATGACTTTTACCATGGGTCTTGATATTAAGGCTCATATTAAGCCTGGTATTAAACTCAGATTGAAGGCAATGAGAGTTTTATAGGAGCATGCCTGATCTGAAATCCTACTTGAATAAAAGAAGGAATTGGATTATTGTACACTCTGCTTCCGCTGAGGGACCTCTGAGTGTTGGATCCACCTGCAGTGCTGGGGTATCCTGGCTCTCCCCCACTCCTGTCATTACAGGGGCATTACACATCCATAGAGGAAGGCGTGCTAAATCCCCAAGACGATTGGCACAGCACATGCAAGAGGAAACCTCAGCACGCAGCCAATGCCAGGCAATGAAGGATCCTCCGTGGGAGTTGGTTAGTAGTGCCAATGTTTGATATTTGTCGTAACAACCACCAACTGTTTTGGTTTTTGTTCTAACAATGTGAATTATGCATTAAACATTAATACAAGTGAGTGTACTTTCTTTTGATCTTCAAGCATAATCATTTCTAATGAGAGCTTATACATGAGCATTGAAACAAATCCCTGAGTCATGTGAATTTACATTGGTTTTACTCTGTGGGAAAGATCCCACATGAGTTACTCATGTCTGTAAAACATAACATACTTAGAAGAAAAAAATGAGCTTGCATTTGTCTGTTGGAACATAAATATCTGCGTAGACATTTGGCTTGTGCCAAAGTCAGTAATGAAACATTAAATGAAACATTAAAAAGTTAATTTATCAGAGATCAGGATTCAGGGTGGGGCCCTCAATTAATGTGAGATCCAAGTCTGCTCAGAATAAGGTCACCTCTTAGTTTCTCCCATCTGCCTTCTTGCAAGAGTTGAGTCTAGTATCAGAGGAATTTGAACTAGCTCTAAGTAAAGGGATCAGAATTTGGCTTGCTTGACAGTGATCAAAGTTGCCAAACTTTTGGTGACTTGCCATCACCAAGTTATAATATGCCAATCCATGGCAGGCAAACTGTGCAGTGCTAAGTGGCACCTCTCCAAATGCCCTTGACAGCCAGTGTGGGTGAGACCCACTGTAGAATCTGCTTGGCCATGTTTAATATCTGCACTTCTTAAAACAACAGTCACAAATGGTGCATTCCATAAAAACATAAACACTGTGGATTGTGCAACTGCCAAGACAGTTATTTAAAATGCAAACAGAATTTAAGCCCTTTCCCCTTTGACACATTGCACAAATATTAAACCAACAAGCAATTAACAGTCTGCACTAAAGCAGTCGTGCTGCATGTGCAAGGGACAGGCTGCACACTGGGGAAAGTACAGGTGCAAAACAGCACATGATGGTTTCTGTTCCTGGGGGTGCAGGTACTCATTACAAGATCTCCAGAATGCCTCTTGCCTTTCCAAACAGACCTCAATGCCAAAGGTTGCAGGAGGTGGCTGTCAGGAAGGTATTATGTTAAATGGCAGATAGGTTCTGTCTATGATTAAGGTCATATCTCAGGAATTCTCAAAAGCCCATTAATGTATTTTATTCTTAATGTGTAAGTGCTAAAGGAGTCCTGGAAGCCAGAAATCCAGGATTACCCCACATAATTCAATGTTTTCACAGGAGGCTACAGTCATGCTCTGTGCTGCTTCCCTTCTCTTGTCTGAATAACCTTAAATGCTGATGGTACATCTTCAGAAGGAGAGTGAAAGCAGCCTATGCACAGAATAGTTTATAGACTGGAAGAAGAGCAAACACAAAACCCTTCATCCCTGAACTTGAATTCTCCAAGTGCTCTGTTTTATGTAATGACAGAGGAGCTGATACTATTGCAGTAGAGAAGAAAGCATCCAAGACACTCCATTATGGAACCCCACCACTTTTATTAATTATCTTCCCTGGGGTTGCACAACTTCACCTGGCATGTTAAGTTAAAAGATGGATAGGTCAATATTGGGTCTGAAGGAATTTTGGGTAGAAGGACCTCAACTCCATCTAGACACTGCTTGAAGCCCATTGACATTATCCAGCTTTAAGAGTTCAGTGAGTCTTCTGACTTCTCAGAATGCGTCAGTACATCCCCAGGCACACACAAAAAGCTGTGCTTGCAAAGATGGGATAGATACAGGTAGAAAATGGTGTACAGAAGCATGTAGGGAGGATTCTCTAAGCATCAGCCAGGGTGACAAAGCATGCTGGCCCATGGGTTCCCAGGCTGTATTTACAGCCCTGGAATACCTGCTGGAAACACTCCCCTGTAATTTAGCTCATTTGGTGTGCATTAAGGATGCTCACTTCTAGACCCCTAAGTGAAATGTGATACTGAACTAATTCTTCCTCTTGCAACAGCAGGCCTCAGCAGATGGCCAAGAGGTGGATGGGAAGGAGAGAACACCAGTTTTAATCCAGTTGTTCATGATGGAAAACTATGAGAAAAGTGAAAAGATCTTATTCTGCAGACCAAGGCATTTACTTATATTTAACTGCCTAAACTCAGTCAGAGCCCTGAATTCCATTACTCTGTGTGAATGTTATGGTATGGTGAAGTCTTATTTGGTAATTGCCTGGTCAGAGCCACAGACTAGAAAAAAGATATGCAGCCAGTGAAAGCCCAGTGGAGTCATACCAGTTTATACTAGCTGACAGTCCAATCTTCAATTTAAAATTAAAATTTTGAGAAGTTGCATTTTTCCACGTCATTTTGGTCATATTACACAGGGGGAAGAATAAGTGAGAAAACAAAAAATAAAGTTGTAGCTATATATATAACCAAGACAGAAGCAGAACAAATGTGAAATGTTTAGCAGTGAAATTCTACATCCAAATTACTAGGTATTTCAGTGTTGGTGCCATTTGGATTACTGCTTAACTTTAGGGCAGCAAGGTAAGCTCATTTTCTTGCTTCTTTTCAGCCACCATTAGGGCTGCAACCTTCCCATCCTCCAGGGAGAGGGAGAGAAGTTACACAATGGGTATTTTTCCATGGGCGGATGTCTAAATGTGAAGGGAAACAATTTAATTTTAATGACAATTTTGAGACTCTTGAAGGTAATTTCTGGGCAGTGCAGAAATTAGTGGGGCTTACTGCTGCCAAGAGCTGCATGTTCTCCTTCTGATGTTAGCAGGATTACAGGTCTCATCTTTTGGCAGAAATAATTCCCAAAATAGTAGGTCCTTCTCTCTTGCCTTCTATCAAAAGAGCAAGAGATCTGCTGCTGTCAGTCCCAACCAAGTGTCAGTGCAGAGCAATGGCTACAAAAAAAACAGGATAACGGCACCAGAGTCACACTACCAGAGATCTATTCTCATTAGGTATTTACAGCATTATCCAGGGTGGAATGGTAAATTTGTTAGGTGCTGCACAAAACATTTAACCGGAAAAAGTTCCAGCATCCAAAAGCACTACAAAAATGATTGAGGAAGGAGAGTGGCAAACAATGGGATATCCTGGGAAAAAAAGTACACCAGTGATTACAGCAAATGAAGGCTTTTCCTACACGCAGGGTAACAATAATTCTGCCAAGCAGGCAGGTTATTTCCTTTTTAGTTCTGCTATTTCCACTGCATTACTGAATCATGGTTTGTTAATAGCTTACAAACATTAAGTTTAAAAAGCTTTAGGGACTTTGTCATACCTAAGACAATACGTACCGATTTATCAATTTCTATAAAAATACATAATCCAGTAGGTTTTGGGGTTGTGGTTGTCAGGGTGGGGTTTTTTAATGCCTTTAATAAAGTAGGGATAATTTTGGTCTTGTTTTTGTCTTCTTAGAAGATTCAGAAAGGAATATAACGGGTAGTGCCAAAATCTGTACGTATCTAATTGTTGATAGCAAAGTAGAAAATAAAAGATGCTTCAGAATAGTGCCAGTCATTTAATCTGCTCTGTAGTTGGATGATAGAGTGTCAAGCATTTTCATCAAAAGCACGAGGCCCACTACAGATGACTGTCTTTTCAATTTTGGGCTATGCAATTATAGCCCCAAACAGGTCATGGAAGGATTCAGCCTTCCCCGTGTTACCCCTCTGGTCAGATGGCAGCTCCAGACAAAAGGAAAGAAGAAAAGAGGACAGCAGTAGCCACCTGGCACTGTCTTTTTGCACAGCAAAAAGCAGGCAGGGGAGGAGGGACCTGGTTCCCAGCCAGGTGTGGCAGCACTTACAAGCCAGGCTGCCAAGCTGGAGCTCATCCTCTGAATCGGATTCTGCACGGGGAGGCACAGAGAAGGTAACATTGGGGAACTGCTTCCCTTGCAAAGAGCTCTGCATCCCCATTTACCCTCTACCATGAGATGGCCAAATGTGCCTCTTATTTGGCAGAAAATGTTCAGCCTGGTATTGAGTATGTTGCTGTGTCCACCAGCCCGCTACACGGTGTACATAAAACATCATTCAGTTACAGGAGAATTAAAAGAAGCATTAGGGAGACTCACATTATTGACTGATACCAAACCATTTTTTCCTAGTACTGTTTTTTATATACTGTACCCAGAGTTTAGCTGTGTCCATTATTTCCTTCTACTCACTATTTCTCCAAAGGTGATTTTATGATCAAATTTGTGTACTGTACTGCTGGATACTATGGTGCAGTTCATTGCTCTAGAACAATTTCACTGGTTTAGAAACTCCACCATAATGTTTTGCCACTAGATTTCTGCTGAGAAGTAGAGGCACTAGCTCACAAACACACTTTCCAAGTCCTTATGGAGCCTTCCCAAGAACATGTGACATGCTTATCAGGCTTGCATGCACAGCTAAGTCTCTGTGCCCCTGCTCTGAACCCTTGGGACATGGGTGCTGGGTTAAGACTACAGAAAAAGGAAAAGCATGGCCACAATCAACAGTCAGTCATTTTAATGGCTGTTAATGTAAAAACATATTCCTAACCTTACTTACTACAGCCAGATATAGGGTAGAAGACATGGTTTTGCATGAACCCATTTATTTTTTTTTTAACTCTTTTGTATGAGTGATGATTTTTGAGAGATTGGTGTAGTAATGTTCAGTTGTTACGAGACTGCTGCTTCACATTTCTACCTGTGCAGATGGGATATCACATTTCTGTCTAAGTTACAAGACCACTCAGAGTTAACATCCAGAAACAGTTTCCTCTATTCCAGCAGTAGTTGCCACTTCTCGGAACAATTCTTTAGGTACAAGGCCAATAGAAATGCCCCTTCACTATTTCCCACTACAGCTCAGGTTTCCTGCCTCAGCTTTTATGCTGCTGTGAACATGTACAAAATGGGATGCTAGGTTTTGTCCCCCTGCCCTCAGTCCAAAAGTGCTATGCAACAGTAATTCCATCTGACTTCACATAATTCTGCTCTTGCACTTAGAAATACAGGAGTTAACAGTCAAGAAGTTCTTTGGGTACTGGAAAGATTAACAGGTCTTTCAATCGTCATGCAGGTGACCACAAGGTACAAGCTTTATAGACATTTGATGAATGAAGGGTTGCCACTAAATGAAAGCATGTCACAAAGCTCTAGAGGAAATCATTGCAACAAGGTTTTAGGAGTTTGTGAAGGCACCGTGAAATGAACACACTTTATGAGGCTACAGCTTGTGTGTAGAAGATATATGCAACCTGCTCTGTATTCCTAAAATGATCACCAACATATCATTGGGAACTTGGGCTTCTGAGAGTCATTTCTCTCTCTGTGCCTCAGTTCCCTTATATGAAAGTCAGGATTATGTCTTTAGTGCCCCTTGGATGAACAGAACAAGTTCACCTCTTAAATGTCAAGTGTTACAATCAATCACAGGTTTACCATGTATTTTTCTGCCTAATCATTTAAAACTATTAATATCAAAATAAGCCACTCAAAAATTAGTTAAGATTGCAGAAGTCCCAGACTGTGGAACATGAATCTCAGTGATTTCAATGTGATGGATGGATGTGATGCCAGCCTCAGACATAAGATTAGCTTCAATGTGATTTGAAAGATCCCAGAACTCCAGTGACAAATTATTTGTTCTGCATTTTCTGTTAGTTCAGGAAAGATCTATGCCAGTCCCAAAACAGTGCCTATTGTTCCCTCCTACTTTGAATATTTTCCTATGAATGCTGCTTGCTACCCAACAAACTATCAAAAAAAACTTCAGACCCCAGCATTCATTCTGTGGTTGAATTTATTGTGTTTTAAAGAATTTTTATTTTGAAATATTGATGAAAAATTATTTGCCAGGTAATCAGTAAAGGAACTGAGATATAATCCAGTCATTACAGTCACTCTCACTTACATGGGTCTACTACCGGTAATCCTTTCTTACATAAATGCAGTTATGCTTAAGGAAGGTTAGATGCTACATTTTCAGGATTTTCTTTCTTCTACCAAGACAGATAATGTTGGATACATAAAATTCCTCTTTTATGTGACACTTCCTTTAAAGCAAGTTTGTCCCCCTGAGTAAATCTTTCCTTGGCTGTAATGTGATATATATACACATACACACACATCTGTATCTGCCATAGATATCTACTTTATATATCACAATTACTTCACTGCAAGATGTTAATACAGATTGGAAAAAGAAAAACAAAAAGGACAAATTTCTCTACTCAGTGTTTAAGAGTAGTTGGTATCACCGAATTTAGAAGTGTAAATTCCTTTTTTTTACACCTGAATACACCACCGCCTGAGCAGTACCTGACGTCAGTAGCAGTTCATGTATGTGTGCAGCTGCAAAATCTTTTGATATCCAGGTGCCACAGGAAACCATCACTGGATTACAGTATTTTTTCTGACACATGTAAAAGATTCAATCAGCCTAAAAGTATTTAACACTTTCTACAAAGACATGTTATGAAGAACTCCAATTGTCTTTTGAAAAAGGCGGAGTCACTACCCTGTATCCTACTAAAATGCACACTACTTCCAACATTTTTCAGTTAGGCAAGATGAATATGGAGGGAGGAGGGAAGAAAATTATTCAGAGAAAATTCAAGTTAGAGAAAAAAAAATCTTATTTATAGTTCAGAGATCTGTGCTATTTTAATTCCTCATTTAAATAACTATTTTAAATTATAAATTTCAATCCTATTGCAGATATCTTGCTCTTCTTTTCTGAATACAGAAATATGAAAGAATAAGGTAAAAAAAGATATTAAATAGTGATTTAATTTGTTCAGAAAGCATTGAGTGATAAGTATCTGCATGGAATTACATAGCTCAGTTCTACTTGAAAGTTCTCCTAACTGGAAGAAAACATGCAAGATCCTCACCCATTTTAACAGCCTTCATAAATGGATGTTGAAGTTAGCAGCAACAGTTCATCAGCAGCTTCCCAAGACTGGCATCAATATAAGAATTTGTATTAGATATGAATGGGGAAAAAACCAATCATTTTTAGTGCTGTATTTGAATGAAAGTTAGAAATAGTTAAAATGCAATGCACCGAAGATGCCACTCACGGACATGATAACTATTTCAGGGGAGAGGGAGGAGGGCAAACTTCCCACTGCATGATGAAAAATATGAAAGTATTAAGTAGAAATATTTGAAGAAATTAAGGCCTGGAACTATAGCTTTCAACAAAGATGATGTCAGTTCTGTGTATTCCTGCACAAGAAAACCAAAGTGCTGTCTGGGACTTCTGAGCATTTCCACAACCCAAACAGTAAGAGGAAGCTATTCAAAGTCAAAAGAGTTTCAGTGTTAACTGCAATGAAAACAGACCAGAGACTTTATCTTAATCAGTTACTTAGAATGAACTGATACAGATTTATCATCTTTTCTCCCTCTGTGTTTAGAGCCAGAATCACACATTACTGGTGTATTTTCAAAGTCCCACACATGGGCAATAACATGCAATTTTTGCAAATATTTTGAAGGAAGGGATTTCCTGTATTTTGCCAGTGCTGTGCTTCAGGGTCATGAGTCACTAAGAAAATACGGAGAAATATTTTTTTTGTGCTTTGAATAAGAAGTCTTTTGTGACAGAATATAAAAGTGGGGAAGTAGTTTCTAAGTTTATTATTACTAGTCTATTTATTAAGAATGACAAACTTTGAAACAGTTGAAATATTTAGATGGAAACATGCCATTATCTCCAGTATTTTCTGCAAATGTTCTGTCAGCATCCTAATTGTACTCCTGTCCTGTATGATGAAATGAAATCCAGCTCTCTCCATAAATGAAATAGCAGTAAGAAAAAATCGAAATGCTATTTATTCAGCAACTGATTCTTAGCCAAAATGAACTACTATTTACTATGGTTAGAGGTAATTTTACACATATAGTAAGCATGTAAGGCACTTGTAACATTTGAAAGCCTGAGATGTGCATTATCTTGTAGGCTCTTGTAATTTTTTTAGCTATATACTGACAGAGTTAAACACAGGCATTTACAGGAAAAAGAAATTAATTTTGCTAAGGCTGAGATAAGCAAATAAAACAAAATAAATACAATATTAAAGTTGCTAATGCTCTATTCTCAACAAAATTCTTATAGTAATGTGCTCTCCTTTCCTTTCTAGCAACGTGTAACTCTCTGCAGGGATGTCAAGGGGACCATTCTCTCAATTTTCCTAGCAAGCCAACGTCTGCTAAATGCAGCATGACATGCTGTTTACCTTTGTTGTAAATTTGAGGCTTTTCCATTTAAGAACTGTATAAATGAATCAGTATTCATTCACACCTATGCCTAGAAGTGTCCATAACAAAGCAGAGAGTGCAGATTTTTAATCTCCTCCTTATTCTGATTTTATGCCATATTCCTCTGCACTGATGCTATTCGGAATTGCCCTAGATATATTAATAAATGCAAGGAAAGTAAAACCAAAAACAATGGTGATTTTCCCCTCATTTTCTGCAAGTATTTCGTGACTAAGGTGATAATAATGCAGAGGTAAAAGGTCTTGCCTTACATCTCCTTTAAATTCAGTAGTTTAACAAACTGCTACAAAACAGAAGTTTTGTCCTCTTCTCCAAAAACCAAGATGACAAAATCCCAAGCTATATATTTAGATTTGCCTTCTAAAATCCTGTGCAATATTTAGTAACTTGTATTTGATGGGAGAATTTCCAAGGGAAATAGTAGGGGGTTGTCTGTTTTGTTTTGATTTTTTAAAATGTATATACATTTCTCATCTGCTGAAAGGAAATCTACCTACATCAGCCAAAAGAACAGGTGAAAAGACTAATTAATATTAAAAAATGCAACAACCCTTTCTTTAGTGAACGCTTTTGAATCAAAGTAATTTTTCTCATACTGCAGAAACCCTCTATTTGAACAAGCACCCACTAACATCACTTGTTCCTCTAATTGTCATCGTTACTGAGACAGAAGCAGCCTTTGTTACTCACACACAGCATTCTCTAAAATCCATTTTTCCAATTAGGTTTTTATTCTGCTTCTCATCCGTCTGCTTTTATTTAGTTTTGAGCACAATTACAGCTGTATTTGGGTTAACTTGTGGCAGTAAGGCATTTGCAGAAGCTGTTGCTCTCAGTAACATTGGCTATTACTGATTACAGCATTGCTTGAGGCGGATTCCTTGTTCTAAATGGCATTGAACATTTTTACCTGGATATTGCAACACCACATTATGAACACTGGGATATAAACAGAACAGTAAGCAGTGCTGCTGGCCTCTGGATTTAAACAATAAGTCAGGAGACTTGTGTGTGGAGACACAGCTAGAAAATCGAGCTACCACCAAAGTATCTGATGCAATATCTGTATCTTTCTCTAATTTGCTACTGACCAATTAGTACATTCAACTCTGAATCACAGTCCTAAATAATAAAGGTCAAAGTTTTCATGGACATTTTCTGTGTTTGAGTTGCCACCTTGAAATAGCTAAGTTGTGTTTTACAGCTGCAAGGTTCCCAAATTTCTCACTGGGATTGTACACCCTCAACATCAGAAAAAACAAAGCCTCACATCACCTCAAATCAAACCCCATTTCATTGGAAAAATAGGTTTAACCTCTGCGAAAAGGATGGGCTTATCCCTAAAATGTATTCACATTTTAGAAATCCCAGTCTAGAACATTTGTTTAGTCAACTCAAATCTGATCTAACCTCATTTCTCAACTTTGTTGAATACCAGAAAAAAAAATATACAAATTCTGGAAATTTCGCACATCATAATAAACATTTGTGACATTTTAATGTGATACAAAACTACTGCAAATAATAATATTTTCTTAATTAATTTTATAGGATCTCTACCTATGTAAAAACAGCAAATATTTGTGAACATTGTCATGGTTACAAGAATTAGATTCATGCAGCTTTTCAGCAAATGCTGAAGTGCTACAATCATCCATGATATCCTTGGATATAAAGGTGGGAGCACAGCAGCACTGTTAGGGGAGCATGCTGGAGTTGAGGATGCTGATCTGGCTCTCTCTGTAACCTGCTGTGACCTACTCCAGTGCACCATATCAAAACTTCCTTTTTCACATCAGCTTTCCAAATACCTAGCTCACCCAAATAAAGTGTTTTCCTACTTTCATGTATCAGGAGGAGAGGTAAGAATCCTGTGATAACAGGTATTTGTGAAGTTATTTGGGATTTCTTAGTGGAAGCCAAAATAAGCTTCCAAAATAAGTTCTCTAACATTTAATAATGATTAGTAAAGAGGAGATCAGACTACTCCACGTTGTACCAAATAAAAGAGTTTTCCTTTTCTAAGGAAGTTTTGGTATTATTGTCACTTCTGAACCATGCTGCGATCTCCTATTAACCGCATTAAACCTGTCTTTTAAGCTGTGATGCTGCTCTATGAAGACAGTCCATCTACTTTGAAATTAAGCTCCAACTTGTTTAACTCCTGACAACACTTAACCAGAGCCCTATCAAGCAAACACGAAAAGCAGCAAAAAGAAAGTGACGGAGACACAGCCATTCTAAGATTGTGCATCCCAAACCAATATGTGTTCCCTAAAATCTAGAATTCAGAAAACCTTCATTTCTGTCACCTGCTGCCTCATCTCATTACGACATGTTCACCAATTACTATTATTTTCTTCCCTTTCCCACCAGAAAGGATGTTTGTTCCCCAAAACGCGTTTAAATGGAGAAGGGGGTGCCCGATCCCTTGGTGCTGTGGCCGCAGGAGGCTCTTCTGCCTCAGCATCACTGCGAGCACGGCCCGGCTCCAGCGCCCCACATCGACCCCTTGCGCAAGCAGACAACGCGGCGGGATTTGGGGAATAGCTCTTAGCCCTGGGAAGGGACCCCCATCCTCTTTCCTTGCTCAGACATCCACTTAATGTAATTCCTCAGCTTTCGGCAACTTTGCTCCGCACCAGCAACCCTCCTGGAAACTTCGAGAAGAACAAAGGGGCAAAGAACAAAGAGCCGGGGAGGGGTAGGAAAGGGAGGGGAGGGGAGAGAAGGGGGAGCTCCCTCCTTTCGGGTCAGGCTGGAGACCCTCCCCTCCGGCCGCCCAGGGTCAGCCCTGCCCGCCCGCCACAGAGCCCCTGCCCCAGCGGCTGCTGAGCGGGGACGCCCCGGGCTGGCGGTGGGCGCCCCTCCCGGGCTCTGAGCCCCCACACAGACCCTGCCAGTGCTTGCTCGGGGTCTGGTTGTTGCCCGACCGCGCAGCGCCCGCTCCTGCCGTGCCCTCAGCGATGAGATAAGCGGGGTGAGGCTGCCCCGCTACCCCGCACACGGCCGTGCCCTCCTGGCCGCACAGCCCGCGACGGCCCGCGCCGAGCATCCTCTGCAGCATCTCCCGCAGGGCCCGAGGCGACCCGTTTCCCAGAAGAGCAGCTCGTATCGACCCAACAGCCGCGGTCCCAGAGCTGGGGTCGCTCCGAGGGACGACTTGAGTGGCTTTTGGGGACAGCTTTAAAAGAGCGAACAAGAAGCCGAGGCGAAGCAGCGGTCCCGTTTCTCTGCGGGGGTCCCGCTCCCCTCGCAGCAACCTTAAACTTTTGCCAAAGTATCTCTATGCACCCCTTTTTTAATGTCCCGCTTCCCTCACACCCTGTCTTACCGAAAGCGACCCCTCTGTCCGGCTTCCTCTGTTATCGGTTAAACAACCTTGCAGAACTGCAGGTACCCTCGGTTACCTGTTGCTGAGAGGCCCCTGCCCTCTTATCGAGGGACGGGGGTAATTAGATCTGTTTTCACGGTGTGGTCATACTGTGCTGGCTGTGGGAGGTGTAAACCCGTGAGGCTGAGGACAGCGAGCAAGGGAAGAGGGGGAAGGTTTGGGCAGGACAGCCGTGCCCGGCGTCGCTGCCCGAGCTCAGAGCGAAGCCCGGGGGGCAGGGAGAGCCAAACCCCGGGCAGGGCAGCAATCCTGTCATTAGGGACCACACGCACTAAGTGCCATCCTGCAACTACCTCTTAGAGAACGGCAGGGAATTATCATTATTCTTCTTGGGCAGGCATTTCCAATTTGGAGTTAATTGACGCTGTTCTTCATTTGAGTAATGACCAAAGGAAAGCCGAGCTTTACCTGAGAAACTTCAAGAGGTTTTTTCTTTACCCCCCACCTCCCCCTTTCTTTCTTTTTGATTTAAGACAGAAGTGAGCTAACAGAACCTTGCTTTCCTGAAGGTGAATTTAGATGAATTTAGATCTCGACCGGGAACAAGCCGCGAGCCCGGTACCGAGGCGGGACGCGGTCCAGGAGCGGTTCGGAGTTCAAACCGGGCTGGACTCCCCCTAAACCATTCCCGCCACTCCCAAATCCCGAGGGGGAAGAGCCCCCTCGTCCCGCAAGCCTCTGCCGGCATCATCCCTCATGAGCGAAATCAGAGAATGGTGGGGAACTGCGCAAACAGCTTAAAAACCTGAGGTTGGCGACAGAGGAGCGTGAGGCAGAGCTGGAACATGCGTTTGCATGAAACGCTGCCCTGGGAACGGGAGGAAAACTTGAGCGCAGCCTATGCCCTGAGTTAACTAAAGCCAATTACTTGTCTCCATATAAAAGGTTTCGCGTATGGTTACAGCTGAGGAAATACGAGAAGCTGATGAGTCTGTTTTGGTTATGATTTAATCAAATAAATTAAAGGAGAAGGGTAAGGATACGCCCAATCTGGGACTTCAAAAAAAAAAAAAAAAAAGAAAGAAAGAAAATGGCATTACTTTTTTGGGACGCTCTCTGTCCAAAGCCTTTCCTGTTGTACAGAGCAAAGCGAGGCTCTTGGAATCCACTGATCTCATTACTGCTGGGTGTTTGGGGTTTCTCTTTTCCTCCCAATGGAGTAACCTTTCATAAACGATTGCAATTTCGGGGGAAAAAAGTGAGTAGGTGCCAAACCAAGCTGGGTGTGGGGCAGAATTTTGCGTTTCAAGCAATTTAGCAGACAGCAATTCTGCTTACAGCAGAGAGGTGGATACTTGAAAACATCTTCCACCGGGGTGTCCTACTTTGGACACTCTAATTAAAACAAGGTTTAAAAGATGCAAAGAAAGAGCAAGCCTCTTGCTTTATTTCCAGTGGGCGTGGGGGACACCGTAAGGCACAAAGAGTGCTTCCAGCTTGTTCTAACGTGCACCTTTGTTTAAAAGAAAAAAAAAAAATCAAGCTCGTCCTCTGATTTCAACTAATGTATTTTTAACTGGATTTCTTTCCTCTGCTTTGTGTGATCTACCTACACTGTAGCCCTGGCCCACTTTCAGCCCTGCGGGCGCCCTGCATTGTGTGCGTGTCTGAAAGAAAAGGGAAAAGTCTTCCATCTCACACTCTTTTGCCCTCTACCTGTGTATGGGAACTGAATCGTGTCCAATCTAGTGGTCAGCAAAACCGGCACCCTATTCTCCTTCTCTCTGCCTAACCCGAGAGGAGACGCAACTTTGTAGGTGCAGCATGGCTGGCGTGCCTGTGACCGTCCAGCGCTTCGGATCAATAAAGCAGCCAGTTTTCTGACGTTTCTTTTCCACGGCTGCTTATTGAAAAGAAGCCTTTACCGCCACCTATAAATAGCGCTGCATCCAAGTCAATCTTTTTTTTTTTTTTTTAAGTTTTGTTTTCCCTCTCTACATAAAGTAGCGAAGTTCTAAACAAGATACCGCAAGCTCTCCTTGCTGCTCAGCGAGGGCTCGCCCCGGAGGGGCTGCGCTGGGCTCCAAAGGCGGCTGCCCTGCCGCATCCAAAGGGAGCGGGGGCTTCGGCGGAGCCAGCCCCAGTCCCGCACCAGCCGCCTTTGAACTTTGTTCCCAGGAATGGGAGGGAGAGTAGCGAATACCGATACTCACCGTGCTCTTTGCTTTTCCTGATGTAACTCCGTCTCCCCCTCTTCTTTGTGTATAAATGAGCAGAGGTTACATCCCGGGCAGGAGGTATAATGCCCTGGATAACCCCGACCCTGTCTGTTAATTTAATGCTACGCTAACCTCAGAGTGTGTGATTGGAGCTCGAGTGTCGGGTTAGAAAAGCGCCTCTCCACGCTGGAAACAAATTCTCTTTCTCTCTACACCCACCCCCTTTCCACGCGGAATCTCCTAACCCTGAATTCCTGCGCAAACCAGGACACCTACCTTTCCGAGACGGCATTTTTTGCCCACTCTGGAAGCAACTGTGCAGTTCCCCAGACCCACGTGCCGTGCCCTGCCTGCTGCGTGGGGCTTGGATTCACGCACTGTGTCACGCCGAGGTCTGGCACTGCCGGGAAAGCGCTGAGACCTCGCGCAGGGGAAGGAAGGCGCTGCCTGTCGCCTCCCGTGCCCCTCGCTGCCCCTGCGCTGGGGAAGAGGCGGTGGGGGCGAGAGGTCGGGGCTCTCTCTCTCTTCCCCCCCAAAATCGCACGCTCAGCCCGCGGGACTGGGCTGCTCTGCGGGCGCTTTCTACCTGCCTGCACAGCGGGCTGGGAGCTGACGGACAGTCATTGCTGTACGTGGAGCGATCGAACCCCCTTATCCCCGCGTGATCCCTCTCTCTTTCTCTCTGTATTTATTTATTTTTAATTCCCTTTCTATTTCACCAAATGAGGTTTGATGAATACAGCTCGTTGTCCGCGTTGATACCAGGGTAATAATTATCAGGGGGTCTGAGCGCTCCAGGAAAAGGAAAGCGGAGGAAGAGGGAGGGATACAACCTCCGCTATCTCGCTGTTACTAATTCCCAGCCGTCTCGGACTCAGGGGACAAGGCGATCGCTTAACAAACCCTCCTCCTCCTCTCCCTTCACCACTCCTTCCTTCCTTCCTTCCTCTTGGCCGAAACATTTTCTCCCCTGCGTTTGCCCACGTTTCATTCCTCCTCTTCATGAGGAATAAACCGTGTAAAGTCAAGCTAAAAAGAAAAAAAAGGGGAAAAAAAAAAAAAGAAAAAAAAAAGGAAAGGTGGGTGGGAAGGATACAGGAGGGGAATTAAAAAATAAGAGAGGGAGGAGGAAAAGGACAGAAAGTGTCTGTGCCTGATCGCTGACCATCTGTGCAAAAGGTGATCATTGTTAGGTACTCACATGGCTGGTGGCAGAGCAGCTCTTAGCAATTAATAAGTCTCTCAGCTTGAGCTCTTCTTTCCCCTTTTGGATGGCAGCGCTCTCTGCGTGGCTCGCTCTCACTCGCGCGCACACACAAACCCGATCAGATGCTGCAGGACCGGCCAGTTTGCGAGGGCAACAACACAGGAGGGTTTGTATTACTCCAGGTTCGTGTGTGTAGCCTATAAATAGCGAACTTTTTGATGGAATCAGCTAACAAATGAGAGGAGAAGGCGTAATTTTGCGCAGGGAGCCCCCCTTTCTCTATGCAATATTAAAACCCCCCAGGCAGCAGACAGAGCTAAAGTTGTGGGTGTGTAGAAAGGAATTACTCTTTATTGTGATAGTGCGCTAGATTTGTTTGTTTGTTTATTTTGGGGGTTGTTTTTATTTCTCCCCCCACCGCCACCCCCCACCAACCCGTACGTTACATCCTCCTCCCTGCCTTCCCAGCTAGGGGCAGGAACTGACCCGTATTAGCACCGACTTTAACTCCAAGTTGGGATCACACGGCGCATTTGAGGTTTTTCTTTTGGTGGTGGTGCCTGTTGTTGGTTTGGTTTGCTCTTTTTTTTTTTTTTTTTTTTTTTTTTTTTTTTTTTGGGGGAGGTTGTGGGGGAGATGTCTACGCGATACCGTGTGGAAGTGCAGGAGGCGGGCAGGCAGGCTTCCCTGAACGTGCCCTTATTTTGAAAACAAGTGAGGAACAGAAAGAAAACAGGTCGGAATTATTGGGGGGGGGGGGGGGGGAGGAGGAAAGAAGGCGGTACTTTGGTAGGGACGAAGTGTCTGACTGGGGCTTTGGGTAAGCCACGGAGCGATGGTGCCACTCGAGAGAAAGCACCTTGACACACGTGGCTGTGGGGGTTCCGCGGTGCGGTCCCCCCACACCGCTGTCCCGCCCGGCGCAGCGGAGCCCCGGGCACGCGTGGGCGCCGAGGGAGCCTCGTCCTTGCGGGCGCCCGGGGCCCGGCCCTTCGCGGGTGGGCAGCGGGGCTGGCACGACGGCTCGGGCCCGGGGAGAAACTCCTGCTCCAGAGCCTACCTCGGCCTTCCTCGGGGTGGAAGGACTACTCGGGGCCGGCTTCCCCCGCCGTCCTCCCTCCCTCCCGTGTTTTGTCGGAGGTCTGAGCGTACCGGAACGTTCGCCGTCCCCCGAGGACATTGATTTGCGGGAAGCTTAAGGCTGGGCCCTGTCAGTAAAGGGGTTGCCGCTGATAAGTATCCCACCGCGGCAGCTATGAAGAGGTTTTCTCCCCTGACAGGTGCCTGACAGGGTTGGCCGGGAAGAACTGCTGACCTGTCTAAAGAAATATATCTGCGTCTCCCGGAATGTCAGGACAGATGGTGCCCGTTCGCACCGCGGCGACTTCTCTCGATGGCACACACCGAGCGGAGCTGACGAGTGGTTTGTTTTTATGGCAGGGAGGTAGCGATGCTCTCGGACATCCCGTGGCAAGGTCTTGATGGGAAATGTCCGTCCTGTACAGGCGCGAGTATCGGGACGCTTATCGGGAGGGCAAGGGGGCAGCGGCACCGCACCATTCCCGCTCCTGCCCCATTCCCGCGTACATGACCTGCCGCAGGATCGCCGAGGCAAGGAGCTTTCGTCCCCCTCTGCCAGAGCCGCGCCCCCAGCACTCTCCAAAGTGGTTCTAAAGGTCGCTCCCCGCTCGCCCCCACGCCCCTCGGTGGAGGCGGCCGCCGCGGAGCCCCGGCAGCGCCGGGCCGGGCTCACGCTGCCTTTGTGCTGCCCACGGGGCCGCGCAGGAGCCCGTGTGAGGCAGCGCACGGGGGTGAGGCAGCGCCTCCCGAGCCCTCTCGCTCTGAGCCGCTCTCCCTCCCGTGGCCCCGCTGGGGCAGTGCCCGGGCACGGACACGCAGCGCCCGCACGGGCAGTCCCTCTCCTCCCTGCGCCCGGCTCCCGCAGCTCCCGAGTGACGCGCAGCCCGGCGCGCTGATCCATCTGCGCACATTTCCAATCTCATGGCTCATAAACTATTTAGCGAAGGGATTTCATTATTCACCTTTCGTATCTTACAAAGGAGAAAGAAAAAAAACCCCAAAAACCAATAAAAAGCCAAACCAACAAAACACGCACTCTTGGTAACAGCAAGACCGGGCCGGGTTTAAATCCCAGCGCCTCCCAGGCTCGGGGCTCGGCTCGGGTCTGGCGGCCGCGGGGGCTCCGGCCGCGGCTGCTTGTCCCGGAGGGACTGCGGGGGTCAGCCTCAGCCGAGAGCAAAGCAAAGCAAAGCCAAACCGTGAACTGCGTTTTACCGGCCGCGGAGAAAATATTCCAGAAGAAAGAATAAAATCTTGGGGATGAAAGGGGCGGGGGGCAATCTGCTTGTTTTCCTTGTTTTTTTCTTTCCTCTTTTTCTGCAATAAATAACACTGGGAATTATTTAGCTCTCCATTGGAATGTGACAGATCACACTCCGCGGCGCGCAGCACAAGTGCTCCGCGAAGCGGGGGCCGAAGCCCGGGGACGCGGCGGAGCGCGGGGGGAAGCGGCCGGGCGGGCGCGGCTCGGCAGCGGCACCAGGCCTGCGAGGGGCCGGGGTCAGGCCGAGCTGCAGGCGGGGCAGCCAGGGGCAGACGCGCGCCTCAGCAGGGCGCCTAGAAACATAGGACCCGATCCAGGGAAAGTTACTGACAGCCTGGACGAGACGAACACTAATGTTAATAGTGTTAAACTTTGTTTCTTTCTTCCCCCCCTCCGCGCCCGCTTCCTTTCATGATTTTTTTTTTTTCATCCTTTAAGAAATACACTGCAAAGAAGTTTAGACCACGAGGTAATTATAAAAACCAATATAGAGATTTTGAAAGAGAGACCCACTTCACAATTTTATACCGAGAAGGCAAATATTCTGGCGAAGTCTGGGGTCATCACCTACAACAGAGCAATGTTCCCTCCCTGTTTAATATACATGGTGTGGGAAATGGAGGGAAAATATAGCTAGCACCTGTAGTAGGAAAAAAAAAATTACTACATCATATTTTGGGGCTATTTTGCAAGACATTCTTCAAAAATAGACTCATATTTAATTATAGCTCTAATGATTTTCTCTGTGAGACTATTAGTTAGTAGTAAGGATGAATTGGGGTTTCTATCGAGGTTTTGCATTTGGTATCTTTAAAAAAATAGTAATTTTCCTATGTGTTAATAGCGCATCTGGGACTGCAAGTGAGCAACCTGGACCAACTTTTAATTAACACACTGACCCGCGGAAGAACCAAAACTCCTTTAAAAAAAAAAAAAAAAAAAAGAAAGAAAGAAAAAAAAAATGAAAAAAGAAAAGAAGTGTATATACACATACGCCGCCGTATCGGCATGACCCTGGAAACCCCAGGTCTCTCTTTGCCCTTTTTGTAGAGAAGAGGTGATTTTCCAAAGGGGCGAGGAGATGCGCAAGTTCAGCACTCGCCCGCCTCCCCTCCCCGGGGCCGCCGCCGGCGCGCAGCCCCGGGAAGGGGGGAGGCGGTCGAAGCCGGCGGGGCATTATGACCGGAGCCCTCGAGCAGCGTGTGCGAGGAAAAGGCCGTGGCAGAAAGGCGGAGGATTTGGGGTCTATGGGAGGCGTGGTACAAACACCAGTGAGGGGGTGAACACAAGCTCTCGCGTGGGTGCTACACGCTCCAGACCCTGTTCGGCAGCTCCCCCACAGGAAGCACAAAGAGAGGTCAGCAGCCTGAAAGATAAACTTTTCTTTCTGCTATTGTTTCGTCAGTGCTTGCTTTGTATTATTTTTTTCCTTCATGGTTAAATTAAATGTGGTTTTAATTTTTTTTTTTTTTTTTCCATTCACATTCACATTTCAGGCAGGCTGGATGTCTGACACAGCACCCACACCCCAGAACTGGCACTGGAGTACGTTACTGCCGAGTTACACTTTAACTTCTCTGCAGGTAATAATTAAAGACCTTCTTCCTAAATCTCTTTCCCTCATAGAAACACCGAAGCTCTCTTTCACAATAGATTATATTGATCACACAGACAGGCATGCTCTCCTCATAGCTGCCATCTGTGAGCTGGTCTCAATTCCATGCGCTCTGTGCTACTTTTCCCAGAACTTCTCCCATTTTTTTCCCAAGCTGAAAAGTTTCTTTATGGATGCATTTCTGTGAACACTCCCAAATTCCCCCAAGAGGAAGCTCCATGTGCAAAAGGGGACAGCCAGTCACTCAGATGCACAGCTGCAGACTTTGGCCATAAGTCTGACTTTTGTTCCATGGTTCCACTGTGTGTGAATTTAAAAATAAGACATATAGAGGTAACAAAGTCATCTGACATCAGTAATGGAGTATCTCTGCCTAGTGAAAAGAACTCCAACATTTTTTTAGTGGCAACACTTACCAAGAAAACCTTCAGCCTTGTCTTAACAGCTGTACTGAAAGTTTTAGGGGCTCTGAGTTACTTGATATCACAAATTAATCTGCCAGAGAAGTGCGGCACACGCTTGATATCAATGGGGGGTCAAGAGCTGGCCAGTTCCATCTGGTCCTGCATTTGATTTACTTCAGGCTGTTAAGATGTATGTTGTGGTGTTTTGATAAGAAAAAAGGAGTCAGCAGTTTGATTTGGCAATTCTTTCCTTTCTTTTTTTTTTTTTTTCTTCTTTTTTTTTTTTTTTTTTTTTTTCCCTCTGAAGAGAGCTGCAGCTTAAGCTGAGGAATTTGCTGTTGCTGGTGGGATGGTTTATAGTGGAGTATTCTGGTCTGCCTGGGGTGATCTCATCACATACTGTTAACACTTAACTGTGTTTCTTACTCTCCCAAGTGAGCCAGACTGTGCCATGAACTTTTATGCAGCTTGTCTGCCTGAGGCCTCCAGCATCTCTGGCTGGTGCCTTTGTTGTGGTTCACCTCAGCTAGAGAACTTTGAGCAACAGCAAAAGCAGTGACCATCACCCAGTGAGTCACACCAGCAACCTGCTTAGTCTTAGTGGAGCCCCACCACAGCTTTCCCTTCACACCTCTCCCACAGGGCCTTGTCCCTGAGTTTCATCAGATGCTACAGAAACATTTCAATTTTGGGTTTTTTATACTGTACTGATGTACTCATACAAGCTGAGTGTGGAGGCTGCTTGCTCATAGCTGAATTGAACTATTATTTGAAGATATCTCCTGCACCTGCTGTGCCCTCTCTTACAGCCCCCAAAACTTTGGATCACAGAAATTTAAATCACAGTATTTGCACTAGAGATGTTATCCGAGACGTGCATGTCTGTGCAGTGTAAAGAACACCTGCAATACTCCAGACCAGAGGACCACTGCACAAATTACACCCTTGAGAGGTGGCACCAATGGATGCATAAACAGGGGACTAAGGAGCAGATCAGGTTTTTTTTATTCTATCCCTGATTTTTCTTTCCCCTTCTTCTTATTTTAGCTTCTCTGCCTCTAAAATAGGGAAGTAAGAGTCACTGACCCTATTGCCTTTCCATGAGGCAATTGGTGTTTGAAAAAAACCAAGAAATACTCAGAGGACATAATTTGTGATAATGTATATTCTAAGGTAGATGTGCTGCCATTCCCTGTATTGGGGTTAGCAAACATTTCTCAGCAGAGGCCACATTTTCTGTTGCATGTAGCTTTAGAAAAAACATCATCACTTAGGCTGAAAATTGATATGCTGACTGTCTGTACTGGGCAGATTATTTTGAAAATACCTCCCAAAACAATTTGTCCATTTCTAAGAACAAGGTTATGGAAAAAGAAACAGTTTTGCTCATACTAAAATGGAAACTTTTTTTTCCTTTGAAATGCTCTGCTGCCCTCAGGCTTTGAAGCACAGCCTCAAAATCTGACTTTTTTTATTTAAAATATGTTTTTCCCCCTCTTTCTGAAAATTTATCTAAATGTGTCTAACTTACAAATATTAGAAATTGTGTTATGAACAGATGGCCAGCAATAATTTCTTTTATTCTAGCAGGAAAAAGGCATTGCTAAAGGTTGGCCCTCTCTGCAAACAGAAGCTTAAGGATACAGTGGTGAGACTAGATTTTCACTTTAATCCCCACATGCAAGTTTCCCCTGTGAGCCTGAGATTTGGCACAGAATCTGAGAGGTAGGAATCCTATCCCTCCTGAGCTCCTAAGTGATTTGAAGGTTGTGTCAGGAAGAAAGGTCTCCGTCTAAATACAATAAAGAGGAAAAAAAAAAAAAATCCAGTCTGTGACAGAGCAGGCAATGGAAGCAGCCAAGCCAGCCAGAGAGAAAAGCTGGGACTGATGTTTGGAGGCAGGAGCCTGGGACTGATTAAGTAAGGAGACACAGAGGTTGTGCAGAGAGAGTAGAGAGAAACTGTTCTGTTGAGGAGCCTGGAGGGCAGACAGGAGGGCAAGGCTGGAAAAACCAAATAATGTTGTCAGCCAAGAGCAAGGATGCTTAATTGCAGGATGTCCAGAGTAGCTGGGCTGAATTTCATTTGAAGCGTGGTAGAAATTCTGAAAGTCAAAATGTGGAGTTTTTTCCACTATTTATAGCCAATGCAGTTTAGCCACATAATGAATGTTTTTTATTTGGAATAGAGTCTGCTTTCTAATGCTGAAAAAGAACTGACCTTCAGGAGAAGTGTTTCTGAGATGATTCAAAACATATTTTGTGTCTGTGGCCACTGAATTTAGGAAATGTGTTATATATTCAAAACTTGCCACCACATGGTGGATGTAAAGGAAATGGCTTACCTGGGGCCTTCAGAGCACCTCAATTCAGCTTCCATACATTAGGATATATGACCACACAGATTATATTCCACAAATTTCCTGAAGCAGGAATGAAACCCTGCAAGGTACCCTTCCTCTGGGAACAGATCAGTACTTTGTAGGTTTTATTCACTGGATTCTTGTCTAATTTGTCACAGAGCTGGGTACAGCTCACGTACAAGGTAGTGAATTACAAGGACAGAAAGCAGGACTTGTGCTGGCAGAATGCCAGCAAGTTTGCTTCCATTCCTGTTCCACCTCAAAGATTCTACAGTGTGGGGAAAGTTGCCTCAAGAGGCAATAATTAGTTGAGATTTTCATATGACAAGGGCCCATCTTGAAGTTTTGGAGTCTGGTGGACTGAAGTGGATCACTCACTTTGCATGGACTAGGCCAAGCAATGCAGAATGTCAAACAGGTTGGAAAATCAAGTAGATAATGTCTCTAATTGGATACTCAAACTTAGCAGGCATTTTGTACTTTAATCTCATTTGTTTGGAACAGAGATTTATTAAAAGGATAGGATTATATAATCCCTTCAGTTTCAGGCTTTAAAAAAGAAGCACACAGGTACTATAGTGTGGTGGGGAGAGGAACAGGAGAAGAACAAGATTAGGATTTGTACACTCCAAATAAGGCCCCATGTAGGTAAATTTAACACTGGAAATACCTCCTGAAGAAAGCTTTGCCCATGCCCTACTCTGCAAGCCAAAGGGGTGCTTGTGAAGAGGATCAAGCAGAAAGGCCCCACTGCCCTGTCAAACTGTGTTCATATTTCATTGTACAAGAGCAGATGAAACAAAGGCTTTGTAAAGTTATTTGTGAAACGCAGGAAGGAGAGGGAGGAAAAAAGGGAGAACAAGCCCAGGTACCAGAGGTCATGGAAATAAGGTGCTGACCCAGAAGAGACTAAAAGTGTGTGTCTGTACCAGTGAAAGCACTTGTATCTGAGGTCTCTTCTTGTCCAGTATATGCTATGGTGACTTGCCTTTTGGTTACTGCACAGTCTCTTTCCCTTTGTTTCTGGGCATTTTTTCTCTTACAAAGTGTGATGTTTCAGGAAAACTTTTTTTTTCCTGGAAAATTCCTCGTCGTCTCCTAGCACGTGATGGCGTAATGATGAAGCAGGCAGGGATTGGTCCTGAGCAATGTGATTAGCTTTCATTCTCTCACTTCCTACTGGCTTTACATGCTTATATAGCCTGAAATACTCTTTTAATTTGTGCGCATCTTAACAAAGTTAATCATAATACCAAAAGGGAAATCAAACAGGAGAGCCCAAGTATTTCCTAACTTTTTTATTTCTCAATAAGCACCTATTTAACTCCTTTTTTAGTGGGTAGCACTGAAATGTATTCATTTGGAACTGGACCAAAAGCTTCAAAGTATTTCAGGGGGTCAGATTTAACACTAACAGTCCTACAGATTGCCATACATCTGGCTGGATTTAAACAAACAACTGAATTTCTGTTTTCTATGTTAGAATATAGAAGAGCTTCAGAGTCTCTTCTTTTAGTCAGAGATAGGAAGTGCCCTCACCAGGCACATGGTTCTGACCTCGGTTGGAGGATCCTTGGCCTGGAGTCAAGCAGTCACTGCACTCACTGAAGCAGCCAAATTAACTGTCTGCTCAGCCATGGATGAAAATTCATTCACTGATCCAAGACAGTAAGTGAGACAATAATTTTCTACTCCTGCTTTTTTTCGCAGCAGATTCTCATTCAGAATAAACCGGCCACTAAGCATCAGGTTTTTTTACCCAGATTTTTTACCACAGTGGCATTACAAAATTGTACCTCCAGTAACTTCAAAAAGTAGGAAAAATAAATGCAGATGTAAAAAGCGAAAACTCATCCTGTTTTCAGTAGCACAGAGACTGCATGAGAGCAGAGGACAGAGATTCAGGAGTCCTGGTGCAATCAGCAGTCACCATTATTTTGAGTGGTAACTTGTAACAAATAAAGTGTCATTTCCTCTGAGCCAAAGACCTCTTACAGTGCTGCCTTTACCACCACAGCCTAACTCCTTTCTTCTCTAACAAACCACAGGCTTGACTGAAACCTTAGAGAGTAAATTGCTTAATGCTTTCTAGAGACCTCAAATATGTGAAGTACCCAGAGCATAAAAGAGAGAGCTTATTTCAAAACCAAGCATAGCAAAACTGACCTGCTGGAGAAAAGAGGCTCTGCCTTGTTCCTGCTCACATTAGATTCTGTGCTTGGATTTCCTAACAAAGCAATGTATGCTTCCAAGACCATCACTTTTAAACCAATATACAAGACAGAAAAACTAATACAATCTAATTATGCAATGCAAAGGTGGCTGCATGTGGCTGCTTAGGAATTGCATTGGACCCAGATAACAGCAAATGTTTTTCATATCAGAGGCAAAAAATTTAGGTATGATATCCATATCTCTCCTATTATCATTGATAATGAAAAAACAAAATTTCAAGAGGTAGTACCAAAGTCATGTTGATGGAAAACAATATATCTCCTGCTGTATGTATATCCTATACATTATCAGCCTCTTTGCAGAGCAAGAGTCCTCCCACCAAGGCAAATAATAGAAGAGAACAGGAATAATAGTAGAGAATAGAAAAAAAAAAGCTTTTCTCAGTGTGTCTAACCAAGTCTAAGATCTGGTATTCATGTCAATAAAGCTTTACTATTGCTTCAGATGATAATCCTCTATGATCTCACCCCTGAGGTGGCTATAACTCATCATGACTGAATAGATCATTATATAAAAGTATGTACCTACTTTGATGTACAGTAATCTGTCTGTTTCTCTCTGTGATGTGAAAGGCCCCCAAACTACAGTAGGAGTGGTCATAATAAATAATTTGAGTATAAATTTAGCACTCACTGCAATAGCACTGCAATATTTCATAGACATATGTTCCAAGGGAAAGGGTTTGTTCATAAATATACTGTTGATATAACAGACTTATAACTGGATACTCCCAGTGTGAGTTTAGAGAGAGGAGTAAAACGAAAGTTTATTCTGATTTTCTGGGTATGAGGATGGCTTTTCCACTAGCAGTGGCTGGTCCATCCTTGTCACATGTGCTCAAAAACTTCACATTCACTCATCCACACCACCAATATTTAGGAAAAGGAAGGCAGAATTGTCTGGGAAAGTAAATTCAGGATGAAGAAGATATTTTGGACCTGCTGTGTGGCCTCACTCCTGGGGAAGGTTTGCAAAGAGGTAAAGAGAAGCCTTTGCCTAGGCAAGAGCCAGCCTCCCTAAAGGCAGATGAGCACCAAGTTCAACTTGTTGAGAAGAAGTGTTTAAACTACTTTTGTGGGGTGATTTTTCACTTTTTTTTCCCTCCAGGGTTACTCCACCTTTCTGAGGATGAGCAGCACATGCAGGCTTAGTTGTGACACTTAGCAGAGAAGTCAGAGAAGTGGTAAATGCTTGAGAAGAGGATGCCTTAATTTGTGACTCTTAATAAGTTTTCAGATTAGCTTTCCCTTCAAAACTGGAATTGCTTTTAAACTGAACATCCATTATAAATTGTGAAATTAGAAGTGAAAATTCTATATAATTGAACTCTCATTATTTAAGGGAAGCTCCTGCAAAAGACATTGCATGCATTCACTGCAACAGACACAATAATATTTTGTTTTGTACAGAATATAGAGGAAAACAGTGTGCAGAAAGCTCAGTAAGCCACTGTCTTCTGCATGGACAAAAGGCAATGACAATGAAGAAGGTAAAGAGTGTAGAATTGCATGGAGGGGGCTGATCCTGAAGATCAGACTTCATCCTTACTGATAAGTAAGGATGCTGAGATTAATAAAACCAGAAATTAATTCCTAGCCATCATACAAATCCTCCACATTGTCCTATTTTAATAATTGCATAAGTTCTCTGCACCCAAAAATATGTATTTTCTTTTAGTAACTACGCACTTATTTAATTCACCTTTCTAATAAATCAACACATGGGTATTTGCTTTGCAGGCTCACTTCTCCTTAATACTGAGGATCATACAATTAATGCTAGAGTATTCATTTGAAAAGCTAAGGAAGAGCACTACAAACAAACAAAATCTAAAATGAATTAAACTCCTGTATTATTCAGTGGAAGAATAAAGAACAGCAGTATTTAGAGGCATAAATGTACCAACAATCTTAATTGAACTAGTATTTTTAAGCATGTGACTGAACAAAGTAATGGGCTAGAACAGAGCCTATAATCAGCAATGATGTATTCAGACTCTGTTTGAAGTCTGTTTAAATTTACGTTCAGAAAAATAGATTTTTAGCCCAATAAATTTGCCCCCTGGAGCATCTTTTTAACTGCTTGGCAGTATGCTATTGTTGTGGAAGAGTCACACCTATTAATCTGAAAATGCACTGGATCCTCTCTTAAGGAATAACTTTTCCTCTGTGCATATTTATATCCTCCACAGTCTTGATGGAGTGACTCTCATTTCTCTTGAAACAGATGGATATCAAACCCAACTCTTTCTTCAGATTAGAATGTATTAGGAATTGCTCAGATGTATCAGTGCCCTAGATAAAAAAGATTCAGACCTTTCCTTTTATACATGTCTCATCTAGCAGAGAAGTTATGCCCTGTAAGCTCCACAGTGATCAGGCTTGCTGGGGCTGACTTCCCTAAGCTCTACTGTGCAGCTACAGAGTTGTCTTCTCCTGAAGGCACCTTCAGCCAAGATTCTTATCTCAGGTGATCTGACTTGTCTTTTGGGGCAATCCCTTTACTCACAGCTGCTGCACCCTCACACCTACTCCTGAGGCACAGACTGTACCATCTGTTTAAAGAGGAACTTTTTAAAAATAGAAATCCCTCAATGGCTGGACAAGCATTATCTGGCTTGCCCCAAGCTTCAGACACCACCACCCAAAACAAACCAAAGCTGACTCTGAGCGTTCTTCCACAAGGCATGAGAACAAGAGAGCTTTACTTGTTGACCAGCAGCTGCCATGCTGGGATTGTAGCAATGGTCTTCCTACACCAGACTGGCACCTCCTCACAAGCCAGAATCAGAATCAGACATGTCCAGGAAAAACGATGGAACTGCACCACAAGGAAGTGGAACTGACCTCCTGGAGGGCTTACTCCGGTTTTAAGAGTCAGTGACTCTTTGTTCAGTCAGGAGATAATGCAATTGGCTTTTACTTATGGGTGGATCAGAAGTGATATATTGATATGAAGATACTCAGAAAAGAGTGTTTATAGTGTCAAGACTGATTTCTAAGAAGCCAAAATTTTCAAGGCTATGTGAGCACAATGGCATGTTTCTCTTTCTGTTCATTTGTTCTTCACTATGAAACAATAACTTCCTACAGCAGCAATCAAGAACAAGGTGAATTTTACATTCACCTAAACCAAACATATTTGAGAAGAATAGATTAGGGAATTCTGTTAGCTTTAATGCAAAAGATTGTGTTTCTGAAGTCTTTATCATCCTATTCCTGCAAAGGAATTAAGAAGATGACATGATTAGCAGGGTAGAAAAATATCTGTGGAAGTGCCAGTCACTATAACTGTTTGATGAACATGATACTTATGGAATAGATAAGGAGCTTTCTGATCTGGCACTTAAAAGATTTACAACTTGCAAACACTTTGCAGAGTACCATTGATTTAAGTGGATCTTGAATGCTGGCACAACAAACCAGTGCTGAAAACACTAAAAGTTCTGCTTGTGGATAGCCCAGTCATCTGATGCTGCTTGCTTTGGGCCCATGGTTAATTGTTAACATTTTGGGGACAAGTCAGTGACCCTGTGTTCTTGCTCAGGAATGTATTACCCATTCACGAGCAACCAGTTTGTGCTGAATACCCACTAGGCTGGAATATTTTGGTGTTTAAAGATGCACCCAGCTCAAACTTTTCTGTGTTGCTACTGACTTTTCATCTGACATCCTGCTTTATGGAATATTCTGTCATCCTGCTTTGTAGTGACAAATGAATTGCACTGTGAGGAAAGTTTGTAAAAGCTAAAGATCACTCAAGGCTTTAATGGCTTTAAAATGGCTTTTGATTATAATTTCTTACTAGGTTTAGGAAACTGCTTTAATGAAATCAAGATGGAACACTTTGGATGCAACAAAATTAACTCTAACTTGAAATAACAACAGAAATATTTAAGAATAAATAAATTAGGACATTGTAGAACTATGATTAAGACCAGTGCAACTAGTAATAAAACTGAAAAAGAGACATAGATATACTTATTCCAAGTTTAATTTATTTGTGGCTAGCAAGTTTTAATTAAAACAAATCCTATTTGCTGCATATTTACCAATTTATCATACAAGGACCATAAAGTGGAATTATATTGGGTGATTTATTTTGTGGCTGTTTCTTTCTTCTTCTGTGTTCATGTCTAAACCATGAAGAGAAAATGAGACCACCAGCAAAATCCAAATAGTTTATTTAAAACAAAATATGTAATTGTTCAGAAATAGACTATTGACTTTCACTGGGTTAAACAGCTCATGTACTGATTAGGCTTGAAGCTATAATTGTTCTTGTCACCCAAACTCTGCTCAGTCAATACCTTTTTATCATATACATTTTTAATCACATATTAATAAACAAGAAGGTGTGCTTTATTGATGGCTGGATTAGTTTATTGACCAACTCAACAACTCTCTATATGGTTTCTGAACACAGAAACAAGGTCAATGTGTAAAGATGAGGAATAGTACATTCACCATCTTTAATATACTTCAATCTGGCAGTGTACTCCCTTTCTTACAAGTGCTGCAATCACTATAATTTCTCCAATTCTTTTAGAAATTATTTCATGTTTGAAAAAATCTCACTGTTCAAACACATTTTGGCTTTAGTTTCAGGAACTTTAGACTTCTAAGAGTTTCTCTAATTTACTATTTTTTGTCACCTTCACACTAAGCTGCATTATTTTTTAAACCTTTGGGAATTCAAGTTTTCAGATACTTGTAGATTCCTACCAAGTAGTCTTTAATTACTCCTACTTTGGAACATACTGTTGGAAAATTTTCAGATCCTCCTAACTGATAACTTTATTCATCCTTCTAATCAGTTCTTATAAGTTTTTTCTCTGTGAATTGTTATTGTGAGTATTCTCCTTGAGATCCAGGTTTGAAATTATGGCCTCTAAAACAACTGTGTGAAATTAATGACTAAAACAATAATAGAATGAGGTACTACCAGTGTGTATTCTTTTTCTGTCAGAAAACATCTGTGCAGAGGAACTCCCATTCTACACCCCCTCTTTTATTTTTGGTTTTTAATTATATCTTTTATTTTTCAAAGGAATAGAAATAGGCCTTTTTATCAGGATCCCCATTTTTATAAAACACTGTTTTGCAACAGAAAAGTAATAAATTGAAAATATGTTGGTGACTCTGCCTGTCAGGTACTCACATGATCACCTAAACCCAAAAGTCATGTGGAAAAACAGCTGACTGCCAGCACATACTTTTCCTCAGTCAGAAACAGAGACGAAGCATGTTTTCAGCTGAAGTTTTAGTCTCTAAACCCTTCCACATGCTTTTCTCCTTAAGGTATTGGGTATGAGGTCAATCACTGCAGTATCACGTACTAGTAGCTCTGATTTTACCAGGGGCTCATGCCTGAATAGTTTAGGTGATAAGATGTACAGAAATAAAAGGTCTGGCTCAAATGTTTCTAAAATCACACGCAGAGGCACTATTGCTTTGCTTTCTCCCTGTGCAGTTCTCCAGATGCCTTTCAAATAAGCTCTATTCCCCATTATGGATTACAGCTCACAGTAAAAAGAGGCTGTCTGAAGAGGTCTCTGTATTTCTTTTTTCCCACCCAGAAACAGTTTAGTCTCCCAGAGTATACTGTTATCAGCTTTGGTTTTCTTGCAAATAGATTAATTTATTATTTAACTACTTTTCTGCTCCCTCTAGATCTTTTTATGCTACTGATTGTATTTACATGTTTTTTTAGGAAATGGTAAAATATCTCAGTACTATCCAGTAATGTTTTTCCGTGCCTTTATCTCTGGAGTTTGAAAGATATACCAATTTTATTCTTTTTGTGAGTGCTATGCTATAATCCTCAGGCTGCCAGTCAATGAAAACACTTAAGACTCAAATATACTGAGTATAAAAATCTAGCATAATGATGGAGAGAATGCTGCTAGTGCAGTTATTAAATCCCAACCAGTGACCCCCAGGCACTTCAGTTTTAAATAGGGAAGTTTGAGAAAGCAAGTGAAGAAGAGAGGATTCTTCCCTCCACTAATACCTCAAAATACTGAAAGGGGAAACTGAGACAATAGCAGAGGGTCAGGCTGAACTGCTCATTACCACAAGGTCTTCTCAAGAAATAAAAGGTGTTACAGAAACACATCTGAACGAAGAGCAGACTAAACTCCTGTGGATGACTATACTGGCAAACCCATTCATATTTACATGAGCATTAGCCCTGTGAAAGCACAGAGTGCACCGAAATGTTGTGTAGAAGTTCTGGTCATGCAAGGTAAAGCTTCCCAGAGGCACCCTTTAATTGGTCTCATTTTCTCTGCCAAACATCATCAAAGTTTCAGATGTTCAGGCCAGGTCTTGTCACTTTACTATTTCATCATTTTTTGGATTACTGACTCCCAGCATAAATGTTCTCAAACATATTTGCACTCTGTATATGTTTTTCTGCCTTTCACATGCTACTTCCTTCCCTAAAAGCCTTGATGGATTCTTAAAAAGTAGAGAAAAGAAAATTAGGGAGTGTGAACTACTATAAATCCCACAAGGTAAATGGTTGTCCAGATACCTTTTAATTTTAAGGGCAGACAGCGGAAATTTTCATAACCTTTTAAAAACACTGCCCCTTCTACTTAATTTCTGACCTTTTTAAGAAAAAAAGCCCAAAACACAAGAAACCCCAGCAACCATGTGAGCTGTGGATACCACATTCTGCTCCCTATGCTGATGTGTAGGAAGCATACAGAGTGAGGCAAGCAAAAGTGTTTCTGGGCAAGTTGTTATTAAAGGGAAGGCAACTACTAGAGCCAGCTTATGAAATGATTGAAATGAGTACTATGCACAATGAGTAGGCTGATTTCCATGGTAGGAACACACCAAACTATGCCAGCATGGGCTGACTCACCACAAATAGGTGGGTTTGACTCTTGGCTCTGACACTGACTTATTGCACGGCCTCAGGCAAATCCCTAAACATTTGTTTTTAGTTCTCCATTTATATGATTTGGATAATACTTACATACCTGAAGGGGATACTTTAAGATACAATATGTTTAAGATACTACAAAGATTTTAAATGCTGTAACATAGCTAAGCCTCATTAACACCGTCAGACTAAAATAAACACTGGATGATTTAGGTAATGCCATACATGTTCCTGGAACTGGGGAACTTCACTGAACAAAGAGCAAAATCTTCAAAGAGCCAGAGGAAAGGGAAGGTCCTATTGTGAAGGTGAAGCACTTTGTAAGGGTGGCTGAATTTGTAGGGGAAGAAGAACAAGTTTGTTAATAGGCAAGAGTTCATCCTTCATTAATTATTGAAATGGTTGGACAGTGCTGAAAAGCAGCACATGCTCAGGACTGGGTGAAGAAAACAAGAATCATAGCCTCAGTTACCCCCTCTATTGGAGCTAGAGAGGACTTTGCCAAGAAGAGACCTGAGGGTTTATTTTTATTTCTATATAATGTGAAAACACAAATGTCAAAAGAAATCCTCTCCATTCAGAATTTCCTCCTGTCAGGAAGGGGAGAGGATTTTCTCCAAAACAGCATGAGATGCTCTGAGTGTTCCCCAGGACTGGATCATGCAGAAGGATAATGCTTATTCTGCTGAACTTTTTAGCAGGGGAGAAGCCCTGGCATGGTGAGAGATGGGCTGGAAATTGTCCTAGAAGAAAAGGACCCAGTAAAGCCACTGGGAAGAGCTTACCCTATGGTGACTGCACTAAACTCATTGTAGCGAGGACAAAGTCAGAGCCCCCAGACCTCTGCTGGAGACTCTGGGCCTGCCACCAATATCCTGAAATCCTTAATCACAGAATCAGATTAGTTTGTGTTGGAAGGGATGTTAAAGACCATCTAGTTCTGACCTCCCTGCTACAGGCAGGAACACCTCCCACTAGACCATGTTGCTCAGAGCTCTATCCAGCCCAACCTTAGCACACTTCCAGGCCAGGACAACTTGTTCCAGTGCCCCACCCCCTTTAAAATAAAGAACTTCTTTACAATATGTAATTTAACCCTATTTTCTTTCAGCTTAAAGCAATTCCTCTTTGTCCTATCTCCACATGCCCTTGCAAAAAAACATTCCTCTCCAGCTGTCCTGGTCCTGCAGCTCCCTTTATGGCAGATGGAAGGTGCTATAAAATTTCCCTGGAGCCTTCTCTTCTCCTGAAAGGCTCAAAAACCTGAACTCTCTCAGCCTGTCTTCATCTTAAGCCCTACTTACATCAGAAGGAATGCATTTTTGGGCTCACCCAGAGAGAGGCAAATCCCACACACAGAATATCAGATAAGATAAAACAGCAACATTAGCACTTCTGAGGTTTCCTCCCCCCACTGATTTTTTTTCCTTCTCCAAAGTTTCTTTCCACACTTAAAGGCCTTAGTGAAAAAACACATTCTTAAAAAAAGGGTGGAGGGAAAGCCTGGAAGAATAAAGTATATCAGGATGTAAAATCAGCTTAGCTGCTCTAGGAGTAGGAGGGAGAAGTTGGAAGTGAACAAGGAAGAGGAGGAGAAGCTGAAGTGGAGGTCTTAGAGTGAGGGAGATGCAACCAGAGGTAGGAAAAAAGGGGACTTCTCTTGGTCAGTGGTAGGGAGCAAGTGAAGCTGCAGCAGTCAGGTTTCAAGTATTCGGAAATGAGAATTATGACATCTTTTAAATACATTTGCAGTAAGCCTGAGAAAACAAGTAGAGAGACCAGTGATTCAAACAGGATCTCCAACTTTTGGGGATAAACCTTAGTCCTTTTTACTGGTTTGACTGGAAAGGACTAACAGCCAGTCCTGTCTCCAGACCAGCTCTACCATCATCCTGCTCTGAATGCTCGCTCCTTGTTGAAAAATGTTGCCCTATCCTGCAGCTTTTGTTGCCCAGGTGAGTCCCACAGAAAGGAGTCCTCACTGTCACCTCAGAAACTGCCCAGTAATGTGAACTGAAGGACAGTAGGTGGAGAAATCTGGGAGGTTTTCTTCCAAAGAGCACCTCCACTCCTAAAGACAGTGCTCTGTCAGGCACATTCAAACATTGCGCTACACATGAGAAGGTAGGCTGGACTTGTTCTGCATCTCACAGTGACACCAAGGACATTTTTAAGTTGCCAGCACAGAGGGCTCCACAACTCCTGGTAGATGTCATTGAATTGGGCAAATTGGGTTCTCCACTCACTACAAGTACTTTTGTGTTTTGTTTACCACTTGTGACAACCCTAAAGATGGAGCTGGATCTAGAACACAGTTTGAGACACTGCCACACTGCTGGCTATAAAACTGTTGCCCATACCAGAAAATAAAAGTATTTTTACCTTGCAAACTGATAAGTTCTTTACAGGTACACATCAATTGAGAGACACAAAATCAAATTAATATTAAACTAGCAAAGGTGATCCATTTTTACTATGTCTACAGACCACAGAACACTTTTCTTCCAAGAAAAGTTGAATAAACCACAGAGATTTCTTAAGGAGACTTTTCTCCTTGTCTTCAGAAAGTCCTTAACGTGACATCTGTCCCTGCACTGTCACCTCCTTTAAAACTAACAAATGCATGACAGATAGTACAAGATTTATAAATTAAAGAAACCCACCCCTTTTAAGTAATATTCTTTAAATCTCAGTTTCTGACAGTCCTCCTATTTGCTCAGTAACTGTAATAGGCGTATTTTTCAGAAAATAGTGAATAAAAACTGACAAGCTATCAGGGGAATCTGAATGCATAATTGATAGGGGCATAAATTAATATGATTAGGCCTTTATTGGGCGCCACTGCTGCCAAACCTACAAAAGGGGCATGGAATAAAACATGGCTATGTTCTCAGGGCTGATAGACATCAATATGTAATGCATATTATCTCAAACCTTCTCATGTAGTCTGCTTATGACAGCATTCAACCTAATTGAAATTTTTATCTTTCTGTTGCATACAGACAGTTGTGGCGAGCTGCTTCCAGGGAAAAGACAGAAATCCAAATGACCCAAACCAAGATTTCTCTGTAGAGGTATAAACCCTTCTTGCAAATCACTTTAAAATGGCTTTTTGCTTTCTGGTTTTATAAAGCCATCTTCAGAAAGCTGCATTAAAGTCAACTCGGGATTTGGTTTGCTTCTCTCCCTTTTAACTAAGCTTAACAGTGCATCTCCCTAAAAAAAAAGAAAAGAATCAAAAGATTTCTTTGTAAAAATCAATATATGGTGTGCTCACATCCACTGAGGCCACATTTTGCTGCAGTTCTTCACACCGAACACATACACTTTAGGAAACAATCGCTTTCCTGTTTATTAAAGAATTTTAAACTCTACCTCCAGGTTTGTGAGGAAACAGCTAAAAATTAGGAGTGATTTCTTGAACTGACATCCCCAGTCCCTCAAAAAATGTTGGTCAGGTGATACAGTTCAATTAAGAGAATTTGAAATTACGTTTCAAGTTTTTCTTTACTTTTTCAGCTCTCTTTATGACTTCACACACTGTGAAATGAAAAGTCATGGCAAAACAGTGATAGCTGTCCTTTCTAAAATATTTCATACATTTTTCTGTAAATGAGAATGTAATCAATGTTCACTTTTCATGAAGGATTTATGCTTTGACAAGTCACAGTTGATTAAAAAGTTTCACAATCAATGTTTATCTCTTCATGGAAAAGTTCTGTACTGCATGAGTGTTCCAGAGAATTTGTGCTACCGTTACTAAATATTTTTATTACAATAGTGCTGGAAATTATACAAATAAGAAAATGAATCAGTTTCTGCTGTTGTTTACAGTCTAGAATGGGATTACTCATGGAGTAACACACATTTAACCTATAAAAATAAAAATAAAACTGAGAGGGGCAGAAATGGGTCCAAAAACTTATTTTGGCTTTACTAAAACTAACTTCCTAACTTCCTTCCTTTCCTGTGTCCTAAGACACAGGACATAAATCTAATATTTCTTTATGAAATATGTTTAAAAGCCCAAGCATCTACATTGATAAATAAAAATCATGTTATTGGTTACTTTCATGCCATGACATGAAGGCAAAGGCAGCAAGCTAAAAAATGACTTTTCTGTGGTTAATGGACAATCTTTTACTCTTTTGCCTCATCACTCCATTATCACAAGCAGCAAGGCATCAATAAATATAAAAAGGCCACACATTTTGTAGCTTGAAGAATGACACATTGTGTTCTGAATGATCCATTTTGCTGCAGCTGTTATTTCAAGTAATTTATTTATTTCAGAGGCTATAGAGAAGTCCCACTTTCATTTTACATGTGCCTTTGCTAGTTGCAAGTTCAAGATGGGAAACAGACCTGTCATGATTTCCTTTTCACTTATATATGGCAGAGAGGTCAGGGCAGCTGATGGACAACAGGAGCTCATGAATTTTCCCTCAAGTGCCCTGGAGAAATTCCAGACTTTATTTCACCCTTATGAGAATTTGTCATACAAATAAGTTTTAATGAAACTTGTGTTGGGAGCCTACTTCTGCATGGCTTCAGTGCTGTTAGTTCCTGCTGTATGGCTCTATTGAAAAGGGATCTCCCCCTCCTTTTCCAGAAACAAGGCCGATAACCATATCACTGGAACATGCACTGTGCACACACTGTGGCTTTGTGTGGATTCTCAGGGGCACAGGAGTGACGTGAGGGTGTACGGATTTAAAGGCTGGCTGCTAAAAAAATGGATTACAAATATAGCTTTAAGTTAAAAATTACTATTCCTAATCCAATCATAAGGTACAATTAGACATCATTCTTCACAATGCAGCTTTAAAACTGAAAGCCTCACCCCCCGTCCATGAACAAAATTAGCATTGGCAAATGAGAGAAATATGAAGATTTGCCAGTAGTCTGTGGAACACAGAGGTAGGATCCTGCAGACTGACTTGGGTGATTCCCTGGTTTGAATGCAAGTTTGATTACAGAAATCATAGGATCTAGATGTTGCAAACAGGAGCACTAATAACCAAATGACCTCTCTCAGACACCTGTGAACTGTCCAGGACTCCTAAAGAAAAGTGGTGGTGTGGGGCCTGCTGCTTGCTTTGCATAGGACAGTGCAGACTTTGAAATTTTCACACAGCTTTAGAAAGCTGTGAAGAATGAATGAAAGCTTTTCAATGGGGCAAATTCACATGTTTAATCAAAAGAAAACCAGCACGGGTCATGGCACATTTTTGATGACTCTCTGTGAGCCAGGCTTTTTTGGCTGTCCTGCATACTTTAGCATCTACTTGGCCAAATCAAGTGTGTAAACGAGAGTGTAGTAGATGAACCCAGCTTGTGTAGACATGGCATCCACTTGGACCCACTGCTTTACATGGGCTTGATGATCCATAACAGAAATCCAGGTTATTACAGTGGCCTTAAAACCAGTCAATGAACATATAGCCAAAAATCATATTAAATATGGGATAGAAGAGAGAAACGAGCATCATTTTCATGGGCATGAAAGCACAGGACCACACAGAAAATAAAAAAAACCACCTGCAGTGCTATTATAATGAGTCATAGGTATTAATTTGTTCACAGAACCCTTGTACAACAGGGATGGGCTCTGCTATCCCTTCATGCAGAGGGAAGAACTAAGACTCAGGAAACAAGAGAGACATTTCCAGGGAGGTGAATGGCACCTGAGGCCTCCAAGCCTCTTTGTAGTTTTGAGGTCTGTTCCTCCCCCACAAAGTATTTTGCCTGAGGTCAAAAAGAGTTTCTAAACAGAGGCTGTAGAAGTTCTAATCCTAAACCTCCACTGAACCACCTTGCAGGATATTGGCAGAAATCTTATTATGCTTACTGCAAACCAGTGAAAGCCCAAATTTACCAAATAACTATGGCTCTTTGAGGGGCTAGAACTTGCCTGAAATTAGCAAAATGAAACACATATAAGGTTTTAATATCCCCTCCCCTCAGTGCAAAGCCATTTGAGGAATTTCATCATTGTGACATTTTCAAATGACCAAATTGAAACACTTTACATGCTAGTAAAAGGCATTGTAACAACCATGTTTTAACAAAGACCATTTATCACCACTGAAAAGTTGCTGAGTAAATCCTTTTGACTTTGTATTATTCCATTCATCCTCGTTTCAAATAATGTAATTATAACATTGTATTGATATTCTTTTAGATTCCCCCCCACCCCATTTTCAATTTAAAAACTAGTTTCCAAACACATTTGATGCAACTAAGTTTTATGTTTGTGTCCTTAAGGAAGCATGCAGAAGATGTGCTCAGCTATATTGATCTCTGAGGAAATGTGGATGAGGTAGATAATGCAAAACCTTTTTGTCATTACTACCAGTTATATAGGTTCTGGAAACTTTCTGTGTTTGGCTGACTAGATAAGTGGATGCACTCATATTTATTTGATTGGAAAAGTATGGGGACTAAACTGTGTCTCCCCAGTTTCTGTATGGAATTGATCTTTCATGTATTAACACTTTTCTATTACAGCAAAGGAATTGCTGATTAGGAGAGAAGAAGTACCCCTTTCTTTCTGCTGCAGTCTTTAAAGACCAGACTTAAAGAAAATGGAAGGAAAATAAACAAGTTAAGGAAGGGTCCACAAAAGGGCACAGTACAAAGTGCGAAACATTTCCACTTCTAACCTTCAGAAAATGAAGAAGAGAGAAATTTCTCTCTCAACTATATTAGCTCCTTGCATCCCTCACATCTGTGACAGACCTCTCCTTCCTCCCCCTGGTCTGGAGTAGCTGCAGGTGCCAGGTACTTGCTCAGTTCTGGCTCAGTTGCAGGAGCCAAGACTGGTACTCGGCTTTACCCTGATAGCTGGGGTACCAGGTAGAATGTTTATCATGGGGCACCACATTATCAATGTTTATATGCAAGTCCCATGACTTGATGTACAAGAGTTTGTCTAAAAGGTGAATAGGTATAAACTGAATCACACAATCACAGAATAAGCTGAGTTGGCGGGGATCCACAAGGATCATCAAAGTTCAGCTTCTGGCCCTGCACAGGACACCCCAAGGGCCACACCATGTGCCTGAGAGTGCTGCCCAAACTTCTTGAACAGTCTTGGTGCTGTGACTACTTCCCCAAGGAGCCTGTTCCTGTGCTCAGCCACTCTCTGGATGAAGAATCTTTTTCTAATGTTTAACCAATGAGGTATTTTCTACTGGGGACCTCTCAAGTAATTGATTCCCTCCCCACCTCCCCCCAATTCTAATTCCTCTGATTGTTCAACATGCCTCAACACATCCCCCACTTTTCTCTGAGTTTCCAGATCGTGCTCTGTACCTGCTCTGCAGCAGACACCAAGACGCACACAAATTGCTGCAAACAAGTCCAGGCCATGAAGTCTTACTTCTGGATCCAGGCTAAAAACCTTAATTCTGGATCCAGGCTTTATCTTTGTGATAAAGAGATCTTTCCGTCCTCTTGCATCACTTACTCCACCCCCATATAGGTTACTGCCTTCTTATCTGAACTGATTTAACCCTCGGCTCTGTGGAAACAACGATTAACCAAATTAAAAGGCTTTTTTTTTTGAAAACGTATAGTTTTCTTGACCAGGTTTACAATGTGAGCACAAGCCCCAGTTGGATAGTGAGACAGAGAGATTTTTTGGCAAGGGAGAAAGCAGTTGAGAACCGGGATCATTTAAACTGTCATTGCTTTTTTAGTGCAGATAACTCATAATACAGGGTTAGGTGCTGGCACCCAGAGTGCAGAGGTGAGTAGCAAAGAGATTCTGGTGCTGTTTCCTCAGTCTGATGGATCTCAGGACCAGGACTAACCAGGATCAGATGGTCAGAGACAGCCTGCCTGTAGAGAGCAGGCAAAAGCAAAGTGTCTCACACTCTGTCCACAGTACTAAGACCCATCATTACTGGGCACAGCCCACCTCACAGCTTGTGTGAACTTGCTGACATTCTGGGCTTTGGCTTGGTGCTCCCCTTCAGCCAGAATCTTCTTCCCCTCCTCTGCACCCCAACATGCATTTTTTATGACTCTCCTTTTTTTCTGAGACCTACAAACCAGTGAGCTGGCATCAGGTAGTTTATCATGTCTCTTTGTTTTTACGTCAGTCTGTGCTGTTTATCAAAATACAAATCCATTAGGTTTATGTCCATATGGTCAATCTCCTTTCTAAGTTGGTTGCTGACACACAATACAATTCCTGATAACGGTGGTGATTGGCATAAAGTCGACTAATCACAATAAATCCTGCACACACTGAGGTCTCTGTCCTGCCCTTGGTGACCCTCTTATGCATTTCAGCTTTTCATGTAAGTTTAGACTAGCACTTTTTAAATCCAGTCTTAATCAAAATTAAACAAAGATCTGCCATGATCTCTGCCAAAATTAAACAATCTCTGCAACTGACAAATAGAAGCACACAAGATCTCATGCAAAGCTAAAAGTGATCAACTTGTGCAAATTGGTAAAATGGTGCATTGTAGGCAAGAGACACAGCTCAGAAAACCTGGAATGGAGCCATTCTCTTTAATTAGCTGTACCATTTTATGTTGTACAAGATTCTGGCCTGTTTTCCTAAAAAAAAAAAAAAAAAAAAAAAAAAAAAAAAAAAAAAAAAAAAAAACAAAAAAAAAAAAACAAAACCAAAAACGTTTTGCATGTGTCAAAAAAATTTTGGTATAAATTACAGCTGCCCCTGTGACACTTTAACTTGAATGACCAGTACTTATTCAGTCAACTGCAATAGGTCTCACTGTCCTTGGCAGGATTACAGGGGTAATAATTTTTGACATGGATGAGCAGCTCTTGAACAATTTCTCCAATGTATTAAGCATGAACAGGCTTTTCTTCAACATCAGGTGAGCATGTCTTCTCCTCACATTTATTTTTCTCCACCACACAAATTTATTGTGGCCATTATATGGGGAGAAAACTTCCCTTTCTATAAATGTTTGTCTTCTCCATCCTCCCTTTCATGGGAATGCCACAAACTGGTGAAGTGATTTTATTTCAAATGTCTGCCTTGTTTTATTTATTTATATAATCAAAGACAATGTTCACTGTTGTTATATTGCTAAGGCTTCTTCATTGTTTGCAAAGGAACTTGTGGGCAAAGATAAAGATACTCTGTGATAGATACTTTGTTAAAGACTGATCCTGTAGCTGCTTAGTGACAAGAAATCTCATTTGTTTAAAGAGAGTTTATAGTATCAAATAATTTACAAGTTTAGATTAAAAAAAGGTTGACTTATTCTGCCTTTTTATAAAGTTTGGGGGGCCTTGACATATTCTCTACAGACAGCTGGACATGAAGGCCTTCAAACAGATGAAATAAGAATAGGAGTAACTTCTACATAAGAATGATTGATAGAACAACACGACTGGTACATAGATGGCACATATTATCTCAAATTCTGTATCTTAGGGCCTGCATTTGCATAAGGAGAATTGCTATCATAAAGGGCTTAAAAGGACTATTTCAACACTTCAATAGCAAGGGCTTAATTCTTTCATTAATTATCAATCCATTGCCAAAGCTGAGGGTGTTTTTGTCCCTCACCCTGCCCCCTCTTTTTCCCCCTCCTTGACCTGCATTTTCTAAAGTGTTTATTGATTTATTGGAATGCATTCTCCCATGTTCATAACATTTCCTTAGGCAATGTAGCGGCTGTTTTTATAGAAGAGCTGTAAGTATTGGTAACTGGCAATCTAACTCTGAAGATGCAAATAAGTTGCCTGTATAGCATCCAAGTCTGCTGAAGACTTACAGAAAACAGAGCAAGTGTGTGCAGGCTGAAGTGAAAATAAAACTGTTTATACCTTACACGTTCTGGATACAATTGCATAGTTGTAATTTTATTTTCGTTGCCTTACTAACAAAAAAATGTACTCTGAGCTTAATCATGTGGCTTTTTTAAAGTTCAGAAATAAGGTCCAGCATTAAAAGACATTTAGAAAGACTTTGCAAGTCTACATGAAATAGTATATTGAAAGAAGATGCCTTCATTTGCTTGGCCAAATTCTCATTTTAATTATTTGAGACTCCAAACTTCCTTGTCCTTTAAGCAGTATTCCTTAAAGTATGTCTTCTCAGCTCAAGTGTCAGATCAATTAATTTTTTCTCTCTTTGTTTGCTCTAGAGGAGACTTCTTTTATTACAAGAAAAGGAAAAAATGTACATATGTGATAGTAACTTTAATTATTGAAGGTTTTTGACACCAGCAATGACAATGCTTCCCACAAAGTCAGCTTTGAGCATAGCCAGGGACAAGGCTGTGAAGGTCAGTGTTCAGATTAACATACTTACTGTAAAAACACATGACAGACTTTTGTACTAATCGAAGGAAGAATGTATGGACTGGTTGGAAGAGGGAAATGCTTAGATCCAGAGTAATTAGAAGCCTCTGACACCAGGCAACTAAACTGGCTTCCTTGTGAAACAAAACTTAAATTTTATGTCCTTGCTGTTTCACCTAATCTACAGTGATTTTTAATCTGAGAATTTTTTTTTTTTTTTAGCTCCTTCTGAGACTGTTGCCTGGCAGAATTTGGATAGATGGAGCTATATATTCAGTATCTCCCTTAATATTAAAGGCATTACACACTGATTCCTGCCCCCTCCCAGGGTGTAATTCAGGGAACCTTCATGGGAATCAGCTAGTCAAAGGCCCAAGAGTTTTCAGTGTATGATGGAATTAATTTTTGGCTGGCAGACTGTTACAAAAACTGATTTTTGAAAATAAAAAATGGATCTCTCTGATGACAAGTAAGCCCTCGCACATGAGACAGCAGATGGGGAATTGTGCAGCATTTTGCACCACAGAAAAATTGTGCCTTGGTAGTATCACCATCCTATACACATTCAAGGCTGATGAGGAGGATGGGTAAAGATAAGCACAATACTTTCCCAGGACAGCTGACAATACACTTAGAGGAACAGAAGCTCTGGAGAAGAAATTAAATACTCTGAGAGAATAAAATTACTCTCCCTCCAGAACCCCACAAAAATCATATGCATGGGAAAAGCTTGAAAAAAACATCATAGCTGATAAAAAAAGAGAAGTCAGCTGATGCTCTGTGAAACAGAAAATGTGGAAAAAATTTACAGAAATACAGAGAAGGCTTTTTAGCAGAATCCTTCTCCTTACTGATTTTTGTTCCCTGTCATTTGATAAGCCCTCATGAAAGGAATGATCACCCTCCTGGAGAAGACACAGTCATGCAAGTGTTTCCCTTCAACACAAACTGCAAACTTCAAGTTATACTAAATAAATAAATGAAACTCATTAAAATCAGGACAAAATTGAAACAACAGGACATAGCTGTTTTGTGGTTTTTGGGTGGTGTTTATTTATTTATTTATTTATTTAACAAATCATTCAACAGAAAACCCCAGATACCTTATATCTTGGTCACTGGTCATAGAGCTGGTTGGATAGGTGGCTCACAATGAAGTTCTACAGCTGTTTTGTACATCTAGGTTACTCAGAGTGATTTAGCCCTCTGTGCCCAAAAGGAAGAGCATAAGGAAGAAATGGCACTGGCAGAGGGGAAAAAAAAAAAATCTGTCCTTAAGCAGTAATAATTGGATTTGGGGCTCTCTCCAGCACAAATTAGCATTTACGGCATCTGACCCAAGGACTAGATGCTGTAGGACTTCAGAGGTGTTTGGCAGTTAATGGCAGCAAGCTGCTGTTAAAGGAAGAACAGGAGACAGAGGCCTGTGAGATGGACAGTGCTTTCCCCAAGCTCCACCTCAGAATGTCATGGTCCAGAGGGACCTAAGCCATTGCTCAAGATGGATGGAGATAGAGTTTTTTCTCTGGAGGAATCAGGGAAAAAAAGAAGAAGGATCTTCTTCTCTAAATATTTTCACTTATATAAAGAAAAGAAATTTGACACTCTCTATGTGTGGTTGAATCAATCCCTCTAAGAAGTGGAAGGTTATACTACCTCCTACATTGAATTAGCCCCTTTGAACAGGTCATTCACCTTTCAAACCACCCTGCCATTTCCAGAAATTCTAAATTTCCCTTCAGCTCTATGCCAGCTTGGTAGACCAATTCTAGTATGCAGCTAACAAAGAGAGTCCAAAATGCGTTGAATGTTTTTTGTGTGTCACGGGAGTCTTTGCTTGTATAACATTCTGTAAAATTAAGACATCAACATTACAGCAAATCAAAAAAAGATCCAAGAACAGACCAGAATGGTCTAGAATACATGAGAAAATGAAAGGAGAATTGTGAAGTAGTAAAGAAATACAGAGCATAATAAATCATAAGCAATGAAGGTTAGCCAAAGAGATTCAGTAATCATCAGTTTCTCTGTGACACTTTTTATTTTGCCTGCTAGATAGAGGACATACACAAAGTCTCATTTCAATTCTAGCTTTCCTTCACTTTTGGATCTGCAGATTCATTTGACCAGTCTTTCACTGTGACACTAAATAACACTATTCTGGAAATTCCCCAGCAAAATGTTGTCTGTTTTGAGCTGGGAAGTGAGATGTTGATGCTATTAGAAGCGTTTACGGTGACCTATAAACATTATTGCTGACATTTTGCCTAGAAAAATTTTAAAGTTCCTAAATGGCTGACTAGGGATTGATGATCCCTTTTTCCTCCTTCAGCTCCTTTTTTTGTAGCTTTGCTATTTCAGAGCTGCCCACAGTTGGGAGTATTTTCTGGAATGTGCAAGGCCCAGCTGAGGCCCATTTGTTGAACTGGTTGGAAGGCATAACCATCAAACTATTAACCCAGCTGGTCTCTCATGTATGTGCAACTTTTCCTTATAACAAATATTCCAACAAACAAATACTTAAATAGGAGACGTATTTTCAACCGTCTCCAAGAAACATTTCTACACACACATACCTAGATTCTGTGATGTATTTATGTAATTGGACAGCTCCAAAGATGGAAGGGAGAGAAGCTTCAGCACAGCCATCAGCAGCTGTTGCACCACCAGACACATGAGAGCAGGGATGTCCACATGGGTTTTCCTCATTCTTATCCATGACAAGAGCCATGCAAAAGCATGATGAAACACAGGGTCAGTAAGAAGCAAAAGGCAGAAGATGAAGTAACCCTGGTGGACCCAGATGGAACCTGCAGCCAGTGGGCAGCCAAAATCTGTCTGCTGAGGTAGAAGGGAGAAGCAGGATAATGGAAAGTAGTCAATCTCCTTCAACTCAGAGATTGAGTCTTTGTCTCCATGGGAATGGGTTCTTTAGCAGTTTCTCAGTACTAACACCTCAACTGCTTTTTCTTCTGGCCTACTTATTAACAGTGGGGAGCTGAGGGGTTTGAAAAGTGCCTAAATAATTTGGCTGAAAAAAATTAAGTGGAATTAAAAGCCACCACTTGGCATTTAAAATAATTTAGTAATTAAAAGTCATCACTCAAGCTTTTTCAGGGTCACCCTCTTAAAGCAAAAGAATTAATCTTCAAAGCAAGTTTTAGAATCCTACTTAATTTTTCTTGAATAAATCTTGTTCAAAACAGGCCTTTCAGAAACAGATGACCTAACTATTATATTTTAATCAACATCCATTTGAAATAAATATTTCAAACCCTCACACTCTACATGCAACATGGATATCTCAGGAGAAAAAAAATCCCCACAGTGTGCTTTGAAATTATGACAGTTTGAACACACCATCCATATTTTGAAATGCAACCTCATAATTTCCTCTGAGCCAACCCATTTACTACAGTACCAGTGGCCAAGAGTGGCTGTCCACAAGACTAACGACACAAATGCCCACTGATCCCTACAAATCTTACTCAAACAGATAATTCAGCCATTACTGCCTTTTCTCTTGCACAAATTACAAGACAGATTATTCTTATTTCCCCCCCTTTAAACATTATTTTTTACATCCTCTACTAATTTCTGGATTACTGAAGAACATAGCTGGTAATTTCTCACAGGAATATTTTCAGTTTTGCCCTAAGACTAGTCAGACAAAATAAAGGGATCTTTGTACTTGAATTAATGTTTCTCTGTTTGCCACAAAATGCTGCTTCCTTGCTTAACTTTATGAAGAGAAACTGGAATTATCTTTCATGGTCTTGCTGTACATTGCTGACACAAACTGTTTCTAACCAGTGACAAGACCAGATCAAACATGTTATGTTTCTAAAACATGCTCTTTTTACCCACACAGGAACTTTGAAAGGGGTAAAAAATACATCCTAGTGAAAATCAGATGTCTTTAATAAATTGAAATTAATTTGATTGAATTTTTAAAATTGAAATTAACACTGAGAAACTGAGGGAAGTAGCTCAGCCTACTTTTTACTAGACAGTGTGATATGTATAGGGTTTGTAGGATATAATAGTACCATAAAAGCTAAGTTCAGCCACCCAGTGCCCCCTCTCCAAGGCAGGCTCTGGGTTTGTGTGAGCAGTACTTCTACGCTTTCCTAAAGTGCTCGTTTGCTGAAATGCGTTGTTAAGAAGAGACAGAAAAGAGAGATATCAAGTGTTGGTAACTACTTGTATTTTTCTCCTTGCTGAGACATTCACAAGGTGATTACAGCTGGACAAAATTATGTCAATTTGACACCACGATTTTAAGAAAGATGTAGCAGAGCTGGACCCTCCTCTCATCTCTCCCCTCCTCCCACTCCCCCAGACAGCACAGCATTAATTGCACTTGCCACTCACCTGATTTTTAAGTTTAAGGCATTTCAAGAAGATTGTCATTTACAGCCTGCAGTTCAAGTCTGTTATTCCTTTTGCAAAAGCATCAGCTATATTGAACTGGAAATATCACCCTCTAACTATTTATTAATATAGTTTTAAAGGAATTCTCAGATTTTTGCTGCTAACTGCTCACTTGGGTTGAAATGTGATGCACTTGTTGGCAGTGTAGCCCCAGGGGGACTGCAGTGAGACAGACTTACTCAAGCTTCACTTGAACACAGAAATGAAAATCAATAAACAATTTGAACTTCTCAGAAGAGAATTTTTCTCCTCTAATGAATATACAAGCTTGGTTACAGCTTAATTTAAAGATTGAATTTAGTGTGTGTTTTTCCCCTGCACTAGGAGCATGACAAACACAAGCTTCAAGTGACACATCCCAAAGGGAGACTTATTGTTTAAAAAAAGTGGTGGGGAAAAAAGAGAAAAAAAAAAAAAGTGAGCAGATACAAAACAAAAAAGATTCTCAGTCCCATGAGAGGGAGGTACTTTAAAAATAAGGAAAATAATATGCAGCTGCAAAACAGATCTCCTTTGTGACTTTAGAGATAACTAAACTTTAACCTTCTGTTAGGGCAAATTTCATAATGTATGTATTTTTATTTGCTTTTATAAGTGACTGCAAATGGGGTCAGACCACAGTGCATAAATGTGGTTGTAAATTCTCTATTAGTTTGAGATACTTGAATGTGTTTCATGGGTTAGTTTCTCACACACACACAAACCACATCTATTTATAACTTTTGCTTTCAGTATTGGAGCAGGTTAATATTGTAACTTCTGTAGAAATTAATAATATTAATTAAATAAAGAAGATTACTGTAGAATCAATGTTTTCAAAACAAGACATGCTTGTATGCAATATTAACTATCAGAGAGAAGAGGGCTGGGATGAGCTGCTGCACTTTTGTTTTTCAGAATTTCTGCAGAGTTGTTAAACTAAACAGCATTTGCCATCTGATAGTCTTGGCTAAGCAATTAGTTGAAAGCCACAGAAGTGATTGTGTACAGCACTTTATTCTTCAGCTCAACAAGAAACAGATTTGACTTGGAAACCTAGATCTCATCTGTGCAAACTGGAAACCAGATAAATCAGGTCTTATATACAAGTTCATATCAAATACGTGACAAAATAAAACAAGAGCTCTTTTTCAAAACCAGTTCTAAAAATATAGTGTTTTCTGGAAAAAAAAACCAAACCTGTGGGAATAAAGATGAACGGATTTACCTGATAGTATAAATTTCAATCATTTGGTTGCAGTTTCTGTACTGTGTAGAGAATATATTTAGGACATTCACATAGATAACAGGTAGATTGACTTTCCAAACCAAACCAGTTAGAGCCACATTTTTATTACTATATTAAAAAAATCTGAAATTTCTTTAGCCCCTGAACTCTTTTTCATGTTTGTAATCTTAACACCCCACTCAAAGGGATCTCTAAAGCTTTTCATTTAAACGACAATTATTCTTTTGTCTACTGGGAACCCAGTGCAAAGATGATGTCCTGTGTGCAAGAAGCAAGCAAGCTGAATATTAATTAATGAACACTACTTAATATGCAGAAGAAGAGAAGCAACAATCAGTTGTGAGCCCTTACATATTAACTGGTAGATCATTGTTATTCTAGGAGGCATCATAAGGCCAAATGCAGGTTACAACTAGTTTAGAAAATCTCTTTAATTAAGAAACGTGGAAGTTTAAGTCTCTCATTTTAAATATCTTACTGTGGCCATAAAAGACATCATTAAATGGTGTGATGGTGTAGCACTTTTAATGCAGTCTGAGGTGGTGAACTGGGCTTCAGCTGTTACTTCTTTTGCAGTGTTATCAAATAAACAAGCAAAACGCTGAGTTTTCACTATTTTTCCTAAGATCATAGAGTCATTACAGGTGAAAAAGACCGCTAAGATCATTGAGCCCAGCCATTAAACCAGCAACTCCATGTTGCATCAAAGCGTATCCCCAGGCATCACACGGACCCATTTTTTGAACACTTCAGGGATGCTGATCCCACCACTCCCTTGGGCAGCCTGTTCCAATGGCCGAACTACCCTTTCAGTGAAGAAATTATTACGTCCAATCTAAACCTCTCTTATGCAACTTGAGGCCATTCCCTCCTGTCCCATCACTTGTTACCTGGGAGAAGAGACTGGCCTTTCTACTACACCCTCCTTTCAGGCAGTTGTAGAGGACAATAAAATTCCCCCTGAGCCTCCTTTTCTCCAGACAAAACAACTCTAGCTCCCTCAGCATCTCCTCGCATGACTGACACTCCAGACCCTTCACCAGCTCTGTTGCCCTTCTCTGGACTCTCTCCAGCACATCAGCATCTTCCTTGCAGTGAGGGGCCCAGAACTAAACACAGGATTTGAGGTGTGGTCTCACCAATGCCCAGTACAGCGGGAAAATCCCTCCCCTGGTCCTGCTGGCCAAGCTATTGCTGGTACGGGCCAGCCATTGGCCTTCTTGGCCACCTGGGCACACTCTGGCTCATTCAGCTCAGTCAGCTGTCCACCAGCATCCCCAGTCCTTTCTACTGGGCCGTTTTCCAGCCACTCTGCCCCAGCCTGAAGATTTGCAAGGGGTTGGTGTGACCCAAGGCCAGGACCTGGCCCTTGACCTTATTGAACCTCATAAAATTGGCCTTGGTCCATTGATCCAGATCTCTCTGCAGATCCTTCTTGCCCTTCCAGCAGAACAGCTCTCCCATCCAGCCTGGTGTTATAAACCTGCTGAGAGTGCACCTGATCTTCTCATTCAGGTCATTGTTGCAGGGAAACAATTTTTTCTTTTCTTAAGGACATGTGAAGGCTGTGAACAAACAAATCTCCATGAAACACCTCCAAACAGGTGGATCAGGAGTTTTACAAAGCAGTAGTCACGGAACTACTCCTATTTGTCACTTTCTACAACTATTTGCAGCCTTGCAGAAGAGAGGAAAATATGAATGCTATGGTCCAATGTTTTTTACTTTGCTAAATTAACAGAAACAAAAAGAACACTCCCATCAGAAAGTCTCCGGGCCCATTGCTGAAGGAGACTGGCTTCCTTGTTGCAATTTATCATATAAAAAAAAGATTGTGAAAAGATGAGGTGTGATCTAAAGCTACTCCTGAGGCTAGCATCAGAAGAAAATAGATAGGACTTTCCAGACATGGTCTCTACACTCATCAATATTGCTTTTCCTTTTAACAAATTAACAGGAAAATTTATGTTAATGAAACTTTCCCTATATTAATGAAACCTATGAATATTGAAATCACAAGAAGAATACATCTTCATAAGATTCCTACTTCAAATTTTGCATGTCTGATGACAGGGGTTCTGCAGGTTTAGTTACTGCATGGAACCACACAACACAAAACTGAAGTCATCCATTGTAGTCCATTAGTTCACTAAAAAGTGCATTGTAACAAAAGGAACATCATCTGTTTGCAGATCTATTTCTTGCAATATGCTTGACTGTGAGACAGGAAGAATCAAATTCAGTTCTCAACTGTATGCAAGGTTAAGTACTGATGACAACACTTCTTTTTAGGAAAGGACACAGCAGTGCACAGTGATTCAGCTTTTTATCCTGTTCAATGAGTTATATGAGACTTTCCTACATTTGCTGTACACAAAACATTTTCCTGATACATTACACAAAAATACATTTCTGTTTGCTGATGGTAAAAGGCTTCTCTGCCAAATACAGAGTTTCTCTCTGAAGCAGTATTTAAACAGCTTTTACAGGAACAGTTTGGACAAGAAATAAGATGTAGCAACATCTTACAAGGATTTAATGATATATTTGTTTTATATTAAATTACATGAGCATGTTTTTATGCACTAAACACAGAAAAAATCTTTCTTGTTTTAAACAATCTGGACAGGTTCAGCAACTTGAAGTTAAATATATGGCCATTGATTTGGAAGAAGAATACATTTGACTCTTGGTCTGAAAAGGTGGTAATTCTTGTGGAATACTTACAGGTTTACTTCTTAACATGCATAAGCAGAGCAATGCCATGAAATCTGACTCAATTAGAGGTTTTACAGAGTTATTTAGTCTTAGCAGTATCCAACATTATTTACACAGCATTTTCTCTTCCTGGAGATCTTCAAGGTATGATCTGGCCTGAAGAATCTGAATCAGCCCCTTTCTCTATTTGTTAACTACCCATCAAATACAGCCCAGTACACTGGTGCCACTTGCTAGACTGGAAGCTAAATGATGCTAAAAAGCAAGACTAGGTAAGAGTAGGAGGAGGGATAATGTTTACAAAATATGGAAAATGAGCCAGTATTTCCAAGAGTATTCTGCAGCAGTGGAAATCCTTCCACTAAATGTAAATTCCCACTAATAGGGAGGGAGCTGAAAAGGGACAAGAACACTCTAGAAGTGTCATTGGTGATAGAAAAATCACCAGGTGGCACTGTTTTATACCACCATTAACACCTGCACAGATTTCTGTTGAGCAGGGGAACCTCTGGGGAGAAAATGTTGGCCTTGAGAAGGGTCCTGTTTGCTGCCTGCCTGTGCTGCCCAAACTGGAGCTGGCCAGAGGTGCCAGTGGTGTTTTGTGCTGCTATGGACAACTCCTGGCATATTCCACCCATCCTGTGCTGGTTCTCATTTTGCATATCATCTATTAAAACATCAGTAAAAGGATAAACCTATAAACCAGGAAATAATGTATTTTTATGAAAAAAGCCCCCAAAAGTAGAAAACCTGGATATGACAGGAAACTTTGGGTAGATGGGGGAGCAAGAGAAAAGGGAGACAGTCGGAAGTCATTCTCAGGATTAGAGACATTGTCAGAGAAGTGTATGAACAAGAAAAGGAAAGGAATGGAAACATGAAAATCACAACTCGTTGTAGCTCATAGCTCCCTTTGCAAAGTAGCAGCATTCAGAGAATCGTCTCTCTTTTGGGGCTAGTTGGGAAGTTCTGCTACATTCACTCACTTAAAAAGATAGAAAAAAAGAAAAAGAAACAAAAATAAAGAAACCCAAACCTTAGAATATTTTAAGACTGGTTTTTTTTTCAAGAAGTACTACTCCTTTGTGGGTGCATGATTGCCTTTAAGTATTATTCAAAAATCCACTCTTTCCCTCTACAATAGCTCTTAAATGGAAAAAAAAAATCTCAGACAATTGTGGTCATATGGTTTGAAAACTTGTTAATAAGAGACAACTACTAAGTAAAATTTAAATGTCCTTTTCTTAAATTAACTTGGTAACAACTTCTGATTTGCTTAATGTCCTGTTCAGACAGAACACCCTTCCATGCAGGGTGGCTTGTTTGGTTTTCTTTAATGTATTCTTTTTGTAAGAAAAATAGCAGGCCACAAATAAGTAAATCCTTTTTGTCCAGAGATCGGAGACTTTTTCCAAAGATCAGGCATGCTAAAATACATCCCATTTGGTCTCATGATTTGCCTTCTCCTAAACTCAGTATCATGCTTATATTCTATGCACTCAGATGTTTGCAGACTGTGCAGGTTGTCAGGACGCAGCATATGTTTAACCTAAAATAGCTTCTCTGAACTTAAAGGCAGCACAAGCCACGGGCCACACCAATCACATTAGATTGCCCCTTCTTAATGGGCAAATCTCTTCCTCTCTAGCTTTCCAGGTTAATTAATGTCTGACGGGTCTAAATGATGTCAGGAGCAGGAGAATGAAGGCAGCTTGTTTACTCTGAGACACCATCTGAAATCCAGCATGAGGTAAGGCTACCCGTCACAAAGCAAATGTCACCTCCCTCACCCAGAGTGAGATGGCTGTGATGGGAACATTGACTAATATCTCCTGGCTGGAAATAGGCTCCCAAATCCAAAAAGAGAGCATGCCAAGAAGTCACTGCAAGTCTGCATTATGAGAATATATAATGCCTTGCATTATAATTACCTATGAAACCACTACGCCAGTGGAATTTATCACTCCTGAAAGCCAAATATGTGGTACTTTTTAAAAACTACTAATTTATAATGCTGAAAAGTAATTTTAAAATAAGTCAGGAACTTCCTGCCTGTACTGCCCTAGATTCATCATCAGTAACAGCCAGTCTTTGCCTGCTTTTCCCACATTTCCCTTTTCCCCTCTTTAGGTGCTTGAACTCCAGAGTGAGAATGCACACTTGATTAACAGGACATTGCCAAGAATTGCACTTTAAGCACTGGGTGAAATAAGCATAACATAGCCAATAACCTGGGTGGCACAGACAGCCCAGTAGCCCAAGATTCACTCCCCTAATAGAAATAGTTACATTCTATTTACTATGGAGCCCTAATTTGCCATCCGAACTGAATTAATTCATTAGTTAAATCAGTGTGTAGCACCATTTGTTTCCTTTAAGTAGCATCACCGAAATTTCAATGAGAGGATCATGTAAACAGTTAAGATGAGAAATTAAGAGTCCCATGAAAGGAGAAATATGGACTTTTCTACACAGTAAAGGGGAGGAAAAAATACTCAGACCTTTCTCAGCAGCTGTGTTTTTCAGTCACATTTGTGAGATCTGCTTTTGTTTCACTCTAGCTCTACTCATCCTCCAAAACATACCCAGAGGTATGTCAAAACCTCAGCTATAAATAAGAGTGGATGAGCCAAAATAAGAAAAGGAAATAAAGAAAATGGAAGGGCAGCGTTTTTAATGTTTATATTCCTAAATTGTATGTGTAAAACAATGAAAACATTTGTGAAAGAATAATTTATTTCATGAAAATTCTTTTCAGATTAATTTTAAATCAAATATATGCCCATATCCAATATTTACTTAGCAAGTAATAGCTGAAATCCCTACATATTCATGCCAGTTATTACAGAAATTAGACAGAATGCATAGAGAAATTTTCTGAGATATACTTAGGTTTTTCTTTTCCAATAAAATGCACCACAAAGGGAATGAAGAAATTCTTTGCCCAAATTAATGGTGAATTATTTTGTCATGAGAATAGAAGTTTATATTCATTTAAATGAAAGCACATAAATTGTTCTTGACAAGAAAAACAAAGCTAGCCTTAGGCAGTATTTTCATTATAGAAAAAGGCACATGTCCATGAATATCTAGTGTAATATTAACAAAAACTGTTCAATTAGCTACGCATGTGCCATTGTTATGAATATTTATTTGCATCGCAGCTGGGTAACATTGATACCTTTTTCCCCCAGCCTGTACTAGAGATACAAATGAAGTGAACATTACTGCTCAGTGGAGAGCAGCAGAACTTCTCCAGAGAGCTGGTCAGACATAACACTTCTTACTAACAGAACCTTCTTAACTACCAATTGTTTCAATCTTTTTCACACTAGAAACCTACTCAAGAAATTTTAATCAAGTTTTGAGTAATTTTGATCCAATTGACAGCTTAATCTCATATTTTCTTTAAAGAAAAGTTATTTATGGAAAGAAAACATAGTGCATGAGCTTTTTTTTTTTTTTTCTGAAGTTGATTCACTTGAATTGCATTCTAATTACATAGAGCTTGCTTTTTCAAATTATTTCACTTCCTAGTAGAAAGAACTGAAATATAACAATATTAAAGCAAAGCAAGTTCTACCAGGGTACGTGTATAAAAGTTATTAAACCTAGTCATCATAGGCTTAAGAATCAGAGTGGTTATGTCAGTAGGAATCTTTATGGTTAACAATTCAGTATTAACCATAATGTGCTTTACACCTTCCATTACAAAGAAATGTTGAATACTAAGTATTTGTAATGAACTACCTTAAAAAAACTGCAGACTAAAGCTTTACTTTGACAAAAATATACTCATGTGATTAAAAATGTTATGTATATGAAAAAAGGTATTAGCTGAAGGACTTGCTATAGAAGGAATCTCAAATAATGAATCATTAGACTATTGCTCACTATTGGAAACTGAAAAAGCTGAATTAATTCAATAGAATTGTCAAATTTATGATTGCCAGAAAAGAAACCTTCAAGAAAATGGTTAAGAAACAATTACATATAGTTTCTTGAAATTTTATTGATCATAGATCTCATTCTTGTTTCTCTTCTGCCACTCCAGGAACCTGTTCCGAAATCCACTAAGGTCAGCAGGAATCATTTTATATAGTGGACAAGCAAAGATCATAGAAATATTCCAAATCACTGTTTCTCCATGAAACTATTTCTGAATGATTAAGTCAAGATCAGGTTCTGTAAACTGTTTTAGAATTTGCCTCTGCTCTTTTCTAGTATTTATATAGATATTAACAGAATTTCTTTCTCAGCAGCACAATGCTATGCACAAGAACACATGTATATAGTAGGAAATTCTTACAGTTTTGAAAAGGAGAGAAATAATAAAAAGCAAAATGTGACAGTAATATATTATGTGATTGTAACCCCATTAGTAAAGATGAAAGAATCAATTTTACTTTAAGCTGGCTTAAAGGAGAACAGACAGACTAATATAGAATAGTGCAATAGGTGACCATATTGAACATGCTTTTTCTTGATTTCTAGACAGATTCACTTGAATCCCTTTCAGAGAAAGGCCTAAGTCAACAGTAAGATACATTTTCTGTAGCTGATCTTGCAAGAATATATAACCCACCCTCCTTGATAAAATATGACACCTACCATAGCAACATATTGAGAAAGAAAGAATAATAAAATTGTGATAAAGTATTCTTCTCTGAAAGACTTTGTTTGATTTTAACATGTCCAGAATGAAGAAATCAAAAAAAGAACATCTTGCAGCTGATGAGCTGGGCAGGAAAGAAAATAAATTTAAGTGACATGATCTGGATAGCCCCCAAAATTAAAATCTCAACAGATCACAGTTTTGGAGACCACTGCCAAGAAGGATGTATGTCCAAAGTTTTGTTATTTATTAGAACATGAACTGCTTGCCTCTTGCACTGCTCTCTTTGCATGTGTCACACCAAATGCATAGCTCTACCATTACACCAGTGATAGGAGTTGTTATTGTAAATGGTACGCATTGCGTGTTAGTGATGAAATAGGAAGTGACAAGCACCAGAGAAATTTTGCTGGTAATTTCTTTTGATGAGATACTTGCAAGTATAAAAGCAAGAAAAAGACAAAATAATAAATGATAGGTTCTGGGAGAGTTAAAAGGAAGAGACTCCTGGTTAATCTGGATTGGATGCTCTGTCTTGGCAGCCAAGCGATGGCGTGGTAACAAAGCGGTAAAAAACAAAACAGCGGCTGCGAGGTTGTGGCAGCACAGATGTGAACTGCCAAGCCCTCTGGGGATCTGGCATGGTGCTGCAGTTGCTGGCCTCTAAAGGACTTGTGTCCTCTGCATTCTTGCCATTACCTGTGCTAACTGAATTACAGAGAGCCTGTACACACCTGATCATGTCACAGTCATTTGGCCGTGCAGGCAGAGCAACGGGGCAGGTGCGTAGCACTTGGATGATGTGCCTCATGCCATAGGATCAATAAGCGTATTCCAAGTGATCAAAACCACATCCAGGACAGGAATTCCAAAACTGAATAGACCTGAAGCTCCAGTGCAGGCCCAGCAGGGCCAGGCAACCACCAGTGTGTGCCATGGTCCTCAGGGGCACAGAAAGTGGTAGCAACGAAGGGGTATTTAGTTTGAATCAGCAACTAGACTTTTTCATATAAAGTTACAAAACTTGTTATTTGTAAGGAAAAAGAGCCTATAAAAGGGTGTTTATTTAGTGTGGGAAAGGTTTAAGACCCAATAAAAAAAAAAAAAGGAAAAAGGAGCTGAGCAGGCAAACCTCAAGTTTAACCTCAACCTTTTGCAGCTTGGAGCTCAGGGGATCTCTCAAGCCACTTGAGTTTTATCTCATCTTGTCACTGCAAAACAGCAACTGTGCTACCCTTTGAAGGGAAAATGAGGAAAGGAAGGTTGGAGTAGCTATTTGTTTATCTTTCCAGTTCTCAAACTATAAAAATCCCTTATAAGTTTATTTTCTCAACATCTTAGATGGAAAGGCAGATTCTTGATTTGTCTGTTGTCTGCTGACAGATCCATTCCCTGAGAAAAAAATATAAGCTGCAAGATCCGTACCCTTCCCCATTTCTTTTCCTCAGCTGTCTACCACAACTTCAAGAACCTGCCTGGGAATATTTGTCAAGAAAAGAACTATACCTTGACACACTACAATTGAGTAGAAAGATGTTCCTACGTAACCGAATTTGGTGGTACAGAACTTTGAAGAGGCCAGAGGTTTTCTACCCAAAATGCGTTAATTAAGTATTTTGTGGCTAAGAAGGAGTCGGTCTTGTTTAAGTATGCTGAAAAAAAGTTTTCTTAAATTCTTACATTGAGAGACTCTGTGAATCACCTTCAAAATTTGTCTTATTGAGCATTCTGAACCTGGACATTCATTCGGTATAACGAGACAACAAAAGCAGCCTGTGAGCCCTCAAACTGAGTTTAAAAAGTGCCATGAAGTAGAGCAGAACCCAGGCTGAAAGGCTACAACTACAGCTTTCTGGAAGCTTCAAGAGTTCTTAAGCATCTCCAGATTTAGTGCCCAGCTACAGTGATGACCTGTGCCAGCAGCAGCCAACAAACAGCCATAGAGAAAGCTAGGTAGAGAAATTAAGAGACATTTACTATGCATGCTAAAAAAATCAAACAGGACACCGGAGAAATCTAACACACCAGTCTGGTTTTTGGTATTCAGCTCTCATGCAGGGAACCTTTAATCTGATTGAACCGGTGTGGTGACTGTTTGTTTTTCCTGACTGGGAGTGCACATTTGTATGTGATAGTACCATGGCAGCAAGCCAGGCTATTAAATGGAGCAACTACATTCAATAAGAAGCAAACAATGGCATTAAGCTTACTATCATTTTTGCTATTAGACTGAATCGAAAGTTTTCAAAAGAATAAAAGTTGGGTGCTTGAACATGGAAATCCAATATAACTTGAACTTCTAAATAACAGAGTCCTTTTCTTGGGTAGCTTATGAAGCTAAGCTACTTCAGGAGTTCAGGAAAAAAAATTCCCTTTCACTTTCTGCCTTTCATTGTAGCCTGATCTGTTGAGATAGAAGGGCAGCTTTGAACAACAGCTTCCCTAGAACCCAGAACACTTAACACTGTCAGCATTTCATGGAAAAGAGAGAATTGCACCAGTATCATCCACCATGTTTTATCAGAGGACAGCAGCATCCATCTCAGCTGCTGCTGTTATATTTTCCAGCAGACTTCTGAGTGGCCTCAATCCTGCTCACTCCACTTGGAAAACAAGAGACTTCCCAAACTCTGCAGTACTAAAATTATGGCATGTATTTAGATACCGTACTCAAGTATGGGAAAACATATTTATATAGATACATATAATATATAACGTTGCTGGGAGGTGTGTAACCTTCACTTCAGGCTTAAGTTGGAAGTAGTCTGTTCCACACTGCTCTGTCCCACCTTTTTTTTTTTTTCCAAAGGAAAAGGAGAACAAACAAATATTTGGACTGCCACAATAACATTAATAAACATGAGAATGCAACAGCTAGTGTTATTCTACAGAACTGAATGAATAAATAAATAGACTATAAGCACTTTATTCTTCTCACATAATTTCTTCTCAGTGACATTATTGAACAGACTGTTGAAAACAAACATCGTTAAATGAGAAAAGAAGAGCAGGAGCCTGTCTAATTCCCCACTGCAACATTTTCCAATGACGAATGCTCCCTAAATGGATTTAGCTTTTTGAAAAGAAGTCAGAAAGAAATTTGATGTGGCCCCCTGACCCCTGGTAAGCACATGTATCTTCACCTGTCACATAACACACTGGCACTTGCTTACTTTTCAGCAAAGACTATTGATTTTGCTTATTGGCTGCAGGCTAGTCCATAAAGAACAAATTACAAAGTCAGAGGTCTACAGTTAGCAATTGCTTGCATGATAACAGGGAACTCAACACTATTCCCACAATGCGGTATTAACATTCTCACAAATGTGTGCAAACCTAAAACACTCCTGCTGTGAAGTCCTCTGGATTTTCAACGATGTACAGCAAGCAGAACACACAGTACATCACATCCCATCACAAATGATCTAAAACTACAGAGATTTTGCCCCAGTACATAAGCTACACTTGTGGTTTAAACAATATCTTTGTAAAGAACAAAGAGAGAGAAGATTAAGCAATGGTTACATTCTGCTATTAAAAAAAGAAAAATGTTAGACACAACCTATTGTTATTATGAATGCCTTCACAACTACATCTTACACAGAAAAAGCCAATGTGTGACTTTTAAGAAATGTTTCATTGTGCTACTTCTCTGGAGTCATAAAGTTTATCTTTACCCCTGCCTTGATAGATGACCTTGGGGACATACATTTTCATTTGCTGCACCTTGCTTTCATCTTATAGAAAAGAGGATACAATGCTGTCGCCTGCTGTTCAAGTGCTGTTGAAACTCACTGCCAAAAAGTCCCTGCAAAAAACAGTGTAGCCTGGCATTTATTACTGAAATGGGACAGGCATAGGAGAAGGAGAGCGTGAGTGAGTTTCCAAAATGTCATTTGAGTTTTTGGAACTTAAATTGTACTTGCCTGATATAATAATTGCAACTGTCTTTTAATATCCAAGCATATAAAAATAGAAATATGTACCGTTCATCTGGCATATATTTTTCAGTAAGAGCCATGAGAATGACACAGAAGGGTCTCATTTTAACACCATTTCAAGCTCAAGAAATTTATAATAATTTCAAATATGACGTTACTAATGACAAAAAAAATAAAAATTAAGCTATTGTCTTGACTCACTTCCCTAGATAGGACAGTTTTTTTTTTAAATTTTAAAAGATGTCTTCCATAATAAAATGTGATGATTCAGCAGGTCTGACACAACAGCTTTCAGGAAAAATTTCCTTTTCTAGAATATTTGACTGGGAGAAAGAGGCTGAAAATTTCAAAGGGGAGTTAGAGCTGGGCACAGATGAAAATCCTGACTCAATTCCCCATTGAAATCAAAGTGTCCAGGAAGAAAGAGCAATCAAAAGCACTTTGGGAATTCATAGCAAGCACTGGCTTAGTGTGCTTCTGTAACAGACTGTTTTGCTTCAGGTTAACTGATTACCAATTAACTAGAACTAGTGAGTGTATTAGTAAATTCTACTGCTGACACTTTCTAAATGTTTCTGGCTTATCCTAAGACTCAACACAGCAACAGCCTAGTATAATAAGTTATACAGAAAGCTGGACAGGACAAAGAAATCTTTACAGGGCAAACTGAGATCAATGACTTCTCAAGACATGGCTCTTCCACTGAGAAGGCACAGACACCTGAGTAGTCAAATAACATGTAGCTGCAGGAACAAACAGCCACAATGCCTCATCAAGAAGTGACAGTCACAACAAAAAGAAAGCCTCAGAGCAATAGATGGGAGACCTTGTCCCAAGGTTCATTGGACTTCAGAGGTGGTGGCAAATAACTTTTAATTGCCAAGAGGAAGCTTGTGCCACATGGGGTAGACAGTGCTTTAAACAGCTCCAGGGGTGGTGACACAACCACTTCCCTGGGCAGCCTGTTCCAGTGTTTGAAAATCCTTTCAGTAAAGAATTTTTCTTAAAGTCCAATCTAAATTTTACAAGCTTTATTAATAATCTCCAAGAGAGAAATTTGACTTCTCACATTACAAGATTATTGGGTCCCCTTCTCTGTGTTCTATAGTGAGGTTAACCTAAAAGGTCTTGTTGTACTTGAACACTTCTACTGTGCCTAGTCCATAGTACTAATGGTTACCATGCTTCTTTAGAATTACAGGTTCTGAGTCCTCCCATAAAGAAAAATACAGAAAAAACCTGAGCAAGAAACACGTCACAGTTTTGGATGCCTTCATCAAGGTCTACAGCCAAAATTCAGCATTGCTGTGAATGCATGATAGTAAAAGGGGTTACGCAACAACTATTCATCCTGAAAACTTACAGGTGGAGCCTTCAGCTAGCATCATAACACTTCATTTTGCAAAATATAACCTTTCCATTACAAAATGTTAGCCTTTACTTTCATTTACTACTTCTCATCTCATTCACTTTCTGTTTTGATACCTCAACAGATGCAAACTTCAGTCACATAATGGGAAACCAATATGACACTGTGGATTGCATCTGTCTCTATTGTGTAACAAAAGAAACTCAAAAAACCAAAAAAAACAAACAAAAAAAAACCCCAAAAAACCAAAAAAACCAAACAAACAAAGAAAGAAAAATTTGAACATAATAGAGAAACAAGCCTTCATCCTGAAAAGTAATGCAGAAACCAAGTAAGAAAGGAAGAAAGGTAATGCAGATTCCTATGCGAAATTGTTATGGTATTGCCAGTTACAGGGAGCAAAGAAACCCAGTGAGTTGCCCAAAACTGAATTTTAAAAGCTTTTGAGTTTTTCTGCTGCGGAGGGATTTTATGGTTTATGTCTTCAAGGGTTTGTAAAATTAAAATTAAAAAAATAAAAGAGAAAAAATTACTTTGCAAATATTGAAGATGAGATTATTATTTTCTCAGCTGAATACAGATTCTGGGGCTGTATGAGGACCTCCTTTATCAGCAGATGTGTAAAGAAACAGCAACATGATGGCCTTTGAGCCAGTCAAAGAAGGGAATGTAGCCAAAGAGAGAGATCATTTGATGTTTAAACATTCTGACCTTCCTGGCAAGGCTCTATAAGGACCTCTAGCTGCAGAGAAGAGTTCATTGTGCTCAGCTAGGGATGCTTGCAATTTGATTAAAGAGAATTACCATCATGCATGGTATACCTCGTTATTTCCCCATTTGTAACAAAGCAGAGAATGACGTCTCCAGTTAAGACTATAAAAGACATAAATTTACAGACATTTAGAAATTATTTGTGTTCTTTTAAATTACTTTTCTTAGTTTGAAAACCTTCCAGTTGTGTTTAATGTTGGGATTTCATTGAAAAATTCTTACTAATAGTCCTAATTAAAGAAGAACACCACAACCAAAAAAGGAGAAGTAATAAAAACTGAAACATCTGGAAATTAGACCTTCCCTCTAATCTTGTCCAAGACAAAAAGTCCTCTTGAAGGACATAGAGAGAAAAGCTGAAGAATCTCAATGGATTACAATTAACAAACCCACTGGTCACATGAGTCAACCCCAAGAATGTGGGCTGGAATCTGGGCTGAAAAGCAGATCATCTGTGCTCAGTTCAATGTCTATAAGCACATAATTACTTGTTAAGACTGGGATGGACTCCTCCAATTCCTCCTTCTAATTTGTGCAATCAGTACCAAAAACTACTCCAAATTTGACTTTAAAAAAACTATTACTATTTGGGTGGGAAGAGAAAGATTCTTAACTGCAAAGAAAAGCTGATACTATTATTCAAGTAAGGCATCATTACTAGTAAAACTGAATTACTTTACTGTCAAATAGCCACATCTTGATTTCAGTATTCAAGCTCCTTTTCATTTCTCACACACATTGTCTTCAGAATTAATTAAACTTGCATTGTGCCATTTGTTACCCTCAATATGACAGAAAAATAAAGAAGAGATAGAGGAAGTCAAGGTTTCTGAACCAAGAGCTAACTTATCCATACACAAATGCATTTACTTCCATGGTCTTCATTGGGTTATGTCAAAACAGAGTGCACGCTGATTTGCCTCTATGCCACTGTCTTCTACAGAATTTTAGTTTTGGCCACTTCCACTACTGGTTTGAGTTGAACATATGGAAAGCAACTTAGAAACGCTTGTGGATTTGAAGTTAGGTTTGATGAGACAGTGGTGCAGTAAAAACCAACTATTCAGTTTAGCTGTATCCTCTGAAAGAAACTTTGAAAATACCTATTGTTACTATAAAATAAATAAAATCCCTTCCCTTAGCTGAGGCTGAGAAATTTTAAGTGGAATTGTTATGGGCAAGACATCTAACTTCATACTAAAAGCTGTACTTTTAAGACACTACTAGGAATTGCAAACAGTGATTGAGCCATTTTTTGTTTCGGGTAGAAGAAAGCATTTAAAATTTATTTCAAACATTACAAGTCAGTGCTGGTGTTTAAAATTCATCAGAGAACACTTCAGAAAAGACTGCTTATCTATTCAAGCCACACATTTTAACTGAACTCTTACTAAATTCTCTATGTACAGATCAGGATTACATGTACTCCGAATACAGAGGACTTCATCTCACAAATTAAAGAGAAGGAGTGGGGTGTTCAGCGGAGTCCAAATGCAGAGATCTACTGTGCCTTGTAAAGCCTGACAGTGTAATATGTCAGGCAAGAAGAGCCTCGGGTACGAGGGCCAAGCCATGCTTGTTCCCAGGATGTGATTTAGTGACTCAGAACCAACAGCTTTGCGGCGTGTGGACATCTCATTGTGCCGAGTGAAGGGAACAGATTTGTCACTGCCCACTGCCAGGAGCAGTCCCGAACAGGGACATTTTCGGCCTTCGACAATGATTGCTGTTACTAATTCTGTTGTGAAACATGCGGAGCATCTGCACAGGGACTTCAGGAAAGTGCTGCCAAAACAACTCTGGCTTTATGCTGTTGCTCCTGGTGTCTGGTTGAGGCAGCAATGAGACAGATCATATGACTTAAGCCCCTGCAAGACCTCATCACTTTTCATGGGAGAACAGAAAAGTGCTGATCCAAAGGCTTTTATGCTGAGGGAAAGCAGATAAAAATCTGCAGGTGTAACTTAAAAAAATTGGTATGAGAAGCACAAAATTGTGTAAATAAGGCTGAATTTCTAAGGAAAACAAATAAAGATCAAGGATGCGATGGCAAATAAATGAAAAGAAGAATTTAATGATATAAGCACAAAAGTGTGCATTGTTAATCTGAGAGGATAACATTTTGATTTCCAGAGTATCTGATAGTTTTAAGCTACAAACAGTATTGATACAAAAAAGCACAAAGATGAATGGATGTAACAATTTCTATTTTATTTTTCCAATGAAAAGGAACTAGTTATAATTGACTGTAACTCTGCCTGGCTCCTTCTCTGGAGAGCCATAATCATTCTGGATATATGAAAATAGATTGCTCATTCTAATCTACTATTGTTTTATACTCTTTGGGGCCCACTTCTCAGCTGGTGATAATCAATGGTATTAGTCATTGCAATACAGGGAGATGATTTACTCTATCAAGGGTTCTGGCCTTGAGCAGAATTCACATTACCCATTTAATTCTCTTCCTAGCAGCAGCAAACTTAACAAGGTTTGAAGAAGAAATTGTCTCCTTTCATCCAGTGTGCCAGGAAAAGCTCAGAAATACTACCCATACACTGCTGAATCATACTAAGACCAAGAACCAATGCAGTGGATGTTATGACCCTAGGTCTCCCAAACACTGAAGTGTTCACTTTGAGAGCTTTTCAGAAGTTCTGCAAAACTGTTGAGAAACTGGTGTTTTAGAGCCAAGGCAAGAACAGTTTGGTTTTGTGCATGTCCTCAAACATTACCAAGATGTTCAGCTTTTTCTATGCCTGTATTTGCTTGGCCACAATTATCATGCCTGCCATTTAAGAGTGTCATAAAACTATGTGAAATTTACATGGGCTTTTCTAACTTGGGCAACAAAACAAGTCAAACACAGAGAGAAGCCTTCCCCAACCCCCCAGCATTAACTGGTCACATCTTACTGGAATTATCTGTTTGAAAAAAAACAGGAATTGGCTGCATTTAACAGTTAAAAAACATTTTTAATCCAATTCCAAATGTCTAAAGTGAGCATGAATTCGCTATGAATTTCATTATTCAGTCACAATATTATTAGCAGGGGAGGAGCAAGGTTTGTCACTGTTGTCAGCACGATTATGCAGCTTTCCCATTTGCCTTATCTCAAAGAACATACACAGCATGGTCCTGATCAGTTTTGTCATCTTCCCAATGCCTTGGCCATGATGACAGTCAGAATGAATGAACAGCTCGGCACTTTGAAGTGCTCATTGATATCTTGAGGTCAGATGTTTCTTGCATGTTTCTGGACCCTTTCCAGGCACATGGGAAGTGACAGGAGCAACAGTACCACAACTGACTCTGCCAGTCTTCCCCAACTCTACCCTACTCCTTCCCTACATGGCCTGGCTGGGTAACATGTGCCAGAAGTCAGAGCAGAAGATTGCCACCTTTTCTTTTTGGTAATGAAGAACTGTTACATCAAAGCAGTTTGGGAGCACTGCTTAAACTGTCTCGCTGAATCTGAGCTAGCTATCAAGTTATTCCTCCCACACAGAGCAGAACAGCTTGGTCCTGCTGTTTAGGAGTCCTTGCCAGATGCAGAGACGGGAAAGGATTTTTTTTTTGTCTTAATTTTCACTTGTTCTATTTTTTCCTGTGCAAGTTTGTTAACATTTGCAGCTTGGAGAAAATGTAATTCAAGACAACACCCAAACAAAAGGATCAGAGACTGAAAAAATAGAAAAAAAAGACTATCGATATCTATTAGCATGGCAGAATTCTTGTCAATATGAATATTCAAGAAAAACAAGTTCTGAAGTCCTTAATCTATTTCAATATTTACCTTTTTTCTAATTCCTGTTTTTATTCAAGCAAATATATCCCAAAACACACAGAAGAGCTGCAATTGCAAAGGTGTCACAGCTCTTGTTTGGAGTAACTCACATTGTTAAGAAGTAAAGTCAATGAGAAACTGCACATGGGATAAACTAAGGAATGTGCTGTGCTGAGATTAAAATAGTTTATAAACTAACAGCAGCTCTAGGACATGTGAATTTAGCTGAAGGTTTTGTTTTCCTCTCTGTCTTAAAAATAAATGACACTGGAACAAAAGTTTTTCGACTTTATAGATGGCAGTTACCATTTTCTGGTATGCATTTTTTTAATAAAACCCTGTCATCACCAGCTCCTCAGAGCAATACATAAAACTTCCTTAAACAGCCAGTGACATGAATGTTTGGCACACTTTGGAGCAGTCCCTGGGAAGCAGCATGGCTGCAGCAAGACACCAGACGGCAATTCCTCAAGAGAAGAAAGGTGTGCCACCAGTAAATAAATACACCCAGAGAATGCCACTGATCAGCAAATATTTTGTGCTATTTCCATAATGAAACTCCACAGCTGTGGAGAACTTTTCATCCTCAAAGCCTAGGGCTAGAATAGGTAAATTATAAATCAGCTCCTGGAGAAGCACTGCCTTATGCACATCACGTGAGTGTTCTTGACATTGCTCCTCTTCGGAGACCTCCAGTCCCTTTATAGAGGAATCATCTTCTGTGACATGGATGAGCCTTTCAGCTTTTAGCCAACAGTAAATTGGCTTATTTCAGCAACTAAAGCAACTGAAAATATCTGTGCACCACCATCATGTGTAACGCTGCTTGGCTTCATAGCACGTTCTAACACCTACTCCTGGCAATGTTCTATTCCAATGGTCTATGAGAAAAGGTTATGTTTAAATGTCCAGGTAAAAATTCAGGTGACACCGCAAAAAGATTTCAAAACTCCAATAAACACTATGAGCCAGTGTACTGCTACCTACAACATGACTACTCTTATTTACTTCATTAGTCCATTTACTCTTATTTACTTAATGAGTCACATGGAATGTTTAAGAACGTGTTTACAATAAAATGCAAAAACCTAACCAAAGCAGCTGCCTGAATTCATCTAATGTGAAAGCAGTCTTCAGGTTAATCAAAGAAAATAAAACACAACTCCTCTCTACATCTATTTTGCTTTACAGAAAAAAAATAAAAGGTATCCAGAAGGGCAACAGAGACTGAGGAAAGGTATTACACAGCCAATGTAACCTACCATCAGCATCTTATGGTGTAGGGCTTAAGGCAGCCTAACTCAAACATTTCTAGGCAATTTGAACTCTTGAAGCGAAATACAAAAGACAGGTAATTTCAGAGATATACAGGATCCAATCCAAAAAGAGCTTTGTACATCAAAACTGGCACTTTGAAATAAACCCGTAAATAAAACGCAAGCCTGAAGCAGGTCAAGATACCACTAAGAAAGCAGGAAGTCACTAACCCATTCCAGGGGGGTCAAGGATATCTCCAAATGAAGTGCAGTAGCAGGTTCAAAATGTGGAAGCTGTGGACTGCAATTTTCATATCCAATAGTTGCATTAAAAGAATGAAAGAAATTACACTTTCCTGCCCCTTCCCTAATGATGAGTCACATCAGTACCAGGATAGAAATGTGACTGTAAAGATACATGATGTCCAACCAGTGTTTTTTACAGGCTTATTGCATACTTGAATTATCAACAATACTGGTCTCCATGCAGCCTAATTGTGTCTTATTCTGTGCACGGCCCTGCAATATCATGGTTTCAAACCCCTTCCTGACCCTATTTCCTAGAACAAATCAGGATCTTCCCAAAAGATCACTTTGTCCATTCCCTCATCCCAAAGCAGAATCAGCTGCTGCTGACAGAAGAACACCCAAAAATCTTGGTAACAGCATTCAACAATGGAGATGCCACAGCCTGCTCATCGCACTGCCCAACTGCCTTAAACATGAGACAGCTTTTCTAAAGTCTTATTGCAATTTAGGCACTGTCTCTCACCTGTTGCAGACCTGAAACAAAGCCCGGGTAATTTACAGAATCAGCCCTCTTCTGCAGTCTTTCAAAGATTTGAAGACTGCTACCACATCCTGCCCTTGCACCTCCATTTCCCATTTTCTTTGCTGCACTAAACCACACAACTTTTCCATTCCTCTCATTCAGTAAAAATCTAACAATATTTTGTTAAAATTATTTTGAAAATCTTACTGTTCTTTGGACTGTTTCCAGATGGTCTCAGAGGGACAGAAAGAGGCAGAGGAAAGCCATGGGAAGGGAAGAAGTGAGCACAGCCTGGATTTGCATCTCTCTGCACGCTGACCGAAAGGCCCAGTATGACAGGAATAGAGAAATTCATAAGAGATGAGAAAGGTTCTGCCCCAGAGCAAAGGAGGAGCAGAGGAGGAAACGGAAGTCTGATGTATAATCCAATTTCTTGCCTGCTCACGTGCACTGGCCATCATAATGCCATGACTAAAAGTGGTCTGTCGGGTTGAAAATTCATTCTATGTAGTAAAAGAATATAGAAACATCTTTAATAGCTGCCTAAAAAGGCTAATAACTGAAGTTATCTGCCTGGGCACTGAAGTATGGTCCTTTTAATATTTGTGAGGTGACAGGGGGACATGGCAAAAGCTTTCTTTTGTTTGCACACTGTGGTTTGGAAGGCACATGAATTCTGGGCAGGTGGAATTGTGAGCTGTTTTCATTGAGAAACAGCAAATCAGAAAAAAATCCCTTTGAAATGTCAGTTCAGTCTAGAAGATATCACAACCTTTGCACAAATCTGAGGCTCTATATTCTATCTAATCTACAGATGAATCAGTGGCTCAGCAGGTTGCTGCTGTCTACTTATTTTACCTGTATGTGGGTTTCCAGACAGGTGAGATTGTCACAGCTACTAGGTGGATGGACCTGGACTCTTGGTCCCAACACACACTTTTTTCTTTTAGACAATGTCCCTCATGATATTTGAGCATCTACTTTTGCAAAGCTTGTCTGAGCTCTTCTGCTGCAAGACAAATCTTCTCAGCCATAGGAAGAACTTGGCAAAAGAAAGTTTCTGATCTTCCATGAAAAGATACTTTCTTCTGCTGTTTTATTTTCCCCACCAAGATGTAAATGAAATTCTTCCACCAGAATATTTGTAGCATTTACAAGAACTTACAAAGAAGTAATTGCCATTTCTTGATATGATCAAGAGTTTGAAAACATGCCTGTTGCCCTGTTTTTTTTCCCAAAATATGAACGTTTCCTGCTCTCTGAGATCTTTATTTTAAGCAATTTTTCAACTGTATTTTGTCTGTTTTACACTCCAGCATACTACTACTGAGCAGAACACAATAAATATTCACAAAAGGGTAGCAAAGTAATCCAGGATCTGAGTCCCAACTTGTACAGCACTGGATGCACCTGGTAAAGAGGTTGTTACGCTCAGAAAACTCCTCAGACACCACTTCTAAGCCTGACAGAGACCGTGAATCAGAGTCCTCAGCTGCAGCAGTTCACAGTCAGGGATATCCATGCAAACTGAAATCAATAATGATTTAAACCATGGTACCAGGCCCTCAGCTCTGACCATGCCACAGAGTCGGTTGCCAGGACAGAGGAGGGATGAATCACTGGGACAGGAACCTCTGACCCCACCTCTCCATGAATCATCAGACCTCTTGAGCCTGCAACCTTTGGATATCTGGTTCTTCCTGAGTGGCTCCAGTGTAAACACTGTAAAATAAAACCTGAAAGAACCTGCACCATACCCAAGTCACAGTTCTGCATCTTTTAAAAAGCAAAAGCCAAACAAAACAAACCAAAAAATTCAACCCTCAAATTTCTACCTGCGAAGCAGTACTTTTATTCTAAAGGGACTGCAGTTGTGTATCCAACATTTTGTTTGTGACTGTTCTTAGAAAATTAGGATTAGGAAGTGTGATTCAAAGTTCTGAAAACATTAAAAATTCATGCCTCCAACCTATTTTCATGTTTGGAAAATTGTTTAAAATACTTTTTTAAAGGCTCACTCCTACTAAAATGCATCATGAGACTATAATTACTCCAAATACAAAGTTTAGCAATAAACCAAAGATAGTTAGCAGGATGGAAAACTTGATGTGTTCATACTGGTTTCCATTCTTACCCATGTTAGAAGAATACTTTGCACACACATAGTGTAAGACTTATGCAGCCTGCTGAACTTGTCATTGTTAGCAATTACCTTTCTCATTTTGTGGTTGTGAAGGCAGTTCAAAAGCATGCTATTGTCCTAGAAAGGTTTTTCTCAGAGTTGTAGTCCCTTGCCCCAGGGTGAAAATAAAGAAATGTATGATTTGATGAAACCAACCATCTGCAACAGCCCCTGAGCTAAGAAATCCAGAGTAAGATAGAATTTGGAGCTTCCACTTTTTCTGCGGTTTTGGAAGATAAAACAATTATCTCAGACAAAATGTCTAATTAATCTTTTACTCATGTGTTTGTCAAAGCTCTAATCAGTAGCAACAAAGTCAGATTTAACTTCTCTATAAGTTTTATTACATTTACCTGGGTGTTACTTTCAACATAAATATTTCTGCACAACCCAAAGCACATAGTAACTATTGCAGACCTGATTCTGAGGTCAGATGGAGGCAATTAATCTTTTATTCCACTGGAGTTGTTGGAATTACAGTGAGACAAATGGGTTCATCAGAATTACAGCCCCTTAGCTGCAATAAATAAAAGATATATTCAAATCTGTGAGCAATTTTCTATTACTTAATCTTTCATTTTCATTTCCCCACAAACTTTACCCAAATAGAAATTAAAGCACTGTGGCTGAAATGGAGAGCTTCATGAGTCCATAAAAGGCACAAGACTAATGTTCTCTACGTGATGGCAAATTACACTTTTTTGTGTGCATTACAATACTTTTACAAGAGTTGCTACGTAAAAAGAAAATACTGATGATCATTTAACACAGTAAGAATTCACTTAAATGAACTGCCAGAAGAACAGAACTCTTAAAATAATTGATTTTTCCCCACATCAGATGAAAAATGCATAACACTGTACAATGAAGTCCGTTTGAGCAAAAGTAATTTTCTGTCCATTAAAAGAAACATAAAATACATTGGGGTACTTAATTAAAAGTCTTAGAACCAATTTGCACATCATAAATTTACCAAACACACACAAATTTAAGAAAAATACTTTAATTAATGCTTTTACTAAATCTATGGGTCCTCCCAAATATTTCATAAGTGTAGAAAATTTACACTCACTACAGTTCGAAGAATAGCACCATCACTAAGAAATAAATTCATAACAGTTGCTGCCTCAGTGTTTCTACCAGCATGCTGATGCCTTACATTTATGGAATGTATGGTGTGATTTGGAAATGACAGCTATCTCATGACAGGCAATACCAGCAGTCAGCCTTTGAAAAAAATCTATACTGACCTCACCTCCATCCAACACCTATTGACAGTTGTCACTCAAACTGTGATATCACATAAACACTTTCCGATCTGAGGCTTAAGTTTCCATAGTAGGGCAAAATCCTGTTAACTTCTGACCCACCTCTCAGACACCCTTTCTGTTGTATTCATGTTTGCAAACCACTGACAGGTTTTTTTAAGGCAGAGCATGTATGGCTGGTGCAACACTGCACTCCCTGCCCTCTAAGTTTCTTCCCTTAAAACCCAGTCAGAAACTTGTTGCTAATCAAAGATAAAGAAATCTGCATCTGAAAAAGACACAAAGCAATCCAGAGAAAGAAATGGAATATTGTTTGAATGTATTATTTTAAAAGACCTGCAGCACTTTTTCTATGTGGCCTCTTCCACCTTCTGTTATAGGTGGATCAGTTTTCCCTGTTACCTGTTCCTTTTTATTTCAAAACTTTGGGTAGATCAAAAACACTGTGATGAAATAACGATGAACCACAAAACCACACTGGATCACCAAGATTATAAAGAGAGATCAGGAAACATAAAATCCTCTTCAATTAAAAAACTTAGGACCTCCATAAGAAGGCAGCAGGGAATGAAGTGTTCTCAGTGTTATAGAAAGAATGATTTATAGCTGCAGCAAAGAAATTAATGTCCATCAATCACAGCTGTTGATACAATATTGTAATGAGAGGTTTAGAATAATGGAGAATGAATGAGTGTTTATAACCACATCTATCTGCCCCTATGCAAAACTTTGGGTTATTTATAACAAAGGAATCCTCCAAACTAAGGAATCCTCCAAACTCTGCTAAGCAATTAAAGAAAAGAGGATCCTTTTCTCTCCCTCTCCAGCACTTCAGTAACAACTACTAAAGGCTCAATATTCCAATAAGTCTGGTAAAAACACAGCAAGTTTATACTCAAATACTATAATGCCTCAATCTAGTCTTTCTTGTATACCTTCTCCACCCTAAAAAAGGACATCTTACTTGAACAAAAAAATTTGATCTCTTGGGCTACATATAAAACATATTTCTAGATGAGTATTTTTTTCGTCTTTTGCTCTCTGACACAAATTATGGATATATTTCCAACTTACATTTTACATTCTGAAACCAAATATAAAAAACAGAGGAATGGCTAGGAAGTTCAGCGAGGTTTTTGAAATAAACAGAAACTTAGTTTTGTAACTGAACTTTTGTAATACTTGTAATTCACAGGAACTGAGAAATAAGATCTAGTCTTGAAACTGCACTAGATATGGATCTAGAATGAAAGGCTGTCCCAGAAATTAGAGAGAGTTTGGAGATATGGATTTATTCTTAAGGATATATTCCTTCCTGGATGTCAGGTGCCATTTGTCACACCCTGGATTTTGCTGTCCATCAGGATATAGGTGAAAAAAAAATTAAACTGCTTCATAGCTTAAGGAATTTAGTCAAGAGACATTTTTATACAATAGAGAAAGAAGTCAATATTCATTAATAAAGAATAAAAGATCCAGGCAAATCTATATTAGTGTGCATATGTACAGTGGCAGGATGCACAACACCACATTTCTTGAAGAAGTACTGTTGCAGAGTGTGCTGCAGCCCCACTAAAAATATAACATTCTTTTGGTCTGCCTAGTTTGATGTAAGGGTGCAGAAATGCTTTTTGATTGCAACAGGGCTAGAGAGACCCATAGCAACTTCTGAATCCCCAGGTACCTTTAGTTCATTAATTCATTTACTCTGCTTCATTTGCAGGTCTGAAATTGCATTAAAGATGTAAAAAAAAAAATCTCTTTCCAGGCTCTGGTCCTGAAATTAATACTCCATGGCCAGGCTGCTTTGTCCACACTGAGTCCCATGGACTTCTCCATGGCTCCAGGCAGAGTGTCACCAGTTTGCCCACATGCTGTTGGCTGCAGGAGCAGATCTCACAGTCACTGACACTACCAAGAGGTGCCATTAAATAATATGTACCTTAAAAAAAAAAAAAAGGTTTCTTCCCCTGTTTCTCTTTGGATGGATTAGAAGATTAGAAATAGGGAGAGCAGCTGCACAACGAGACTGTCATAACATGCACCAGCCCATTGCTAAGGATCACACCTGACCTTGGGCCACCACCCACTGCTGGCCCCAGACAGAAATTTCTTTCTTTTCCCTCCACCCTGTGGGCCTCCCACAGCTGGAAGCGAAAAGCTGGTGCCAGTGCACTGCTGTTCTATTGAAAATGCTCATGTAAAATGGGGAACCAAGGTCATCCAAACTCATTTCATCTGGGAGCTTTTGCATCCATTGTGTTTGGTGGTTTGCGCTCCCCAGAATCCAGCTGGTCTGAGATGCAATACTTGTGTGACTGGAAACACCAACCCATGGAAGTGCAGTGGCCCTAAAGTTCAGCAAGAAAGATAAGGTTGGCATTTATCCATTTTCAGGATACTCTGGAGCTCTATGCTGGTTCATTGGTACGACCTTCCTGAAATGTTGACACTGAGCCATTAAAAAAATGAAAATGTATGGCTGTAATGACAAATCTGCTCTGTTGGATGTCTGTTGGCCCAACAGGAGCACTTGTGGATTCTCTGGAATGATGTCACTACCACATGGCATGTTCAAAAAATGTACAGGGAAAACAGGCATAAAACTGAGGTTGTCTAGTGCTGTTCAGTCTCTGTGACAGGAAATTACATAATTCTCATTCATCTACTATGAACTACATGTGGTAAGGTACTGATGTCAGAGAGATAACTTCTAATTCCCTCTATGCATATACACACATCTATTTTATATATATATATAAAAAGAAAAATACACACTCGTATATAAATCTATATAAAAACTATATATAATATGGGATGGTCTCCAGGAGTGTCACCACAATCTGAGTGATTAATTTCAAGAAAGTAGAAGTCAACTGAAAAGAGACATAGACCATATCCTATTCTCCCTTCCCACACAGTCTGGTGCTATTAATTTAATTTTCTTAATTTAGTGCCCATTACAGAGGCAAATTTGACAGTGTGTAAAAACCAAAATTAAGAAGCAAATAGTAATGGTTGGGCTGGTACCAACATCAAATGATGCCTTTAGCATCACATCTGGTTTGTGATCTGAAAGGACTATCTCTGCAGGGAGAGGCATTCACAATCATCTTTGAAAGTAGGATGAAGATTCTCATTATCATGGAATTTATCTGCTAGCAGTAATTTACAATCTGAAGGAACACCTTCCTCAGTACTGCAGGAGCCAGACATGAAATTAGGAGGATGTGGTGATGTTAGGCCAGGTACAGCATGACTTCACAAACCTCTTACTCAATTTTGTACAGCAGGGACACTTTATAGGAGTTAAAGATCTTGGTATGTCTAGTAGAAAAAGGGAGCAAGGGTGGAAATAAATGATGTTTCTTAACATGTCATTGTTAGTAGACACGAGGGAGACAAAAGAGTTGCTTAAGATGGAGGACAGTGTATATATATTAAGAAATGGGTGATGGGCCAGATAACTTCAGTCTGCAAACTGGAGCTAAGTTTCTGAGGCTCAGAAATCTAGGAATCCTGAGATGTCTCCTAGTGAGGGCAAGCAATCCAATTTTCTTTCCACCTTATAGTGTGGTTTTATTATATTTTTAAACAGAACAATATGAAATAGATACCTATGATAGTACAGACTGTTTCAGAAGCCAAGAGCTTTCTTCTAACCCTGTATCCCTACAAAGGGAGAAGGAAGAATAGTGTAAAATAGTGCACAGGTACAATTTACCTTGAGAAAACATGATTCTTGTTAAACAGCTTGACAAAAATATTGTGGTTTGGGAGACAGAAAGGCAGCAAGGGGCAGGGTTCTTCAGAGTCACATTGCTTTGCAGCCCAGGGTACGTGGTGGCCTCAAGCTTTATGAACACTCGTGACCACGGGGTCTATTATCTGCCAGGTGCCACTGATGCCTGAATTATTGTATTTCAATAAAAATTGCAGCTTTGGTACTTAACCCAATAACTAGAATGTTGCATTCCCTTCCCATGCTGAATTGGCATGGGCAAAGAAGTGCAAAGCAGGATAGCTGCCCCTGTGCAGACACACACATAGGGCAGCTCTGGGCTCAGACAGGCCAGGGACACAGGAAGATCAGTTGGTGATGAATGCTAAGAATGCACCACCACAAACTACAGAAACACCCATGCTAGGCACAAAGTATAAAATGCAGCCTGACTGGAGGCAGAGTGGAGACGTTGTACTGGGGGAAAGCAGAGATAAGCTAATGAACCCCCAGAAATTAAAAAAAAAAAACCTCTAAAAATATATTAATTTTTTTTCTCTGCAATAGCATGCTGTAAAAACCCAGAAGAAAAAAAAACCCCACCAAATCATGCAGTTTACAAATGCCTCTATGGATGTAAACTCATTACTCATTTATATATGAAGTGAAAAGTATTAAGATAAATGATGCTATTTACTGCCATGATGCACCTAACATCAAAACAGATGTGTATTTTCAATGTTGGGTGCATTAAACACATTATCCAACTTTCAAAATACAATAAATGATTTATGCTAGAGGTTTAATATGCCCAAGCAGCAACTAAAAATATAATAAAAAAACCCCAAACAACCCAGAGCAAATCAGCACAACTAAGATTCAAAGTCAGCCAGAAAGCTCAGATTAACCACAAAATTGGAAGGTAAAAATTAAATAAATCCTTGCTTTTGGGAATCTTGGGCAAAATATTTTTTTTTTCTTCTAATAATTCACAATGTTTTCCACTATTTAATCCATGGTCCTGCTACTTAACAACACAAACATATTTGCCAACCAAGAAGAAAAACATTTACAGTATTTGTATTTTGTCAGAGAATCCAGCAAAAAGTATATTTTCTGATAAAAGCATAAGCCAAACCTTCTGGAGCCAAGTATATTGTTTTCAAATCTTGGATTTTCTATAGTAAAACCACAGCAAAATATCCATCCCCTCATAACATCTCCCAAAGGGAGACACACATTTCTCCTATAACAGGGGAAGAAAAGAAAACAACCAAGATTTTTAAATAGGCTTCCCAAAATTTGACTACAAGATGAACAAAAAGAAAAATTTCCAGCCATTCTGCTTACCTTAATAACCGTGTCAGAATACAAGCTGGTCACAACTCAATTACCAGCTTGGGCAAAAGGGGCTCTCCTTGGTGTGGTGGCTCACTCTGAGGAGACTGGAAGAACACTTTCAGGAAAGACTTTACCTGCAAGCAGCAGAGGGGTTCCACCCTGGATGGCTCAGCTTAATCAGAAGGGCTTTCCTTCCTGGTTAAACAGCACCTGATCAGGATAAAGAAGAGCAGGCTGAAGCTTATATACATTAACCTTGCAATCAGTGTTGAAACATCTGAAATCATTTTAGCCCTGATTTGCAGCCGCTTCTCAGCCAGAGCAGTGGTGCTGAGGTTGTATGTAAAAAATAAAAATGGCCAGAGCAGGCATTTTGTGTGTGGGCAGCGAGAACCCTCCAGGCTGAGCTCCCTTATGAGGAGCAGTGGCTCTGCCATGGGGCCGCGCTGGTTGATGCAGGGACAATGGCTGCAGGGTGGGAGGTCTTCACATCTGTTTTCTGAAAACTGGCAAAGGAATTACCTTGGAAAGGGCTTAGCCACTGTTTAGATACTTTGTTAAGGGTACTGAGACAAAAAGAAGGGGTTTTAAAACAAACTAGGGAACTCCAGTATATTGTAGGGATTTGAGAAAAAAATCATTGTGTCATACAGTAGCAGCACAACCATCTTTGCAAAGTTGTCCTGAATTCACAAACTGTGCTCAGTGATATTAAAAATCTGAGTTTGTTTTTAAAATGCACAAGAACAAGGTTGCCAATATTCAGGAAATAGTTCCAAGAACAATTTGCTTCATTAGCCATGGGTCTGAGGCCCCCTCTGAGAACATGTCATCACCTCGGGGGTAAGGAAAGGCCGATGGAGTGAAAGCCTAGGAATGCTCACCAGCTGGACAACCGAAATGGGCAGCAGGTGGCCGGGAAGCAGCTTGCTGAAGGTGCAGCTGCTTGGCTCTGCCTAACGGGAAGAGCTGTCCGGGGAAGGCATACTGGAAAAGAGCTCATGCAGGAGGGCAGCGCTGTGGGAGGGACTTTATAGGGACTGGCCAGGCCTGGGCAGTGAGGACAGCTTGTCGGAGCCTTCCCAGAGCCACTGAGGGGCTGTGCAGTCACCCAGGAGGGCACTGCCCACCTGGCAGGTGTAGCCCAAGAAGTGCTGCCTGGTCCTGCTTCCAGTAACAAGTTACTTTAGAGGGGGGTCCCTATGAAGGAATGTCCTTCCTGCAGAGAGTCCAAGTGCCAGCATGCAGTTGGAGGTAGGGTGTGACTTGCTCCCCTCACACTCTCGCTCTTCCTCGCTGACTCTTAAAGTGTCACAGTCCCTTCGTGCTGCATTACATTGCTGCACTCTCTGGTGCCAGAGGCTGTAGGACACATGAGAGTTTGGAAAACCTGGAGATCCAAGTGACCTCTCTCTGGCCTGGCTCACATACTCACAAGCATTTGCTTCTTGGAAGCAGAAATTCCTCTTCTCCTCATGGTATGCCTAATGCTGCAGCACACAGACCTTTGTTGTCTCGCAGATCAAGAAACAGATTAAGTTTTATTTGTTCTTCAGTGAACAAATGAAATCTACATGGCTGCTCTTGGCTTAAAGAAAGTGTCTCAGCTGCTGATTTCATAAACCTGATGACCAGTTTAGGACCCAGAATTAGAGCTGGACTGGTGAAAGACTGATCAGTATTTTGGACACAACTTTTTTACAATTTAGAGAAAAAGAATTCTGATCACTTCTTCAGGACTGTGTTTATGTATGTTCCCAGCTGCCCCATGCAGCTCATTTCTCACACAAAAACATGAGGAGAAAAAGCAAACGAAAATTGTTCTAGCTACTTTTCCTTCAGATTTTTAAAGGTAGTTTTATAAGTGTCCTTTCTAACTGTAAACAGCTGGAGTGCAATCAGAGGGGAGAGTGTTGGAGACCATGTGAAATATTTGGGTGTTACACAGCACCAAGGAAGTCTGAGATAAACATACAAGAGACAAGACTAGCTAAAGACTAGCTGGTGTTATTTGTGGATAGAGTCAGTTGAACAGATTCATAGAATCATTTGTATTGGAAAAGACCTGTAAGAGCGTTGCACCCAACCATTAACCCAGCACTGCCAAGCCCAGCACTATACCATGTCTCAAAGTGCCACATCTCAATGTCTTTTAAATACCTCCAGGGTGGTGATTCAACCACGTCCGTGGGCAGCCGGTTCCAGTGCTTGACAACCCTTTCAGGTGAGCTTATCCAGTAGGCATAGAAGAACATACTCCATCTCTATGGCCAGCTCTTAATACCAGCCATTCACTCTGCTGGGGTCAGTAGAGAAAGTGTGTTATCAAAGTGTGTTAACATCCAGTTGAAACTTTTCTATCCAAATCTGTATAAAGCTCATTTTTCTCATAACAATTTAAACTCATTATTTTGTCTCTAAGATCAGGCTGAGAGTTATACTGCTTTTGTCAGACCTTGGGGTCAGCCAAGGCATTATTAGCAGGGTATTCTGAAATCCCACCAATGAAGGGAGGAAAAAACCAAACAAATGCTTAAAATTAATTTATGGCATTCAGAAAACAGTATGTGATGCAGCTCTAAGCATACCTTTCAAAACCTGTCCATTATTCCTTGATATTTGGGCCAGGCCTTGCAGAACAGGTGAAGCCTTGAAGAATTTACTTTCCATGGAGGAAGATTTGTCAGACTTATGAGTCAGGGCCTTTGCATTGAGAAGCACAGTGAGGCAGGTCATGCAGAAACCTGTAATGGATGAGCTAGATGTAACATGTGGTCTATGAAATTTGGTGTACAACTGGCTTTTGACTTGTTCTGTGTTAAGTTTCATTCTCCTGCAATTTTACAACAGACATGAATAAAATTTCAAAACTGATGAATTCTTTAATTCTTCTCTATAGTGTTCACAAATAAGTTTTCCTTTTTTCAGTTTTCACCTCTTATTTCACCCTCAGTCCAACAAAAAAGACTGTAGACACAAGCGTAATGGAATAAATCCCAACCCTATCGTTACTAACATTTTAACAGCATTATCTGGGTGTGCAAGTTCACACTTCAGTGAGGAATAGGGTGAAACATGGAGAATTGCCACCTTTGCAGCTGCTACTATCTGACATGGCAGCAAGGCAGGTTGCTGTGAGGACAGTGCTGCATCTGCTGCCCTGCTCATGGCAATGAACCAGACTCTCCACAGCCAGCTTCCTTGTGCTGCTCACATAGTGCAAAGGGATGCTAATAAGGCCACAAATAGCTTAGAAAGAATTAAGATATTGAAGGAAAAAAGGAAATCACACTCACCTGAGCATGCCAGACTTGAGTTTCTTTCATGCGTGTCCTTCTTTTATTCACATTGTGTGATGAAGGGTAAATTGTGGGAATGGTGGTGTACTGCTACCACCATCCACTAATGGTCTATTCCAAAATTACAGTTCAGCACAATTTGGTAATTACTGCTATCCATAGGAGGGAGCAAAATGCCTTTAAAACAGCCTTTAAGAATATATTGAAGGGAGTCCTCACACAGGAAAGAGTCTAACCCCAAAGCTTTGAAAAGAAAAAAAAAGACAAAACCTTTTATCTTGATCATTTGCTATGGCCTGAGTGCACAGCTCAGGGCAGAAGCATTGGCCTCTGCTATCTTCAGAGCTTGGAGTGGCTGCTTGCCAAGCAAGTGCTCTGCAGTCCAAGCATAAGGACAGCTCCAAATAACACTGGCTACCAACAGCCCAGAGGGCAGCAGTGCAAGAACTGTGTGTGAAATGGGGCAGGCAACACCACTGCCATGCATCCTCTTTTGGCAGCAAAGTGAAGCGTTGATTTTGAGAATGCCATCTCTGAGTTGTCTCATGAAGTAATATAATCCTCTTATTTCCTGCTTCACCAGTTTTAAGGTCGCTTTGGTCTTCTGGGGCAGTGTAAAGCTGTTGTAGCTCCACAGGGGAAAATCTTGGCTATTCCTCTTAGAGCAAAGCTTGACTGTCTGAGATGTTGTAGAGAGGAACAGGAATCGCAGTAACCCTCTGAAAGTGCAGTATACACAAATAATCTTTGTGTCTGCAATTCTCTCCTGGCTTGGATACTAAGGCAGTTTTGATGAGGATTTGGCTCTGAGTGCATGTTCCCATGAAATGCTTACAATCTTCTTTTCCAGCCCCCACAATAATACCTACATGCACAAAAATAATAAAGTCTCATGTACAAATATGCAGAACCACATGCCAGTTCTTCAGCTTGCCAGCCCTTCCAAGAACTCCAACAGAGTGGCATTAGGGAGGGGGCAGGAGATCAGCTAAGATGCTGACACCTAGAACAAGAAGCAAAGAACATATAGAAATGCTTTGTCAGGTCAGATCTTTATTCTGGCACTGAAGACAGAGCTAGACTGACAGAAAGTGTTTATGACCTGAGTAAAAAGAAGACAGTGAAAGGATCAAGGCCTGTTAAATCAGGATACAGCTGTCGCCAGACAACTTGATCCTGGCCAACGGGCTTTGGCAAGGAACGGTTCACATGCAATAGCTGTGTTTGGCTGTGGATGACTGCCTAAATCCCAGTTTAAAGTGGTTAAGTGTTCTACTCCCCCTCACATGATGATCTCTCAATCTAATAAGTCTAGGAGAAAGGGATGCAAAAATAACTAAAAATTAGGTTTTATATATATTTTTGAAACATCTATTCTCATTATGAAAAGAAATACAGAGGGAATAGATGTACACCACCTTTTTTCTTCCATGAGGGTAAAAATTATGGGAGATAGCAGGAAGACAAAAAAATGTGCTGGAAAGAGAAAGAGAGAAAAACTGCAAAATCTAGTTCATTCATCATAAAATTAAAAAATATAATGATGATGAGAGTACCAAGAGATGCAACACAGAGTCACAGAATATGCTGCACTGGAAGAGACCCATCAGAATCATGGAGTCCAACTCCTGGCCCTGCACAAGACATCCCAGGAGTCACACCACTGGCCTGAGAGCACTGTCCAAGTGCTTCTTGAACTCTGTCAGGCTTGGTGCTGTGACCACTTCCCTGGGGAGCCTGTTCCAGTGCCCAACCACCCTCTGGGTGAAGCAAATTTTCCTGATATGCAACCTAAACCTGCACTGATTCAGCTTCATGCAATTAATAAATAAGTAAATTAACAAATAAACTCTGTTCACTGACTTCTGAAAAATTGTCATTATCCTTAAGAAATGAGCAATAACAAACCATTAAAGTAATGCTACAAGATTTTTATGTACTTTCAAGAAAAATAAAATGATTGAATGTTTCTATGCAGGAAAAGACAACCTTGAAAAACTAGTATTTTTGTTTCAGGGATATGCAAAACATGAATGAAGAGGATCAGTAGGTAGAAATGTCCACATCAAAAAAATAGACTGTCACAGGGATAGAGCTACCTGGAAGGGCCCAAAAGGTGGCTGTCTGTGCAACTCAGTCATTTATTGGAGCAAAGTCTTTGTGACCAGAAAACCCTTTGACATTAGCAATTTTACTGGGCAGTGACAGTGACATCAAGTGGATACATTAGTGAATTAAACAACTGAGTTACTCTGATACATGAGAAACTGTATTTTAGTAATGATTAATCTGAAAAGTGCTTCTACCATATGACAGATTGAGAAGTGATTTGCCGTTTGAGGGACTCTTTGTGTTCATGTGTACATCATCCCCTCCCTGCAACTTCATATGAAGGGTAATTCCCACTTCATTTATTTGAACAGACAAAATGAGGAAATTTTCCAAAGACGTTGAAAAAAGGGTAAAAATTGGAAGCTTCATCCTTCCAGATACAAATAGCAACAGTTCATGAATACAGAATTAGTTTGGGAAAACTCAGATGCATAAAATAGGGCTGCCCCAGGCTGTTCTAGCTTCTTCACAACAATGCTGTAGTACCTATTTAGTTATCCAGTAATGCCAAGCAACTGCTGATGACTTCATTATCCACAAAGTATGCATGCATGCACCCCAAATAAGTCCACTGCAAATGTACTCGCATCATTAAATTTAGAGTAAGGTACCAAAGCATTTTTAAAATACATGGGGACTCTTTAATGAAAAGACTTATTTTCCTCTAGGTGGGTGAAAATATTCAAATGCAAAACCTTCATAGTAGCCTTATTCTGAGATGAAAACACACCATTTTCAGCATGAGAGTGGTGGCAGCGTCTCTTTTATCTTCATCTGCCAACACCCCTGTTTCAACCGTATACTCCCATGTGACCAATACTCCCATTTCAGCCTAAGTGCCTGCCACTCACTGGAACTTTTCTTTATTAGGACATTTTTTTAGAGGGTGTATATTGCTTGCTCAGCATTGCTGGTGTAGTGCCTTGCAAGTGAAATCAACAACGATATTCAAGTGGGTAGTGGACTGGGTGGAAAACCCACCCTCTCTTTTGGGAGTTAAAAGCAGGCTTGCATTTTGTCTTGATTTCTGTTAGCATCTGCCTGCTCACTAAAAAAGAAAACTAAGTGTTTTAAACCTAGATTGGCTAGTGAAACAACCTTTAGTGGCGACACAACCTTTGATGGCACGGCCCCGTAAAATGTGGTGTAGATGTCAGCAAAAGTTTTTTTACCATCTCCGTTGATTACAGCTTTGCACCACACAGGGAGTGTGTGAATATCTCTTTGATTTATGTGGATGAAAGTCTACAGAAATGCAAAATCTTGCATTAGAGCAAAGCATCCTCATGTTTCCCTCACGGAAGGTGCGGCAATGAGGAGCTGCACTGCCAGCCACCAGCATTCTCCAGGTTTTAAGCAAACATCTCCAGACACTCTTGCCTTGCCAGGTTGTACAGAGGTGCCACAGTGATTTCCCACTATCTCCATACCTATGAGAGCCATTCCTAGGACAAGGTTAATTCTTTTGTGAGAAGTTTAGGTCTTTTCCGTTATGATGAATCTTTGCTCTCTGGTTTTCTCCAAGGTACTAGTCAAGGTCCCCTGGGAGACTCACAGGAGAAGAGATTTTCTTCCCTTCAGGTTGCCCTGTGCAGCTAGGGTGGCTCCCAACCTTGCTCCCTTTTGGGATGAGAGTACACACAAAAGCAGATGAGAGTGCCCACAAAGGAAGGACTTTATGTTTTGACTGGTGCCATGATGGCTCTTTCATTCAGCTTTTATCCTTAGAAACAGCATTGCCTTAGACAGCACATCTGCTGTAAAAAAACAAATATCTGTCTTTGTCCACTTCTGTACATACATCCTCTGTCTCCTCAGAGGCTTGTGCTCCTCATCACAGAGGTGCCCAGTCTTTGCTGAAACAAAGTAACTACACTGAAAATCAATAGTAGAGCTAAGCACACTAATACCCTCTGTGTGCTTCCGCTTCCAAGACCAATCATCTGCTCTTGAGGAAATTCTGAGAGGAAATTAGAAATATTTCAAAAAACCCCACACCTTTATAAATTATTGTGACTGTATCACTGCTGCAGATGCATAAGTTAAAGTAGGAGTTAATATTCTTTATCACTTCAGAAAAAGCTTTAGACAAGCACACAGTACGTCTTACCTTACTGTTGATGAGTACCTTGTAAAGGAATTTCTTTATGAAAGAGTATGGAGAAAAATAGAATGCAAATCCTGCAGTAAATAAACCTGAGATTACTTGCTTTATGAGCTATTTAGATTTCTGAGGGGGAAAAAAATATTAAAGAGGAGAAACAATTTTCTCTCGTAGAACTGCATACCTTTTGCTCAAACGCTTTCAAGACCAGTGCTAACATTCCCTATTCAAACCTGGATGAACAGGCTTTCTTCCCTAAAAAACCATTGTAATGTACCTAGGCCAGGAAAACACTGAGAAGCCAAAACATTTGTATAAGTTCAGTGTAACTGAAGAATAATTAGTACACAAGTAAATAATAGAGTGTGCTAATGCAATGTAAACCTGCATGAGATCTGTATTCTGTAGTACAGATTTCACATCAATGTCAAAGAAAGAATAATGCCTAACAATTAGAGTTTGTGATGCTGTCAGTGGAGGAAAGGATTTCATTGCATGTCTACAGGGATTGTCTTATCAGGCCATTTGGATGCAAGATCGTGATGGTAAAACTATTCCACTGTATGCCTAGCCCCTCTGACTATTGCATTACAATGCTGTCAGGGTGCTGGGGCATAAAGATTTTACTGCAATCATTCTGAAGCTAATAGGTCCAGATACAATGATCTCAGTGTATCTTGTTTTCCCAATAAATTTAAAAGAAAAAACACATAAAAAGAACTGAAAAAATCCAAAAACAATACTGAAGGTTATTAAGTTTTGGGAAGGGCTCTCCAATTTAGTGAGGTGCATAAGCTCAGAATCTTCCATATTATTATAATATCAGTTGGGTCACGAGACTCTGGAATATGATGCATGCAGTTGGAATGGAGAACCCTAATTTACCAGATGTTCTAAATGTTCTGTTTTTGAGATACTGTGGCATTTGAACACAGGTAGCTCTAGTATTCCTAGAGGTCCTGAAGGGAACACCATACATTGTCCTGAAATCTTCCTCAGATGTCAAATGTTTAATTGTTTCTATTAGCCGCTTTAATGCTCTATTCATACAGGGTTAAAGTTGACCGATGGGGTTGCATACCCTTTTGGAATCACCAATACATCTGTATCCCCATTTTTAAAGATAAAAATGTGAAGTTAAAGTATGTACCATCCCTGCCTCAAAGCCTTAGGTCTGCCCCCAGACTCGAGAGCAGTACAGCTAACGGGGATGTGTACGCTTGCTACAGCCACGGCACGTGTCAGATACACCATCCCCTTGGCAACCCCTTGTCTCATTTATCTTCCTGAATGCTCAGCTAACCTTCTCTATCTTATAGGCAGCTGCTCTGATTGGCACAGATGTTAATTAAACTAGGTAGTAACAGAGCACACGCTGGAAAGGCGGCCCTCGGAGCTGAAAGGGATCCTCGCTCGCACCACTGCCCCACTGCTGTTCTTAGTCATGTGCAGTGTGGAAGGAGGGAAGAAAAAATAACCTTATCCATGTTCCATGTTCCTGAGGTCATGTAACAGTCTTGTGATGGTGGAAGAAGGGACAGGGCAAGCACCAACTGGTGGCAACAGGCAGCAAATGGAGATTACTGGTGAGCTGGAGATGTGGACAAAACACTGCTAATCACTAACACTGACCTAAGTTAAATTTCTGTTTTCTCTGCTCATTGACAGCAATTTTCTTTTTCCTAATTTGAGCACTGTGATATTCCATGTTCCTCAGAGTATTCTTTCAGGCTGAAATGTGCCATGAGGATATGAAACAGAGTTAAAATTATAAGAAACAGTCTAATGCATCCTTCAACCCTATGTGCTTTTCTTAAAATTTTCATCCAATATTCTGGAAATTTTCCCCCTAGAAATTTTCACAGTGACTTTCCTAGTTCACAGCTATAAGGTGGTCCTAACTGTGAGAAAGACAAATCAGGAAGTTTCCCCTGAAAATCCCCTGAAAAACCGCTCTACTGTAACACCCATTCACAGAACACTGCAAAGGGCAAGATGAACTCCCAGGACATGCTAATACAGGAATTTTGTTGGACATAGTACATGGTAAGACCCTATGCTTACTCCAATTTCAGTAAATCCCTATCCAATTCTCTCATCTGTAGCAGAGCACTGGTCTTCCTGCACCTGCTTATTTCGCATCAAGCTGTGCTGCAGATGCAACCAGAACCTTAAATTTCGAAAGTTTTGTCTGCTACAAATGTTGATGAAAATTAGATACTGGATAAGAGCAATTGAAACCAGGTATATCACACTCAGCTTGGATCTATCACTGAACATTCATGCAAAGAGAAAAAAAAATTCCTGGATGCCACCTGTTTTTTGAGAGTGTCATGAGAATTCCTCCCTCAAATGGCTGAGTTTTTACTTCAGATCTGAATAATCACAGAGATTTTTCAGAACTGAGAAAATCTGTGGATTGTGCATTTAAATAGAAATGGTTTGCTATGATAAAGGAAATGTATTTGATATAATTTTTACTAACTGCTTTAGATTCACTTAGGTTCCAGATAAGATTAAAAGTAAGACCAGAAACTAGCCTGTTTAAACAGATACTGCAAGTTTGAGAGTGTCTGGACCAGACCCCTCTGCAATCAAAGCTGTGAGTAATGAGCAGGGATTCTCTGTACTCCCAGGTAAGAAACTACCTGCTGACAACTCTGCAGCTGCTGGTCAGTCTTCCCTCTCATCAGTCCTCTCACTCTGTTCTGTGGGGCACTGCAGCTCCAGAAGTGCTCACTTTCCCATGGTGTGTAACCTGAATACTTAAGGCTGTAAAAGGTCTCGGAGGATGTAACCAGGCTCAAGTCATTACCCCTCATCCCAGCCAACACGCTGCTTAAGAACTTTATGCTCTGTTTGCCTTAATCCTCGCTGGTGCCGTTAGATGTATTGTGCCTCCCCTTGCCTTCTCCTACCAGTTGTGATTTAAAATACATCAGAATATGACCCAGTTTTATAGTCACGGCAGGCTGTTTGCAGCACACAGAGCAGGTAGGAAGCTTCTCTAAGCACCCTGTCTTTGTGAATCAAAAAATCATATAATTGGTCTCACACATCCTGTGCCAAGCTCATATGAACTGAACTTTAGACAAAGTAAAGAAACACTGCTACCATTACAGTATTAAGAGTACAGTCCTGGCTCTGTGTGCCTGCACATGAAGTGCAAACATTACATAGGTAGCACTGAGTATCAGTTTATTCTATTTCCAAAATTTAATTAAATAATAATAAAAAATTCCTTCTATCTACCTAAACCACCGCTTTTCCAAGACATTCCTAATTAATAGCCATACTCCTATACTATTCCCTTGTTTGGTGCCATCATCATACAGTTCCTGTAGCTGGTGAAACTGTTCAGTTTAATTTCATGGTTTCATATTTTTCAAAGAGAATGCAGAAGAAAAAAGGAAGACACTACCTAGGACCTGAAACCAACACTAAAGCCCAGTCAGTATATATCAGAACTTCATAATTAATAGGTTTCAGCTCCCTTGTAAAGGGCTTAAACCATTTATTCCTATTTCATTGCCAGAAAAATCTCAATGTTCTTGTATTAAATATAATATATATTCATATATATTTTTTCCTGAGTGTGTTCCAAAACCAGCCCATCAGCTTTAAGAAGCACTTGTTGATGCCTCCATCATATGAGAGCATATGTTTGAAGTATTTGCATGCCATACAGTTCGGAGTACCTCTTTTCCAGGCAACAGCTAAAAATTTTACTACAGCATTAAGAAATTTTAATGACTGTTAAAAATTTCCCTAATGGCTATAATAAAGGACAATATTTTATTGATGTCAGCAACTAGCAGTTGACTTATGCAGTACTACTTTTTAATCTTCTGGTCTGCTGTGTTCTTATATATCTCTGCTCCAATTCTTAGAGCAGAACCTGATGCATCTCAGCTGTGATTTAATGGATTTACTCATAGAGCTAAAGAAGTCAATGCTGAAGTTACTTAATGAAGTAAGTGCTGTCTCTTCAGTACATATGCAATTTTTCACACTCTTTTCATGCTCATCGTCATTTTCTTTTGGACAGTTGTCTGCGAACCTGTACAATACCTCCCCCTAGGCTGGAAATCCAAAGCCTCATTGTTTGTGCCACAGTTAGTTTGCCAAAACATCAGCAGAAGGTCCAAAATCTAATTCCTGGGTAAAGAAGACATCCCAGGCTTGGGTGCTCAGTTCATTTGATTGCCATCTACTTTGGTGACAGAAATTCAAGCACAAGTTTTTTACCACCTGATGCTCTTTCCTTAGTCTATGGAAGTGCCTGTGTTGGTCTATCAGGACATCCTGGAAGCCTACAAAGAGAAAGGTAGAAAGTCTTTGAAAGACTGCAAAAGATCATGGAATCAAGTCAGCTATTTTTTCCTGAATATACCCACACCATAAGGAAATGAGATGTGGCTGGGGTTCTGGTATATTTACACTTCTGATTTACTGTATGACCTTGGGCAAGTCACTCATCCCTTTTGTGCCTTTGTTTCTGTATCTGCATTACAGAAATAATAATTACATTTTCTGCTTCACATGGTTCTTCTGAGACTTATTTAGTGTTATCAATACACAATGCTTCACAAAGTAGTGGAATTATTTTAACAAATATGTCAATCTGGAATGACTGTTGACAGCAACAAATTCAGAACCAGTTCTCACAGCAGTTCTTAGACCTGTCCTCATGATCCCGGGCATCTATTTGAGGAAAAAAAGCTCTTAAAGAGTTGTACTATCAATGAAAGGCAGTAATATCAAAGCCCCAGGGTTGCTCTGGCCTCTAAATGCTAATGCAAGAATTTAAAGGTAACACAGATGCATGGCTGTAGCAATTCCTATTAACTGAATGAGAGAGAGCTATCAGGGGAAAAACCTAACACACTGACTGGCTCCAAGCCCTGGCTGGGTTGGTGGTGGTACAGCAGAGCACAGCCCATTTAAATCACACTGCCCTCTCACGTCAATCCTTGCAGAATGCTGAAACTGTGTTACTTTTGATCACTTCATTCATTTGATTACTCCAACTCGTCAAAACAGGGTTTGGGGCATATCTTGCACACAGCAGATGAAGGATGGAAAGGGTGTAGGCACAAAGGTTTCCTACACAGACGTCCAGCAGTTCCTTACAACTTATTAGCAGACTTCTCTGGTCCTCGCAGAGACTAGGACAGTGCAAATTAACAGAAGCAATTAATTACTCACATGTAAGCTGCTGGACTCAATCCGGGGGAATGGAGAGGACAACAATCCACGAGGTCAGAATGGAGCCTTAATGAGCCCTTCTGGCCCTAGACCCTGTGACTATTCAATTAGGCACGAGACCTCGCTGCATGCCAAAAGGCCTTTCTCCCCAGCCTCCCGAGCTGTGGCACCTCATGCCAAGCCACAGACCTTGCCCTGGAAATCTGGGCCGGCGTTAAACGCCGGGTAGTTGGATTGCTCTGGATCTCAGCCCTGAAATGAGGGCAAGCAAGTGACAGCCCAGCACAACTGCAGCTGCTCTTCACTTCAGTCTTGCCTTTAAGCGCATTGTGTTTTGTCGTCTTAAATTACAGTAAAATTGCAGTCAGCTGGGTAAACCTAAAGGCCCGTGTTGTTCTTTGCTGGTTTCTGCTGTTCACAGAGCTTTCTCTCATGCACACCTATAGTTACTAAAAAATGCTTAAACACTACAATGTTCATCTGAAGGCAGGGAATTTTGTGTTTAAATAAAAACCCAGCTGATTTTTTAATATCCATTTTATCTTTCACCCGCCTCACAAGTCTCCTTCAAAATGATCCCTTTCTAAGTGATTAATTTTCCATGAGAAGATGCTAACACCAGGACAGTGCAAAAATAAATATCAGAAAAGAGCAAGCAAAAAGGAATGTGTCACATACTGACTACAGGGAAACAGTGCAAAACATCTAATCACAGCAGTGCCAGGAAACTTGAACCTGTCCAAAAGGATCCAGTGCTCTCAATGTTTAATTGCTGTTGATGGCTGCTGGTCAGTCATGCATGACAATGTGTGTGTCACGCTGCTTCCTGCCTATGTTCATTCCTGTCAGCCTTCACTCCAGGTGATGAGTACAGCTTCTCTGACCAGGGGAGAGAGAGAGAGGGAGGGAGGGGAAAAAAAGAGCCCTCAGAGACACAAAGCAATATGTACCCAAATAACCCAAGCCACAGGAACAGAGAGCCAAAAATGGACAGCAAAGGCCAGCTTTTATCAGCTTCTCTACCTCTCCTTATTTATGCTTAAAACAAACAAAACCAAAACAAACCAAAACCAACAAAACAGAAAACAACAACAACAAAAAAACCCAACGAAACAAAAAGTGTGGCATCTGTAACTGACAGTATTCCAACTGGCAAGTCTCAGGTCTCCTGTTTGCTTGATTATATGTTTGAACACATGTTTGGGTCTGCATGAAGCAATTTGAATTACAATCGGGTAGCAATGAACATTATCTTTTTTGGGGAACTGGAGCTTTGTAAACCTCCTCCTTGAGCTAATAAGAGAAAGGTAGGGGGAAATATAGGAGAAGTAACTTAAAAGGTCTAGAAATTGTATAACAGCTTTCTACTGCTTTCTTAAAGTGATTGTTTAATGGTTTATGTATCTGGGCCCAGATTCAGCAAAGCACTTAAGCATACATTTAACTTTAAGTACGTGAATGATCTCATCCTTATTCAGCAAAACCCTTAAATAAATGCTTAATTTGTAGCCTATGCTTAGCTGTGTTGCTGTAGCAGGGCCTCATCACACACTTCTGCATCCTGCTGTGTCTGTCATATAATTAGAATGAGTGCTGCTCTTTTACCTCATCCATTGCTCTCTTCTTTTCAAAACAACAATCATTATTTTGCCATTAATTTCCTTTTGCTTTGTGCAAACCGATGCCTGGGAGTCAATACATTCCTTAAACATCCAGAACTTATCTGTTCATTCCCATTCCACTTCAGATCCATCTGCAGTTGAAGTCAGAGTGAGTCCTGTTGTGGTCTCCAGTGGGAACTGGGTCAGATGTGTTGCAGCATGAACATGGACTGAGTTGTCTAAGAATGGGAAAGGCAGTGCAGTACGAAGGTTTTTCTGCATCAAAAGCACAGTAACAAGGCTTTAGCTGATTCAAAATTGATCCGACTTCAGCTGCGGTTAGGATACTTTGAGGAAGGAACTAAAACATCATTTCTGGACCACGACATTTCAAGCGATTAGGAGATAGCATATGATGTTAGTTTTGATGTTGTAATTGTTTTACAATCATCCTGTTATTCTCTCTGTGTACTGCTTTCATTCATCTCTCCAGTAAGTGGGAAATGAAGGTAGAATACAAAGCAGGGAGAAGAGCTTGTTTCACATGATGTTTCTGGCTCATTTGAAGATGTTCCTTATTGCAATTTCCACCCTTTCCGTATCCACACCCAACCACCAGTGGGAGTCAGGAAGGCTGTTCAATTTCATTTTTGCTAAGGATGATGATGAGAATCATGTTTAAGTGCTAACACACAGATCCAAATTGAGAAATGCTGTGTGGGGAGAGGTCAGTCCACTTTATTTTTCCTGAATTAGCTTCTTTTAGCTTTAATATTTGGAACAACTTGACTTCCTTTGGCATCACAAAGGAGAGTCTATGGGTTTTCAAATTATTGTTATTATTACTACTACTACTAAAGAGATGGTACGGACAAAGAGAGCAAGAGGTGCCCAAGGAAGAATAACTCTACTCAATTTATGTTATTTAATATATGTGCTCATTCTTTTTTATCACAGATTGAAAAGTGGTAGCAAAATAACTCGCTAAAGAAGTCCTGGGGTACATTCAATTGTCACAATTTCTATGTTCAGAAGTGCCATGGATGGAAAATAAAAACATAAATAAGTAGTTTTGCAAGAGCAGAACTAATGAAGCCCTGTTCCTGAAGCTTTGTGTCTCATAATTAACTGTGAGCTACAGTTGAAGCTTTTCCCAAGGGTGGGGCACATATGGTCCATCTCTCACACTCTGAGAAATATATAGATAGATATACTGCGTGGATTCTTTATGGTTAATAATGCATGAACTCACTCTGCAGTCTTGTTGTTAGGCAGGCTCCTTATCGTGTGTCTTTTCTTCACCATCCTCCTCCTTCTATCCTTCCACAACAAGTACAGAATTTTATTTTAATCTTAAACATTACTTCTCTGCCAAATTTGTCTGAAGTCACGAAAGAGATTAAAACCTGAATAGGTTAAACTATACACATGCTATAATGTATGTTAAATACACTATATACACAAACATATGTGACTGAATAAGCCTTACCCCTTTATGAAAGGTGGCTCCCAATTGTATATGACACCAGTAGATATTTATTTTCATAACACGTAAAAGCAAAGGGAAAATACTGTCATTTAATCCTTGCCCTTTTTTGGCATCCTCTCTTGTAAAAGAGAAGTCACCAACACTCATGAGAACTGCAACAGAGATAAGCCAAATGAGCTCAACAAGAAATGACAAACTCACTGCCAGCATAGGAACATGCCATGAGGTCAAGTCTGTGAAGTTCAGGTTTGGAATGCATTATGGATTCTGAAGAAAAACTCAGACTATACTGAAGTGCATGCTGGCACTGAAGACTTTGCCATATATGGCCCTTTCCTTTCTGTTCTGCAGGAATGTTAATTATATGAAGCATTAAAAGGCATTGTTCCTAACTGTGGTGATTTTCAGAAAATGGGAACTGTGAAAACAGGATTATCAAACCATTGGAAACTTAGAACCACTTTTGAAGTTCAGGCCACATAATGACCGTGTGTAGGGGAGGATGCAGCAAATTGCTTGGAACTTGGCCTTGAATAAGATAGCCAAAAAAGCTAATGTAAAATTAATAAGCAGCCTTCCTTTTCATTTTAAATGCAACCAAAGCCCAAATGCTGGAATAAATACATGCAGTATACAGACAGAATTTTCATAAATCAGCCATGCTTATCCATATCCTTTGTACTTTGTAACCATTAGCCATACACTCTATCGAACATAATGTTTCCTAAGATCCCTGGTGGCTTCAGTATTAATCTGAATTCTGTAATTCTACTGTCAAGTTTAAATTACAGATCTGACCACAAACTCATTAGAAAATACACTGCTCTATTCTGTGCTTCTCTTGTCCTGTTTTCATATTTTTTGGAAAAAAAAAAAGAAGAAGAAATAAAAAAGGGAAAAATTGCCATTTCTCTTGCAAAAAGACTGATCTCTATGATGTGGCAATGAGCCAAATTTATTTTAGGAAGTGTTGAAAAAAGAAAAAGGATACATCTTGATCTAATCCATAACTAACATAATAGGATGTTTGGTGATAGATATTTATAACAATTACGTACCACATTTATTTATTTATATTTTATGTAAAGGAGGAAAGCTTAATTCTCTTAACTACCAGGGGGCAAGTATAATCTGTCCAGAGGAAAGCACAGTATGGCCAGACAAAATGATAGCTCTCTCACACTGCTCTGTCATTGCAACTAAGCCCTGACATGAAAGCCTTAAGGGTGTGGTAAAAAGGACTGCCCTCCAGTGTGCTGAAAGGAAACTTCAGCATCCTTGCTCATTCATTTTTTGTATAAAAACTGACAGATGTGTCAAAGGTGTGATAGTTTTTTGAATAAGTAATAAGTCCTGACAAGTTGGACCTTATCATCCCTTCAGCCTAAGGTGAGGAAGGAGCCTGGGGTAATAGCAGGGGCAACAGAAAAGCCCTGGATGGGACTTGCGGGATAGCTTGCCTCACTGGTCTGTGCTTCTGCTGGTACAAAATGGATTTGATGACAAATCTGATCAAATTCATGCCTGGTGTAATTTCAGAGAGGTCAGTGGTGTTACACCAGGGGAAGCATCAGTCCTTGGTGTTTATTTAGGGAAGATGGCAGAGGTTTTGGAATAAGAGCAGCGCAACCAAGCCATGAACTCCCTTCCCCTCAGCAGCATGGTGTGCATACTTCACACGAAGGGCAGCTGGTTATCAGAGTCATGTATGAGTACTTTGTCAAAACCTGTGTTTCAGCATGGCTCACAGGGAAGGTGCAATTACTGCACTCGGCCAGTGTGACCCTTAGATGCCTTTCCCAAGGCACTGCCAGATCCACCTGAAATCTCTTTCCAAACAAAAGCAAACCAAGATTCTTCTCTTTGCAATATCTCAGTCTTATTACAGGAGATTTACATTCAAGTGGAAGAAAAAGAAAGGAGATTGTAATGTATTTATTTGTGAAGCAAAAGGTTTGCCTTTCTGCAGGGATAGCATATTTACAATGCATAGACTTGCAAAAATCATTAGCGCAATGAGAAACATACATGAGGTAGTTTGGAAAGCAGGAATTCCAGATGGAAGGGAGCATATCTGAATGAGGATGTGAAAATATTTTTACAAATAAATACTCATAGTCTCGGTATGTGATTTTTATAAGCTTTCATCAGAAGGAAATAAACCAATATGGAAATGACAGCTGAGATACTTAAGAACATGATTAACTCTCCAGCTTGGGGGAAAAAAAAGAGTTTGGTAAATTGTAATGCTACTTAGATTCCCTTATCTATGTACTTTTTCACTCAGGTATGCAATAAACTAGGAAAATCTAATATACCATTCCAGATTATGGGAAAAAGGAAAAAAAAATCAGATCAGGTTAACATGTTGCTATTATACATACAACATATATAGGCCAAATAGACAAAGAATGAGAGAACAGGATACGGTGTAAGAGTGTGCTGTGCAATGGCATTGACTTTGCAGGTGATAGATGGTAGTAAGACACACAACCTCAGGGATAGAGGAAACTGGGACATGTGGAAAGCAAAAATCCCAGAAGCGTGAGAGGGGACTGCAGGAATAGCATGGCAGTGAAGGACATTTGTTGAAGAAGTCGGGAGAAGGTCAGAGGCAAGAGCCACACATTGTAGGGAAGAACACATAGCACAGTTTCCTGAGTGCAATGCAGCAGGAAATGGGTTCTGGAAAGGGTGTGGGGTTACCAAATATATGCGATGGGCACAGAGATCTGAAATACTGCACAATGAGGCCAGACAAGTGCTGGCAGATGGGTTTGGACTGGGGATAACAGTCTATTCCGCACTTCACCAACTTGTTCTAACTATTACCCCCCCGCACCCCCCCCTTCTTTATGTTTTAAATTGCTTCAGCGTTGTCTTTCATATTTTTTCTTTCTCCTAAGGCCTAAAATACGATGCCTGCTATGAACACTGTCTTCTTTTGACATTTTCACTCCCTGATAATGCTGCAAGCTAGCCTTGAATTTTAAAAAGTGGCATGCATGCACACACTCAAGCACTCCCACTCTGAGGCTGTCATTCTCATCAAACATCTGGAAATCTCTTTGCCAGAGTGCTACTGCCAAATGCTCCTGCCTCATCCAGGCAGAATTGTGCTTCCCCTACAGAGTAAGCAAGAAGTACTTGAGAGCAGATTTACAGCTGTTGATGTGGCAGCACTGAAGTCTTGTGCGGCAGCTCAGATCTCCTTATTTATGATTTTAACCCTCAGAGGAGTTTGGTTAGAGAGCGGATTGAATGTGGACATCCAAATCCTTCTTGCAGCCTGAGGATTCCTTCCTTTTCCTTTTATTTCTAGCATCTTTCCTATCCAGCCCTTCATAACTCTGGCCAAACACAGATGGTTGTAATTCCCTCAGACTCTGAGGACAGCATCAGCCTCGGTACTAAACCTCACTGGGCAAAGTACCACAAGATTTCAACTCTTAGCCCAGGGAAAGAAGAAATGGAGGATCAGACTTCAAGGCATCTAAATGCCTCAATCCCACCCCCTTTCTAAAGCAGTCCCTGAGCTGAAGAAAATTCCATTTCAGGCAGGACACATGAAGCTGGTAACAAATACTGCCTTGTCTTAGGTCATAGGAATAAGTCCTGTTATCCTGACCTCCTCCCCTGCCAAAAAATAATTAGAGAAATGAGAAGGAGGGAAGGCAGGGAGGCGGCATTAAGGCTATGAGTTAAAAGAGTTGGAAAGATACACGTGGAGAAATAAGAGAAAGAGATTGTATCCAGTCCAAAAAGATCCAGTTCTGGATAGTGAGTGGAAAAGCAGAGGAAGAGCAATGGGAAATGAACAGAACTGAAGCAAAATAACAAGTCACCTGCAGAGACATAGCAGAACAGTAAATAAAAAGAAAAAAGCCTTTCTTGTACTTTCCATAACATTGGGACTAGCATCCAGGATTCCCAATGCAAAGCCCAGACACAGCTGTTTCCTTACTAGCCTAAATAACTTAACAGAAATTTTACATCTTGGCTAAGACATTCAACATGCTGGTGTGCAGACCAGAAATACTCAATTTCTAAAGGATTTTCCTCAAAAGGAGCAAAGCTTGCACACCAGGACACAGAGAGGCATTTGATAGCACAGCATGGAAGGGGAAACTGACTATTCCATCCCTATTAGGACAGCTGGAAGTTACAGTAAATGGGCTATTGAGAACAATGGGTTGGAGCCAATGGAAAGGCAACTTCCAAACATTTCAATTTAAAGGTCTCTCAGCTATGGAAAATGATTGCCATGGGGCTTTGTTTCAGGTTGAGGCACCAGGGAAAGTGCATTTAGAAAGCATGACAGTCTATTTAGCAGGCATCCCTCAGCCATAGGCACAGATTCGCTCCACAAACACTTGGTTGTGGGCATGCCTAATCTTCATCCAACTTGGAGGAAAAACACCGCTAAAAGGCAAGGAGTTTTTAGTGAAGTTTCAGTGGTAAAGCTCCACACAGGCATCTCCTCGTACAAAAAAAAAAAAAAAAAAAAAACCAAAAACCAAGCCAAGCCAAGCCAAGCCAAACCAAACCAAAAAAACCCAAACCAAACAAAAAAACCTGAATATGTAAGAGCTGTTAGTTACTGCTGTGCTGTTTAGTGGCTGTCAGGCCAGCCTCAGGAAATATGACTGAGGGCTATAGTGCCTTCGGTCCTGATGATGGAAAGAAAACGTGTATTTATTAACAGTGTTATTTTAACTGCTGAATAGCTAGAATAAAATTAAGGCATTTAGACCTTTTTTTTTTTTTTTTCTCTAAGTGTTTGTAAACTGCTTTAATGCTCCAACTATGTGTTTATCTTTCAGAAAGAGCATGAACAAAACCAGCCAGACAAATAGCCCTAAAGATGTTGAAAAAGCGAAGCGTCAATAAATTGTTTGAATTTGGGCAGTTCACTGGTCTGACTTAGAAAGGAACATCTGAACTAAAGGAGGCTAAAGCTATGATTTCTGTAAGGCCCAAGGAGAGATGCAGCCCTGATAAGTGGTCACCATGACTCACTAGGGAGGCACTGTGTCTAGGAAGGTTGGATGACTCATTGCAGGCACAGAGAACCACTGACAGAAGCCCTGTGCTCATGACATACCTCACGTTTTTGAAAGGGTCCAAAGTAAAACTCAAGAAAAAGAAGCAAAGGGAAATATTGGCACATTTTGCCTTTTCAACCTTATCTATCACTGCTTATTTGTGCTCTTAGAAAGAGGATGAATGAGGATGGAAAATACTGAGTTAAGAGTAAATGGGCAGATTTAGCACTTCTTGAGTTTACATTTGTTGTCTGGCATCATCTTGCCTTTTATGTCTCTCTTTCTCTGGTCACACATATCCCATCATGTATGCCAAGTTTCATGTGTGTGTCTGCATCTGGAGTTTCAGGGTAGTGGTCCAGGAGTCAAGATGCTAACTCCCTTTAAGCTCTAGAATGAATCACTTTGGATGCTTCATTACCCAAGAGCAGAGAGACTTATATGGGAATTAGATACATCAGCAGGTGATCGGCTTATTCTACAAGTCTTATAATTTTATCTTGCTCGGGAAGAATAGGATTTAGGGGGAAAGCGAGTCATTCCAATAGAACAGATAATTGTGCCCATTTTATAATAGTGAGAGCAGGCTTGTTACATTCCTTACCTATCTCAGCTGCCAGGAGCATTTTTTATAAAGCAGTTTGAAGACTACCTGAGGCAGCTTCACCCACTGAACATAAAAGAACAGCAGTTTTGAGGCACTACAGAATGACTGTCTTATTTCCCAGTCTTCTCTCTATGCATCAAATGTATCCTATTGTAATGTGTGAATGTAGCATGTATGAAGCATAACACTCCTGAGAAGAGAGGGGATGAAAGACTCACCAGCACACAGGTTCAGAGGTACAGCAGTCAGGGATGGTGAAGAAAGTTTGGCCAAGTGTAATAAATCAAATCTGCAAATACAGCAAAGAATCAACAGAGGTTTTGAGCAAAATAAGTATAATTTATGTCCTCAAATTAGTCTTTTCAGAGTAAATAAAATAGGATGATGCATGGCTTCACTCCCAAATTGAAACAATTATGCATTAACCCATATTTTAGGGTTAATTTAGGCAGAGATCTAATGGGTACAAAGACATGAGTAGTAGATTAGAAAGATTTTTATTGCATCTTTCAGTGGTTCTGCTACAAACTATTCACTGTTAACTGGGGTACATAAAAGTCTCATTAATTTCTTATGAAAAAGGTTTCACACAATCTACAGACAGTGGTGATTCAGGTCTATTACATCTTGCTATGGACACCTATCTGCTCTTGTTTGGGAATCCTCCTAAGCAATCATAAAATGATTCATGTGCCAAAACTTGAGCTGCACCAGCAAGAGAGTGCAGATTCACATCTTGCAGGTTAGAATCTTTGTACCTCTTCTCTTTTACAGGTTTGGGTTTTTTCTCCCTGTAATAGAATTTTAAAAAAGACCCTACCATTTGTTATCTCTACGTTTTTTCAGTCTATCTAGCCTCATTATTTTTAAATGCTTATGGACTAAGGTGGTGACAGCTGATCTGCCTTTTATTATATTTGCTTTTTTTCTGTTGTCCATCCTATGCCCACTTTAATAGAAATAAGACACCAAGGAACAGAATGATCAAAACAGTGACAAAAAGGACGAAAAGATTGAATGTAACAAAATTTTACTTTTAATCAGCTTTGTTCTAATTTCAGCTTGCCCAACAGTTTTCAATACGCAAAAGAACTGTCCTTCATACTGATTTAATGAAAATGGTCATTTTGCTGAGGGTGTGCTGTGTATCATCCAGTCAAGATGTGAATACGCTCAACTGAGGGTTTTTTTTTTGTTGGTTTTTTTTTTTTTTTTTTTTTTTTTTGAGCTCAGTATGCCCTCTGGTTTGTTTCTGGTTTATTTTCACTTAAAAAAACCCAGCAATTAAATGTGGTGGTTTTTCCAATTCAAATATTTTTATTCTTCCTCAAAGTCAAGTCATTTGTTTCAGCTCAAAGTTACTTCTAAGGCATTTGTCTGAGGTTACTTCTTTTTCTCTTCCAGCCTGTCTCCACATTTATTCTTTCCATATATCGTACAAACTAGTCTGCTTTGAACCTCCCCTTTTGTCAGCCATGACGCTGTGGAGGGCAGTGATTTGTAGGCTCGGAGCAGTGAAGACTATGTATGCCTGGGTCAGTAGTAATTAAGGAATCTCAGTGGTCAAGAGGGAGAAAATTCAGCTCAAGCCAAACTGAAGCATTTAGATATTTTACTGCTGCATCCTTTTAGGCCTCTCTCAGCTTATAAATATTAATTTAAAGACTACCAACAACGACAGTAAACGGATTTAGGCATAAAACTTCCTGTCAGCGGTGATTTGTGCTCAATAAAAGGAGAGCTGGATAGAGAAAGCCTGCTTCACTAAGTTTATGATAGACAGTGAAAGGCTGCCATCAAAATAAAAAGGCCTTCACTCTGTCTTGTGTTGTATTGGCATCTCCTACCCTGACAAGCATCATGCTGGGGCTGCCTTGCTCCTTTCACATCCAGCTCACTGAGGGAAAGGTCTGGGGCAGGACCAGCACTGGCAGTGGGTTCTGCACAGTCAGCAGGATGGAAAGGCAACTTTTACAGCTGTGGTGCCTTGTAGTGAACACTGAGATGGAAAAAGTGGACAAAAGGCCATTCCTTTCCTACTAATGCCCAACCTGAAAGCAGGAAAGAAGTCAGCAGGCACTGCATAATCTGTGAGTGTGCCTTTAAAATGTGACTTTATTAATTATAATAATATATTAATTATCTCCTCCTGGCATCATTTCTGCACAGGAAACATTCACTCTAAACTATAATCTGGTTTATTTTATGATAGAAAAAAGCAAAAATTTTATGCCTTTTCTTTGTTTCTCTGAACAGCCTAGTTTCTCTGAATGGTAAGCTATGCTGTTGCTGAGTAGCATGATCATGAGAAGCTGAATACCAGCTAAATATCAACTAAACATAACTCTTTATTTGATCTTAACACTTTATCCATACTTTGGTTAGTGAGCCTGGATAGACCTGTTCATGTTTCCACACGTTTAGGTCTCTGTAACGCCCACCCGGCTCACACTCTTTCCAGCTAGATCCACAAGCCAGCATGTACCTTGTGTCTGACCTGTGTACAATGTTTATTTATCCCCACTCTCCATTTACTGCTTGTACTGCAGGGGATGTTGTTACATGGTTCCACAACCTTTCTAGTTTGCCTTGCTCATCTGAGGCTTGCAACTTTAACATTTTAGGGAGGCAAATAAAAAGGTATAAACTCTATAATCTCTGTAAATCTCTAGTGGTCTCAGTAGGTCATGGTGATTTTTTCCCTGCCTGGAGGCTGCCCAGAAGTCATGCACAGGATGGCGGCCTCATTTTGGAGAAATGGTTTGACTGTGTGGGACCTCTCTCCTAGAGAAGCTGCTCTCTGTGGCTCTTCAGTTTCTTGTGAAGGCTTAGCCCATGGAGGATCACTGGGGAAAAAGGGCTGCTTGGGAAGACCTTCCGAGTGGAGGGCAGTGGGAGGAGGAAAAAGGAACACGCATGTGAGGAAATACCCTTGTGAAAAAAGCTGAGAGGCAGAGCAACGCTTTGTCGATGGAATTAACATGAAGCAGGGGCTCTTAGAGAAGATCATTCTGAAAAGGAATGAAAAATACATAAAACTTTGTTTAATTTATGGAATTTATAGGCTGCTGACCAGTAAGTATAAAGTTCTGTTCCCATGGTCCTCACTATCACTCATGTATTACTTGTCAGTAAATGTGGTGCACTCAGAACATAACAGCTACTGCAATATTTCTGTTCCCACTGCAGCTTTACTACACCCATGAAACTCTGTAATCTTTAAATTCCCTCACTGTTAACATCTGCTGAAACATTATTGGTCCCAGCATAGCCAAGCTGCTCTGAAATTACATTTAGCAGAGTAGTTAATGCTGTGAGTATAATTCTAGAAGCAACCATGTTTTAAAAAGGCTTTACAACTGGTGTGGTATCTCTGCTTCCCTTTGCTTTCACTCCTTCCCCACTTCCCTGCTTTTTGCCATTATCTCATCTGCAGGCCAGAACTCATGTTTAAACAACGTTTTTGGTTTTCTTTTGAGTAACATTGTCATTTTGTTTCCCAGCCTTTGACTGCTAAGGCAAACTTCTGAAAACACCTTTGTCTCACCTAGTTACAGCATCAAATTTTAAGAGTCCAAGGGGCTGATGGAGGAAATTTCTAAAGCTTTAATAAAAAGAATATATTTTATCACCCATATAGACTGCTTTTCGTTACCCAATATATAATCAAAATAAACTGGTTGTCATTATTAATGATGACGGCTCAAAATATTAATTTGCAGCTCGTAAAGAGCTCAAGAGTTCAGCTTTGCTTTTATAAGGAAATGTCAGACAGAGGGCATTTAACTAAATCAGGCAGTGTTGTAAACATATAATTATTCTTAAAAAAATAAAATACAAACACCCCAGAGTATTTGAAATTATGCTATGCATTTTTTTAGTACTATGTAATGTAATGTATAGCTATGTATGGCTATATAAGACCTTATATAAAGCTTTATTCACAGATACTCAGGAAAATAACCACATTTCTTAGAAAAAATAATTTACATGAATTTTTAAAAAAAAATTAAGCCTAAAACTTTCATTTTTAATGCAGGGAATCAAAACCCCTGCCTATTCAGCAGTTCCTTCTTCAGCTAGAAATTCTGATAGATACCTTTTAAAAAGCAGCCTTGAAACCCACACATTCTAGAGCTGAAAGATTATGAGTGTTTATGTTGCTGTTAGATTTTGTATGTTGTGCATTTAGAATATTACTCTAAAAACTATGTTAATTAAAAAACCTGCAGATTTTCTGTCCAGAAAATAAAGAACTGTACAATTTGCGATTTCAAAGAATAATTATTGTATTACCCAGCATTGCACAAAGATAGATGGACTGCTAAATCAGTTAAACTGGTTCCTGATTCATGAACAGTAGTAAATGACATCTGTGCCAGATGGCAGTCAGCATTTGTGCACTGATACTCTGATTTTCCCTTCTCATGACCCACCTCATCTCCATTAGAATTTGCTGCTTAAGTGGCAGTGTCCATCATGAGATCATTTAATGCAGGTTAAAGCCATGCCAGTGAAGGAATTTCACAGGAACACCTTACAGGATTTTAACGCTACCACAGCAACAGCAGTGCTACATCCTAGATAATTCATTAAATACTCAGCAGTCTAGTTTTATACTTCTGCCCCACATCTGTCTTATAGTGATGTATTTTTAAGATGATTTTTGTTATTGTCTTGTTTAAAAAGTGATAGTGTGTTTTCAGCAAATGACTAAATTAATGATTTCTTCATGAAGTCATTGCTATGAAAGTGTATATATCACAGTATGATGCTATTTCAAGTAATGTGGTATGATTTCTTTTGAAACTTTGCATCAGAGTGATGTTCAGGGCAATTCTGTTTGAGGCGTGGATCCCTTCCTTTCAATCTGTCATGTCCATGTCTGAAGTAGCGGCTACTATTGCTTGCCAGGAGGGGCTCCAAACCATATCAGTGACATTGTTCTCCCAGTAAGAGGCCTTTGAGAGAAAAAGGGAGGAGCTGTTCTATGCATCATACATCAATTTCTGAGCATGTCATGGGACATTATTTTAGAAAAATTTTAATGTGGCTTTTGTGATCAGAACTTAAATGCACTCCCCCCTCCCCCCCTATCATGACAGAAACTTACACAAAAGTGGGTAGGAAAAACCATTTCAATGCAACCATTTGGAAATTCCTACCGTCTCATCTGGAAATCTGAAAAAGCTGCAGAATTTCTCAGAAGCACCTACGCTGAGTAATTAACTTCTAGCATTCTTGTTTTGATTAAAACAGGACTTGTGACAAATGTGCTTTGCCTGGAAAGTCCCTTTTGGAAAAGTAAAACTCAATTCTAGCTTGGGATAGGAATCTGAATTCTTTTTCAGAACTGCCTTTATATATAAAAAACCCCAATATTATTTTGAGCAGTGCCACATTTTAGATATTACTACTTTTGTAAAAAAGACATTATTTGAATACTTGCCTCAGTCTCAATGCTGCAGTGCAGCTAGTGTAGGACCATTTTGGAAGAAGCTATGTGGCTCGTGGGTGAAATGCCATCTGAAGAGGTAGCGCAGCATCTATAAGGGCAGTGGTATCTTCTGTGTCATACTGTACAAAAGGCTTGTCTTTCCTGGCATGCCCAGAAAACCCTACAAAAGTAATCCTCAAACAACTCTAGAGATAATTGGCACTTGCTGAGGGGTGGGGTGCTTGCATCATTTATGATAACACTAAACCCAGTACTTAGCTGTACAGAGCACTTTCACGAGTCTTGATTTTTTTGAAACTGCTGAACAAATATTTGTTTATTCCATTACTTACTGATTAGAATAATTATGACCTGACTTTATGATGACCAATAAATGCACAATATTCTACTCATTTATTTTATGTGTAACTCCAAATATCTTAAAAGCTGACACTTGCACAAGCTCTCTTTCAGGAAGGGAACAGAAGTCTCCAAAAAGTCATATATTGGAAACAGCGTTACTGTGCTAGTTATGGTAAAACCACATTGTGCATACTTTTCAGGATGTAAGGAGTAAATTAAGTTTGTATAAGCTATAAATCACTGATGGATCCTGGAGTCCTGACTATAAATAGTAATGGCCCTCTTTTAAGTATAAGCATGATATTAAAATAATAACAGAATATGAAATATACAATAAATATACAATTCAATATATAACTATGTAAGACATAAAAGTGGCAGTGGGCACTTGTGGGCAGAGGAGGAAAGCAGGCAGTAATCGAACCATGCTTCTGCATGTCTGCTCTAAGCTTGAAAATTCTCAGCCTGTTCCCCTTTAGACTCTCCTTTTCCCTATCCTGCTCTTCTGTTTAGTTTCCTTTTCTCAGTCCCCTTCTCCTCACATAATCAGGTTCAGCATTACATCCTAGTCCTTCTTCCATACTCATGAAGAGCCCTAAAGTAAATGTGTCATAAATTTAGAGACAGCTCTTTGCTTACTGATTAAGTCTACTGGATTTCTCACTCTAGGCTCTCACTTTCTGGACAGTTTGGGAGCATATGACCTAAATTATCGAGGAAGATGAGGCGTTTAGCTGCTGAATTAGTTTTAATTCTGGCAGCCACATCCTTCAAAGTTAAAAACTGCAGTGCCTAACTAGGACTGTCTCTAGTTCCTGGTCCAAACTATATATCTTCTTCTAATTGGATCAAATAATTTAAAGGCATAACATGCAATATGGTTCATTTCAGCACTTGTGTAATTTTGAGGGATTCCTTTACAACTGGAAAATTTAATTACAAGGAAGGCTTCTCTTGGAAAGCAATAGTCAACAACAGCACTGCCACGGCTATTGCGCACCACAACAAGACACTGACTCTATCAGCCCTGGTAAGACCTAAATCATCATCACTGGGCTATGAATATACGGGGTATGGTCACGGGCAGGGATATCAATAGTAGCTTCCTTTCTTTGTATTTGCAGGTACAGGAACTCTGCAGTGCATCCAGTCAAATCCCCCTAATCTCCAAAACCAAAACACATGTGCCCTCTCATCCCTTCATCCTCCTTTCAAAAAGAGCTTCTTAAGAAAGCTCTTCTGTCTCCGAAGTTGAAATCAGTGTAGTGTACAAAATCAGGAAGAACAGAGAAAAAACTCTCAAATCCTACTGGTTGTTATAGCGCTCTAAATTATCAAATGAGTCACATTGAGCAGGTTCTCCTGCTCTGGGGCTGACAGAGACCACAGCTCTCCTAGAAAAACAGCAGCAGAAGAAGAGTCCCAGATAAATCCATTGTCCTACCAGCCACGTATCCTTCCAGACCTTCCACCTGCTTGCGGATCAGCAGCCAGGACTCATGGCTGAGCACCTGATGCTCTGAGCTGCGCCTAAACCTGGCATTATTCTGGTGCTCCTCCTGCAGCACTGCAAATGAGAAGTGCAGCTGAAGCAGTGCTTGTATTTACAAATTGCAGCACACTGTACCTTCTACACTTCAGAGGAGGAGTAATATGTGATAACAGAGTAATGCTGTTATTATGATAATGATGATTAATACACAGCCCTGAGTGATGCTAGTCTAAATGCTGAGCTCCACTGCCATGTTTTCTGTCAGAAAGCTAACTCGGAAAGAGGCAAAGAATTTCCTTAGATTTTTTTTAGGAAGAAACAGAGAAAAATAAGGCTTTGATTCCTAATTACAATCTCTTTTGAACAAAGTGCAGCAGTGTTCCATTTCAAAATGACTGCTGCCTTCAGCTATGTGTAATGGCACAGAGTAACCAATAGATAAATAAATAAAATCAAAAACAAAATACAATTTTTAATTAACCTGAGACAGCATTTTATTTTGGGGCAGATAGTAAATTTTTTGAAGTGTGGTCTGTGGCCTTCTTTCAAAGTACTATTATTAAAGACATCTCTCGTCAGGCTCAAGTACTTCCAAGCTCTTTATGCTGCTCCTGACTTTTAAATTAGAGGTTGACATAGAAAGGAAAGTTTTCTTTCACAGCTTGCAGTGTGTGCTCACACAGGATTTAGTATGAAATCATGTATGATTGTTTGCTGTTAGCATAACAAAATCTTCTGTGTTATTGGTATACAACTGTAATAAATCCACACTGAATGATAACATTATTTTACAGAGTTAATAAAATTGAGAGTTACAATTAAATTCTGACACTGATGTAGTCAGTTACGAAGTTTTACTGAGGGTATGGAGAGCAGGACCACCTGTGACAGCCAAAGTTTTTCCTTCCCTTGCTCTAGCCTTCTAGCTCAGAACTTACTTGGCAAACTGCTTGGATTTCTAGTTTTGCTTCTTCAACAAATGTCCAAAGCTGCTTAAATGTCTTATGCACCTAGAAACCTAGAAATGTCTATTGAAATTAACAACCAAGCTAAGTAGTATGGGGGTGTGATTTACATTTATGGCACTTTAAGACTTCTTTACCATTCCTGAGCAGTGGAAAGGTAGGTCAGACAAAAAAAAAAAAAAAAAAGAGAATCAGGCCTTAGGACTATGCTATTTATAAAACAATATAAAATCAAAAGAGAATGTATTAAAATGGTAGCAAAAAAGGTATTTAAATCCATGTCCTCCTGTATTATGTCGCAAAATATTTTTTTTTTTTTGTTAATAGATTTCACAGTACAGTAAAAAAAGTATTTTTGAAAAGAATTGTTTTATATAGAAGTTGAATTAAAATTTGTAGAGCCATGCTGTAATAGCATTAAGACACTCCTGGGCATGTTTTAATGGTCCATTAATACTCCCCTCTGGTGACTGAATGCATGAGGCTGCACATCCACAGTATGTATTAGTGGACCTCTGAAACATGTCCTGTCACCTGTTAATACCATATTACAATGGTGCACTACGTGGGAAGCCTCAGAAATAACTTCCAAAAATTGAGGAGAATGTTTTTGAGCTTTGTAAAACATTATGTTTAATTGCCTGTCTGTGCTTATTGTATTGTTCAAGTATTCAATAAATAACACAATGGCATTAGAGCAAATAAACTCAATAAAACCCGTAGAAAATGATCTGGTTTTAAATATTAAATTACACCCTAAACAACATGAGCAACCTCTCGAGTGCCTGCAGAATGATGAATCCTTGCCTTGAAGAGATAATTGGTAAATAGAGAGTAGCTTAAGAAAGGTTATGAAGGAAGAAGTTCAGTAAGAGATGCCTACACATTTCTGCTCTACTATTTCCCTCTTCCATTTTTATCTTTAACCTGTGCTTATTTTATCTACTGCAACTCTTCTTTATTCTTTCATAATAAGGACTTTGAAATACAAGACGTTGTGAGTCTTGATTACCTAGAGCAGAATGCTATAGATCCTCATTAGAAAGAACTTCAGGTATTTTTAACTCAGAAGGGCCTTTCAAGAAGTCTTATGCATAGATAAGCCTCTTGAGAAAAATACTTGAGCATAAACTGAAATGTACTCCCACTCAGAAAAGCATTACAGTTTCTCCATGTGCTTAAGTTCCACTGAGCTCCAGCAGAAGTTACATGTTCCTAAAGATAAAGATAAGCACACGTGTGGGCTTTTTGCTGGAAGGAAATGCAACAATGCTGCAAAGCCAGTTTGTAAAGCTGCCTTCCACATGATGCCAAGGAATGCTACACATTAAAGAGCTGGGAAAAACAAGTTGGTGACAAGTAAGAAAGGAAGATATTTCTAAAATACAGTTTGCTTACCTTAATATTCCATATGCTGTAAGTTGTTTTTTTCACTTGGCATCTCATCTAAAAATATAATTGAGGAGAAAGCGAATTTACTGCACAGATTATGTTCCTCCTCTCCTGCATTTTGTGACTAGGTTATTTTATTTCCCTGAGAGGCCTCTTAGACAACTGGACTAAACAAATTGCTTATTAAGAATAGTTAAAATGCATCTTGTAAGAGACATAAGTAACTACTTACTAGGAAGATTTCTTTCTTAGTCCTTTAATAGCTGATCATAAAATTGCAGCATCACATTCGTCTGAAGAAGGCTGGGTTCTGAAATATTTTGTGTCAAACTTATACATTAAAAAAGTCTCTTCCCAGTGCTACCTGTAATATAACTATGTCTGTTGGGGTTTCAGATGCTCTGGGAGCATCTGAATTGATTTTCCAAGCACAATTGCTTGCAAAAAAGGCCTTTTATGTAGACTCCAAATGTTAGCAAAAATGGATAGACAAAATTTTCAGGATCCATATTCTGGCATTTATCACACAGTGAATTAAACATATGGAAGTCCAGACAGAGTCTGAATTTTTCAGTCACTCTGATATGTCACAATATGGACTGAATTTCCCCTCTTGCCATATCTGGAAGATGCAGGTCTATGTTCACAAGGACCATGACAAAAAACCTCTACCTTTCCTGCCAGTGGTTTAATGGAAAGACTCCAACTCTTCAACAAATTCCTCAGCCCCACAGAATGGCCCCCAGCTACTTGTTCTGATCCCAGTTTGTAAGAGGCTGTACACCTGAACATCCTCTGCTTGAAGCACAGGAGTGTTAGCTAGATGAGAAATCACTCATCTGATCTCCTGGATGAGTGGGTGCACACAAGGTGTGATATAACCCTTTCAGAATGGGTCCAGGAAAACTTCTATTGCTCCTTGACTACAAAATCTTCAGAATCCCCAGGCAGATCACTGATTTCTGTAGCAGAGGCCGTCATCCACCTGCTTTCTTCTGAAAAACCTCTGCCTTTCATCTTTGACCTCTTTTATTTTTTTTACGATTTTTAAACTTTTTTTACTTTTACAGTTTTGCTTTCCATTATTTTTTTTCTCTGTCTACTTGTAATTTTTGTCTTTGGAAGCCCCTTCCTGATTCCAAAACTAATGCTGGCCCCTTACCAAAAATAGCAGATGTCAGGATCTTGTGATTTGGTTACCCATTAAAATAAAAGAACAGTGATAGTGAGCCTGGTGATATGATAAACTCTCTTACTGTAAATGCCATGCAGACATTAAGAGAACTTTAGTGATTCATTAAACACTAAGCCAAGAATGAAAAATAATTGTGGAGTTAGAATATTTGTTGCAGGGTAATGAAATGGTGATAGAGAAAACACCAAAACAGCACCAACCAGAAAATTCAAAGGAATATACATAATTATAGGGATATCACAAGTCCAATAGGAAGAAATACAGATAAGAAAATCCAAGTAGCCAAGAAAAACTTCCTGACATTGAAATGCACTAAGCTTTCAGCTCATCTCTCAGGGGAACAGGGAGGCCCATCACTTGAAATGTTTAACACCATGCTGGAGGAATCACTAGAAAAACATACTACAAGGAACAACTTGTTATTGGCAGAATGGTGGACTGAATGCTGTAAAAGGGATTTTCTATCTCTAATGTTTACTTTTTATGATAGTCATTTATGTTTTTCCTCCATTACAGGTACAGAAAAATCTATACAAGTTATTTGCTCTGGCGCAGCATACTTAATTTCTGTAGAGCCATGTATCTGGGGCACTCAAGCAAGCTCAACACTACTTCTTGCCTCTCCTTGTGCATTTTCCCACATACACTGTGAGGTTCATTTTAGTAAAAATGGTAAAATCTTCACAGCATATTCCCAACAGCAATGCAAAACCCATCTAAGCACCCCAAGTTTGGATTTAGTTCAAACTAAAGGTGGACTATAGTGAAGCAGAAAATCATGTCATAGGGAGAAGTAAACCAGCAGAAGCATAAATGAAACTTTCATAACATAAGAAAGAGAAGGAGGAAGACGTGATAGGGGAATGATTTGGAAAAGTGGGAACTGCACATATCCATGACAGAGGACAGTTTGCAGGTTTTTGGAAATCGCCTAGAGCTATGAGGGCTGGGAGAAGTTGCTGGGAAATGTTGGGCAAGGTGATTCTCTTCTCCAGCAATTCCAGCTCTTAAAGGACATAATTTCCTATATCCCTAGGTGATGAGCTGCAGGGTGCAAACACCATTATTAGTACAGGAGAATCAAAGAGGGAAAAAGTAAGGGTAAAACTACATCTGGTGATGGCTTCTGTTTGCCCTAGCGCAGTGTAGGTGGTCGGAGTTAAAATTATGGGTGTTAATCAAATGAAAGCAAACAAATAAAAGTCCTTCTATTTTTTTATGCAAAACCCAGGTTCTGTCATTACACCGAAATCCTTTTCCTCACAGCAGCAAAAACTCAAAACACCAACTTCAAACTTTAAACAGCAGAACAACACTGAGTATGCTAAAGGTTATTTCTCCCCATCCCTCCCTGTCCTCTCACAACCCACACTGAAGGGCACCAGGAGCCTGGGCTGGCTTTAGCACAGCAATGCTACCTGAGGGATGCCAGGAGGACAGAGGTGATTCCGTGTTGCCCCTCTGGGGACACTGCAACAGCTTGGCCAAAAGGCATCTATTTTCCTCTGGAGAGAAGTGGGATGAGGAATGGTTTCCAAAGACACAGGCCTCTTGTTTCTGTCAAGAAGCTGAATGTCCCTGCCTGGCTGCTGAGCAAAGGGTGTGATTAATGAAAAGATGTCAGAATGATAATCCTTACTATCAGGAAACAGTGGACAGGATTTTTTTTTCCTTTGGCAAATTAGGGGGTGGTGGAAAGAGTGAGAACAAAATAAGAAAGCAAAAAGGGAAACAAGGAAAAGGGAGGCGTTTTGAAGAGAGAAAACAGTAATATTATATATACACACATATATATATAATACAACTTCCCCTCTGCCCACCTCTTTTAATGTTTCTCTGGTGGTGTAGTAAGATACCTTCGGCGTTATAAATAGCAGCACAGATGTTGACAGAAAAATGCTCCCTTAATTACCATACAAACTGCTTTACTTGAGTGAACTGTTTAAAGCGGCCTCCAAAGGAAGTTCACTCAAGCAATTCCACAGATTACAGCTAATGAACAATATTTCCTCGCTCCTATTTAGTGCTCATTAAAATGTAAAAGCCTTTCATTTTCAACAGGCACACAATAAATAATTCCTCTCTCCCTCTGCCTGGGAGCAGCCAGGATGGGAGCGGGGAGGGAGGAGACGGCAGAGGGAGGCAGGGGGCTGCAGGAGGCAAATAAGTGGATTGGAGAAAAGCAGCCAATTCATTAAAATCCCTGGAATCAGCGGTGACTGTTGCTTGTTGGGAAAGGCCATGTGTGTGTTTGGAGCTCAGCAAGCAGGGTGGGAGCTGAGCAGGCATTTCCCACCCATCTGGATGAGCAACACACCACTCTGCTCCCAGGAGGAAGTCACCACTGCCAGGGCAAGTGGGTGCACAAATTGCCTCTGTCCTCCCATAAAGACAATGTGGACAACTGGGAGGGGACAAAATATGAAAATGCTGCTATGAAAACTGACAGTCTAGCTCTGGTTGATGCTTGTTTGGACCCAGATTAAAATTTCTCCCTGGCTTCAACCTAGCAACCCATTGTAGACCATTCCTTTTGTGCTTCGTTTGAAGCCTACCAAAGCTGAATTGGATATTTGCAACATTGGAAATTGGCTTCATTCTTTAGCTCCTGAGATGGAGCAGGTACAGGGCTGAACTTCAGGGTACTGGCAGGTTGGAGAGCAGACGGGTCTGTGTGCATTAGGGCACTGGGAGATGAAGGAGCCCATGGGAGACTTTACAGCACCTTCCAGTACCTAAAGAGGCTACAAGAAAAGTGGAGAGAGATATTTGCAAAGTGATAGGACAAACGGGAATGGCTTTAAAGTGAAGAATGGTAGGTTCAGATGAGATATTAGGAAGAAATTCTTTACTGTGGGGGTGGTGAGGCCCTGGAACAGATTGCCCAAAGAAACTGTAGATGTCCTGTCTCTGGGCATGTTCAAGGCCAGGCTGGATTTGGCTCTGAGCAGCCTGGTCTAGTGGAAGGTGTCCCAGCCCACATCAAGGGGAGCTGGAACAAGATGGTATTTAAGGTCCCCTCCAATTCAAACCATTCTATGACTCCATGATTCTATGATTATCTATTCCCTTACCACCAACCTACTTAGGATTTTAGATTAACTTACAAAATAAAAAATTTTAGAAGCCAGTTAAACCATGAAACAAAGCCTTAGCAAGAAAAAAATCACCAAAACCAAGCCCACCTATCTGAAATTATTATTTTAAGTAGAATTGCAGTTAAGTGGATGGATGGGAAATGCAGAGGTACCAGCTGAATTGAAGTTAGTGTGCTCACAGATAGACGGCACACAGAAACATTCTCCATTAGTATACATAAGAATTTTTGAAGAGGCAGAAGACATGAACCAAAAAGTTAGCAAGCCACCGAGTTGCTGCGCAGATACTAGTTGCAAAACTGCAGGAAAGAAAGCTGATTTCACCCTCTTTTAAGACGAATGGTAAACCAGCACCCTAATGCAATACAACACTGATGTTAAGCTGGGATGTGCAGCAGAACTTAGCTGAAAGGATACAGAAATAGAGGTTAACAGACTGCAATTATAGGTGAAAACTTGACAGAAGCATGACTCCTGCTTCCCTCATCTGCCAAAAACCCCGCAGCACCCATCCCACTATTTTGGTTATCTTAATTTACTTTTAATTTTTTTTTTTTTTGGTTCCTTCACACTTCTGTCTGAGGGGCTTCACAATCCCTTCCTGCAGCCCAGCTTCTTTCTACCCCTACTGCTGGTGCTGTGCTCCCTTCTGTCCCCATGAGCCAAGGCACCCCTCCACAGGGAAGTGAATTAGCAGCAGAGGTAGCTGTTCCATCAAAAGCAATGTATTCCTGGGGGGTTGTATATCTCAACCTTGGCAGGGACTGCCAGAACAAAATCCCTGATATTAGCCTCCCTGAATGGAGGCAACAATCTGAGTAGGATAAAAACCATCAGAGCTTTCTCCTCTCTTTAATTTCAAGGCTTAAAAAATTGACAAGTGTATTTCCTGTGGTGATGCTAGTATACCCTATACCTGAGCCATAAATAAGACTGTGGTGGTGGTATTCAATCATCAGAAAAGAAAAAAGAAAGCAGAGAACTAAGATCTTATATTGACCTAAGCCTCAGACTTAGATAAACTTGTCAGCAATATCACTTTGTGGTGACTTTATCTTTGTTAAACTTGTGCATGGGGAAGATGCATTCTCACAGCTTGCAGGAGCCACTGTAACCCCACTTGCTGCATTGCCAATGTGCCACCCTTGTGCAGAAAAATCTTGGCTCAAGGATGCAGTGACATTTCTACATTAGGATGACTACTATAATAATATATTTTCTCTGAGAAAAATATTTGCAAATAATAATTGCAAATGGAGTGCAGAAGGACTGGAAACCAGATCCCCATCCTGCCCATGTCCTTTCAGCAGAGGTGAAGCCCATTCTTACTGTGGTCCCAATGACCAAAATATGTCTGGGTTTGTGCAGTCATGAACGGTGCAACTTATTACCTCACCCTGCCATGCCTCCTGTAAGCATGTAAAAGGGAACTTTACCAGCAGTGCAGTATTATTGATGCTTTCAACACTCCGTACTTGGTTTTTAACTAAGGTCATTTGAAATCGGTCTTTAACACCCACCTCATTTGCTTTTCTATACTTGCCAATTTAGCGTTGTATTCACAGTGATTAATTAGTTTGTGGTGAAGGTTTATTAGGTAATCTTTCTGACAATCAAAAATCACAGAGGTTTCTAAGCAAAGAACAATCAAAGATTTTATAAACATAAGGAACTGATATTGTTACCTTTGTGTATGAGAAGTAGGAGCTTTGTCTTGACATGTGGCCATGTACAAAAGACTTTAAAGAGTGCTTTTTATTCATGTTCTGCCATAAAAGCAGCTTGATTCCCTCAGATCTTATTTTTTTAAAAAATAATCTAGGAATACTTTTGCTTTCTCTGCCTGTTTACTGCTTGATGAATTTGTAGGGCTGTTTTAGAAAACTGATCATAAACTTCAACAAATTAAAAAATACTGTAGCTCACCATTTGTGAAATCTGCTATGTAGTTTATTCATCTCAATATGACTGAAAGTGAGACCAAATTTAATGAATTTAAAAGCATTTTCACCTGGAAACTCATTCCAATGGTCATATTTGGGAACACAACTTGTGTATATACATATATATGAAAATAACAATTTAAAGATATTTCAGATTTTACACCTTTATATGTGGAATAATAACTGAGATTCTTTTAAAGGAGAGAAGAAAGATTACATGAAATTAACTAATTCTAAAAATGAAGAATCAACAGCACACCATATAAGAAATACAGATTATTGTCCACCTGCCTTCTTTATGCGTGTTTTTACTGACTTTTTGTATTGTTCTGAGTACTGTGTGAAAATTTACTGCAATCTGTACTACGTGATTTTCTACATACAAGTTTTCTTGTTGAAAGCCATACCTCAAAAACAAAAGTGACAAAAAATTGCAAGATTCTTTCCCTTTTAGACAGATCACTTTACTAATCTTCACAAACTTGGTGCTGTCCAGAAGATCTTGAACCTTACTGTGAAAGATACAGTGAAGGTAAATGGCTGTCTTGACCAGAAAAGATATTACATTGAAGAGGTTGGGAAGAGCATTTGGAGAGCTTAGCTGATTAAATTACACACTATGTAAATTTATGTCACATTCTGATTTTTACAGCACAGAGGAAACATGTAAAGAGACATAGATTAATAGTAAGAATTCGACTAAGCACTTTTCAGAGCCATTGCTGTTTTAAATTACATCAGTGCTTGTCTAAAAATGTAAAATTGTCTACACCACTGTAAGAATAAGCAGCAAGTTAACTGGAGTCCTTCCTCTGTCACCTCCTTGAGAAAGCTGTGGGTTATTTCTATCACTCAGAGGTGATGAATAGGCAGCAGCAAAATCAGATGACAAATTCAGATGAAACTATACAGATGTAGCAGGTTTCCCCCCCCCCCGGCTAAATTCAGGAGTTCTTTTTGTGGGCTCTGGGATTACAGATCTGGAGCTGGAACGGGAGAAGGGCACACAGGGCCACAAATTGGGTAACTCTGACATAAGGACAGATAATATAAAACTACAATCTGTTGAATATATAATCAGCATATTTAAAAGCAGTTTTTCCAAATTAAAAAAGAAAAAGGCAAGTATAGGTCTGTGATAAAATTATTACAGCCCATGTTCTACAGCTTTGATAAACACCCTTCCCCACACCCACTCCTAAACACAAAGCCAATAGAGATTAACTTCAGCTGACTAACATGAATTTAGAGAGGGAAAACAGACAGAATTCACCCACAGACTAGGCCTGAATACAGTTCTGGAGTTTGTATTATTTTAGTGTTACAAATCTAGCAGCTGTATGAAAATATATTAAATATTAGTCTGGAAGACAGAAGAATGAAATTTCAGTGTATCTTTATTAATCACCATTTTTGGTTTTATTATTTCTGGTTTAGTTAAACTGCATTTTATTGAATTGGCTTTTGAAAAAGCTTTCACGGCTTTATCAAAAGTGGAAAGGCTCCATTCAGTGGTTTCCTTTCATGCCCAAGACATGAAATTGGAGCAACGAACAATTTGCACACATAATTCCAGCATACCAAATGAGGGAGCAAAGAGAGAGGCAAAAATTGAATCTTCTGCCTTCCTGGTCTTATTGCAGGAGACCACTGCAAGGGGAAAAAAAAAAAAAAAAAGGAAAAAAGGAAAAACAGGGGTAATTATCTGTTTTCTTGAGGTTCCCCAGAAAGCTGAATCACTGGCATTTGGTCTATGGGTATGTGGGAGACGCCAGCACGCCTTGCATGCCTGTGGTAGATAGATGATATTGATGGCAATCTAACTGGAACATCCTGCCTGAATATGAACAACAGATTTGTCAGTGTGTGACAGGCTGACAGCCCAGCTCCCAGCTGCTTGTCCACTGTTGTTAAATCAGTACCTTGTCTAAGTGTTCAGCAAACAGGCAATCTGTTTCCTCCATTCGTACAGGCAGGTTGCCAGTTAAAAAACAAGCACTGGCTTTAGGCTGCAGTGCCATAATGCATTGAAAAGATGCAATCTAAACCTTTGTATGCTCCTAAGGCAACAGAGAGCAGGACTTGGAAGTACAGGCTCAGACTTGAGACTATCCTTTTCAAAACCACAAGGATAACTCCACAGGGGAATCATGAAAGAAACGCATGAGGGTTTGAAAACTGTGGATGACTTAACAGAACTTATTTAAGGAGGAGAATATGGCTTATTTTGGTACCAGGGAAGAAAGATCATGCTAATGTACTAAAGAATGTGGCAGTACTTCTTTATAATATATTTTAAAGCAGTTTATAATTCATCAACAGTAACAATTAGCTCTAGGCTGAAATTTCATATTCAAAGATCCAATCCAGAAGCACTACAGGGGGAAAAATAGACAGGGAAAAAAAAAAAAAAAGAAAAAAAAAAGAAAAAAAAGGAAAAATCAAGAGGAAGACAAAAAAGAAAAAAGCAGCTTGTGTACAAGGAAACTCTAAATTACAGAACATAACTAAAGGTCTTACTGGTTTCTGAAGCTTTTCTTTTTCCTGTGACAAAAAAATCTCCATCTGGTTTCAGCTCATTAATTAGGTAGCTGTTGGTTGGCCATATAAAAAAGAGGTTTAAAAAGTGTGACAATAATGACATGAACTAAGAAAATCACAAACCCTAGCACTAACACTAATGTTTTCAGCTCTTGGGTGTGGTGTGTGAGGCAGACTCTGAGGTGATGCTCAGCTATCTGAAAACTATGAATTTACACCACCAACTACTGCATCACTTTGGAAGCAGTTTTAATCTGTCAGATGATTCACGGAGTTTATTTAAGGGTCTCCAATTCCAGATCTATACATCAGATCTCTGCTGGCTCAGAAAGAGCCATTATAGTCCATGGGATCAATAATCATCGTAGTCTTGTTCGTGTCCCCCGTGCAAGAGAGGCTCCTGTGCAGTGTCCCTGGGCACCCTTGTCCCAGCTCAGCACCCAGGAGCTCTCACTCAGCCTCATGTTTCACTCTCATTCCAGGCTGGCAGCCTTGCCCAGCCCTTCCCAGCACTGCCCTACCTTGGGCAGAAATTGCACTGGTGGTTTCACGGGCAGCCAGAGCACCTTCCCAGCATGGCACATTCCAATGCCTTACCTTGGGCCAAGGATTCATATCCAAGTCCCAAGAACGCAGGAGCATAAACATGTCAGGTTATGCTCCTCTGTCTTCTTTTTCCACACAGTCCTAGGTCAGGTAAGTATTCCTGCTCAGAACAATGATAATGGGCACACATTTTAGCTGAAGTCACTGAGATTTAAATATAGGCTTGTTACAATCTCTCCCAATCACAAGCTTAAGCCCATCACAGCTTAAAAATTTCTCTAGAAATCAAGATAAGAAGAATTATATTCATATACACATTTACATATAGTCTTGAAAATTACCCATTCCAAAGTAATCACAGAGACATCTAAAATACATTAGTTATCAATTTATCTTCTTGAAAATCCATCATATGGCCTTTAGAAAATAAGGCAAACTGGAGTATGAACAGACATGTAAAAAAAAAGCCAATACAACAGAATAATTTGTTTGCAGAATAATATTTTGCAACCTGTGTGGCCTATGTGGAATACATAATGGCTCAGAAAAAAAAGACAGAGGTGGTAAGTTTAAGTCTGAATTCTCCTCTTGGTAAGAAAACCATGTCTAATTAATGCTGAAAGAAACTTTAGGTCACATCACACTATCAAGCATGCTAGTACTTAATAAAACAACTACATCTTATGAATAAAATGAGAAAAAAATTAAGCCAATATTCTATTATTGTGCCCTTCTTGATTCCCTTATAATTACCAAGTATCAAATCAATTTGTATGATGATGTTTCCCCCTTCTCTAGAAGATATGTAAGATCTAGCAGAAGAGCAAGGTAATCAAACTACAAGTTTTAAAGTGGGAGCAAAATCTCTTTGTGGCTTCCAAGTGTGCTGTAGCAGGAGTAATTTTTGCTGTTTGTCACAGTCTAAAGGGAAAGGAGGCAAAATATTTATGCAAGAAATGCCTGGTCTGCAGCTCATGTCACTGTTGTTAGGATGCATCATAAAATTCAAACATAATTCTGTGACAATTAGCTTCATAATAATCTATTCAGAAATACAATGCTGTGTCCTATGCCAGAAACTATTTTCTGCTTCAGTGTTTTATTGTGGCTATATATTTTAAGGGAGCCAACTATTTTAAACCAAAACTGCTTTTTAAAATTTTCCCCTATGCAAAAGTATGACATCAATGCACTCAGTTGCTATCCACTAGTGTTTTCCCATTTGGGGAAAACCAATTTTATTAAAAAACCAAAAATGCCAAAAGTATTGCTAAAATGTTCAGTCTCTTCATACATTTCATGTTGGGACATTTATAAAATACTATACCTGTTTATTTTGCCAGCCTCCTCAATGGTAATCTTGAATTAAATCTGTAATTTAATTATCTTTTTTTCTCATTTTGTCCAGCTTTGTAACCTGGCTAGTAGCAGTGAACATCTAGACTGCACCTTTATTTACAGCTACCTTCATGTTTCTTTCTCAAGGATAATGAATTGAAGCACCTTCAGCAGCTCGGCTTGCACAAGAATTTTTGAAGAATCTTTGTAAAAATGATAATTAATATGATAATTTATATGGAGGCATTATCTTACTTCTTTACCATGATGCTGATGCTAATGAAAAAGTTACTCAGATGTTATTCTCTGGGCCAAAAAATAATAATGACAAAAAATTATGACTGAATATTAACCTGATACATTTATGCAAATCAGTGGAAAATGTTTCCTGAATCCACCGGGCTTTAGCTGTATTTTAAGGCAGACTGTAAATTAAAAGGATAAAAAGCCCTTGCATTATTTCATGGATTGTTTTCCCAATTGCTAATCACACACTAAAGCATTATATACAGCAGCCTGAGACCTGGGAAAGGGACAGGATGCCAGTGGTTCTGACCCGCATCTCCAGTAAACTTTGGCTTTGACCCTGGAGTTTCCTCTCTCTTCACTACATCCATTACCAGGAACAGCAAAGAGCAAACACTCTGCGTCTACCTCTCATTTTAAAATTCAGAGGGAAGAGGACTTTATATGCGGATACCTTTTTACCTTCATAGTTCCTACTTCAAGAAGATTTTCAGTCAGCATGATATGAATCCTATTTAACTATGCTTAAGATCTCTCATTTAGAGTTAAGTGGAAGAAGAAAAGGCAAAATTGTCTTTGCAGATGTTAAGAAGAAATTCATTGCAAGCAATCATCATTTAATATCCAGTGCTGACTTTTTGAACAAATGCTTGCACTAAATAATAAATCTAGTGAGTTGGCACTAACAATAATACCTTTGAATATGAATGAGGAAAACAAGAATATTAAAACAATAGAAACATTAACATACAAGGCCCTGCTATTTACAGGAGGGAATGGCAGAGGACACTATGAAAAAATAGCTGTTGCTTATACTCATTTTTGTGATCTGTCATCAACAGAGATGATCTGCTGTTATTGAAAGAGAACTGGGTTCTTCCAGCCACCAGGTCCCTTAAAAACGAGCCTGCAGCATTTATTCTTTAAACAGTATGTGATGCTGCTGAGCTGTCTCCATCCTGTCTCCATCAGTGAGTGCTCACCCACATGGCAGGCAGGCTGACAGGAGCCCCCCACTACCAGCACCCTCTTTCCCTCTGCCTCAGGAGTCCCACTGAGCTCTGCCAGAGCTTACCATGAGGACATGCCCCCCAGCTTCACAACAGCAGAGATAAAAATCTGCAACTGCAGCAGCTCCACAGACCCTAGGAGTGTTGTTTGTTATTTTGCCTCTAAGGCATGCCATTGAGATCACCTGGCAAGTTCTGGGATCTCTGAAGGTTTATTTTATCTTTCCTTCTGAGGCTGAAGGGTATTAGGTCTCACACTCAATAGCAGGTCACACTGTTAACCAAAACATTTCACATAAGGAACAAGAGCAGCATGCAGGTAACCAAACTAATGCCAGTTATGGATGTGAAGTCCACACCTTGGAAGAAAATAGCTGCCTTTTTTCAAAGCTGATGACAGTGCTTTTCAAGGGTCTGGGTGCTGGTACAAGGCACACAGGACTTGGGAACCAGGCAGCACAATGTCCTACTCTATTTTAACAGCACTTCTATTTCTTTGGTGTGTTTTGTATTTCACATGTATATTTTTATATATTACACTGGATTAACTACATAATTTATGAAAATGGCTTTGCCTTAAAAACTGCCCTATTGATCAACTGTGTAAGTAAAATAGAGGAAATGAAGAGTAATTGGCAGGTTGAAGACATGAGTTCCAAACAAAACAAGCTGTGACTTCAGGACTAGCCGTTACCTGGCAGAAGCATGTGTTATGAACAGTGTAGGCAGTTCCTTTTGACCACCATGCTCCTGACTTTTGCAAACATACATTGTCTCCCAAGCATCTTGATGTTGACAGACATAAAAGGAAAATATTAAGGGGAGAATTGAAATCAGGATTGATCTAAACCCATGGATTGCTCTTGTATTTGGGCTGGATTAAGGTTACACCTTAAAGCTGTCACAGAAAATGAGACACAAATGGATATACAGACAAATAACACAGAGGAATAATCTGGGTTTTTTTCTGGAAGAACAGTGTCAGAGACTAAATGCCTTTGCTAAGGTGCCAGGGAAAGCCTGGTGTGATCTCTAACTAAATCTCAAGAACAGTCCTTTAAACACAATGATACCTATGCAAAAATGTGGTGGCTTTGAGAACAGGAATGCAAATCGTTATATGCTGTGAGCCTGGCTACTCCTTAGGCATTATATCGTGACAAACTATTCTGCAGACAAGTGCCTTTTACCTGTCCACACAGACATATTCCTAACCTGCTCCAAGCATGCTGCTGCAGGAGAAAGGCTGGAGGGCATACCAGCATCCCTGTCCTGCTGCACAGGTTGAACAGCAGCAGCAGAATCAATGTTTCCCAGCTTTGGGGACTGTGCCAGCCTCGTATTTCCTTCTGCCTGCTCCAGACCTCTCTCTACAGGACCTGGCAGAGGCTGGAAAGCTGACTACTGCCTGTTCTATTACTAACATGAAGATGATATAGTTTAACTTCTGCTGCTGCACCTCATTTTAGTGACCTTACACCAGTTCCCAGTAAAAGAGTGTTGGGTTTTTTTTGTTTTTGTTTTTTTTTTTTTTTTAATCAACAAGTGGTTTGAAGTACTCTTGAGATAACTGCACTTCATCTTAATTATATATGAAGTACATCCACATCCTTACAGTGCTTTATTGGAATTTGGTGTGGCTTTCTCCTTGCCTTCTTGGGGTATCACCTGCACAATCCCACCTACTTTGAATATGTCTAAGATATAAAAATCCAGGGCTTTTGATTAAACTGCATCATCCTACATTTGTTTCACATCACACAATAAGGGAAGATGCTTTTAGCAGCATATTCCTACAGGCTGATGTTCCAGACACTACAATCAAATGTAAGGCTGCATTTGGAAGGAATTGTTCCAGATGGCTGCATATTATGGCAGGTTCAGGCACGCTACAAAATTCAAGATTATAATAATAAGAAAAAAGAAGGATTTGTTAATATTTTTGCTTATGGTAAAACTATAGTCTTTTCATAGGTGATGACCAACTATCCAGGCTTTTTATATATTCCTTCTCCCACTATCAGAAAATCTGACCCACAGTAAAGTTGCCCTTTGAAATCTTCCATTGGTACCAGCCTTGTCAATAGCTATATATAGATAAGGACTTGCCAAGAGAAAGGAAGAGGAAAGTTATTACAAATACTGTGTGACACTGAGGAAGACAACAATACCAGTCATTTAAGTCACATTTACCTGTGATAACATCAGGCTTATTTCAGTTATAAACTGAACTGTAACAACTGATCCCAAACTATAAACTTTTAAATGATTACATGTTCAGGCAGATAAAATTAAATCATTTGAGACCAGATCCAACTGAGGTATCTTTCCTCGGATTGCTAATACCTACTAATTGCTAATACATTTTTGATGTGTATGAATAAAAAGAGCTGAAAAAAATTCTGGCTATACTTTGCTACATGTAAACATTTAGTAGGGGCCTAATTATACTCTTTTTGATTAACCATCTTCATTAACTCTCTGCTGCAGAACATAACCTCTAACATGAAGACTGGCCTGGTACCACATGGCACCATACTTAGACATGTCCAAACCTGAAGCTTTCAAATATTTACTCTCCTGGAAGCACTTGCAAGCTGTAGTAGCCATTCCTGAAAGGGAGGTCACTTCAGGTGGTTCAGGCAGCCGTGCCACATCTGTCAGGATACCCCAAGTTTGGCTTGCCTTCAGGGACAGAGATGTCTTTCGTGGGCAGGGGGTTCAGTAAGAACCCTGGGACCTGCCATCCCTACTCTTGAAGCAGTAATAAACCCTCCCTAAAGTTTGGAAAACAAGGTCTCATCTCATGAAGATAATTTGGACACCAATGGTCTATGAAGCAGATAGCTTTACAAAGCAGATTCTTTTCTTTAATGATCAAGAATCAATTGCACGGGTTTCTGCTAATCTTTGTATGTATTTTCATATCACTCTTTTCCTTGTGCCTTTCTGTTGGGGAAAATGGAGCTTCCTGCATTTTATTTCAAGTGTAAAAGCTACTGCCAAAATTGCAGCTGCCTGGTGTTTTGTCAAAACTTGCTTTTTAAATTCATGATTTGCCTGGAAACTTTATTTAAAACAATTATGAAGATCTAACAGCTGCCGTTCCCTATAAATGCCCAATACTGACCACCTTTTGCCTTGTTGCACTTGATACCTGAGAAGCAAAGCTGCTTCTATTTGTCATAAATGTACAGCTTGCAACAGGGTACAGCTGTGAGATATCTTTCTCAGCAGTACTGGTGGATTGATGTCTTTTTACAAACAAGTACTTCAGAAAAGACTTAGCTGAATAGTCCTAAATTATTATATTTAAAATATAGAAATTATTGAACTATATACTTCATATATTTTAGTGGAAAACCTGCTTATTTAAATACCCTGCACACACCAAATTTCCTGGTTATGAAAAAAGTGAAGAAAAAATACTATTTGCTTTTAGGTAATCAGATTCTGTGAAATCTAATCCTATATCCTATTTATGGCTGTGCTAGCTATTCAAAATTAAAATGAACCTTTCATCCGTGTGTATCATAAATGGGCATTTATCAGGATTATATGATTTTGCAATCCATCTGAATATGTAACCAGAATTTGTTTTCTTTCCGTTTCACTATGTAATTACCATGCAACAATAACAAAAGTGACATGTTTGAAGAACAGATAAAATGCTGTAAATTGGCCAGTAATGGTGATATTTCCTCATCTTCTGAAAAACCCATTTATTCCCTCTCTCAACAAATCAAGGCATTGTCAGCCCATACTCATCTTGTGGCCAGAGGGGCCCTACCAATTTCTAGATGTAAGTGAATACTGGAATGCAGATGAGGGCTACTAACTAAGGCTTTCAACCCAGGCAGCTGGTCTTAGCTTGCCTCAATTTCTAAATCATCCATAATGGGGCCAAGACCTCCGAAGCACTAAAAAGAGCGAGCTGACATGCTGGACAAACTGTTAATTTTTTCCTGAAGAAGCTGCTATATTGCACATCTGTCACTGCTGTGCAGACAATTACTTGCGGAGCGAAAAAAAAATCTGCTGCTTGTTTCTCTCGTGTAGTTGTTAACGGGTGTGATGGAGAAACACAAGTGGCATGAGAGTTGCTACAGGAAAGCTTCTCAGCCTCCCCTCACCTTTTTTATCGAGGTCTTTCAGAAATTAAAGCGTTTGAAAGCATCCAGGCTCTGTGGTGTGCGCTCTGAGCTATGGCAATTAAGCCCACACCTTAAGACATTTGCTATCCTCTGGCTGCAATAGAGGTGCAGGTTGCAAAGATTTGTGTACTTCAGCTATGAACTGCCCTGAAAGCCTTCCTCTCTGAATTGCCTCACTGCTCTGTAATGCATGGGGGAAGGTTTTCAGACACCATCATTGCAAGATGATAAACACAGCTAGAGACCGATGAAAATAAAACTGCTGAAAGCATTACTTCTCATGCTACATTTCTCAAATATCTATTAAAACATAAAAAATGTTTAACTGTGAAGTATCCACAAATTTTACACCAAGAGGTGGTCAAACTATAATTAATAACTGTTCTGAGCCAAGTAGGGAAAATGACTATCAGAGATGGCCAACAAGCCTGTGCTTGGTCCTGGAGGGAACAAAAAGCAGAACGTGGATGACACAAAATGGATACGGAAACCGCCGAGGAAGGACCTCATAATAACATGAATCAAAGTTGGCAACACACCCTGAAAGTCACACCCTTCAACCACACCAGCTATTAAACACTTAATGTGAACTTGTATAAAATACTGTCCAAAGACAGGCTTACCTATGGAATGAGTTTAGTATATTAATCATTAAATCAGCATACAGAATGATGAAAACAACATCGAGTGCTGTTCCAAACATTTCTGATGGCAGGAAAACCTTGGCACAGTAACCTGCTCCTGGCCTACAAGCATTTCCCCTGTTTTAAGAAGTTACATGACTCACACGCCAACCAAAGGATGAGCCTGGTTCACAGGCTCAATTTTGTCAACACTAAAATTTTGGAAGTCTTGACTCAGAACTTGTCTTTCATCGATCAATAATTTCAATTTAAAATAATTAAACAAATTAATAAAATAAAATATTACCTTCACCGTTCTTTTTCCTTTCCTCTGTCACAGGAACACCAGACACAATTGGACGATGTTTTGCAGGTAAAAATTTTTCAGGATAATACACAAACAGAAGTGGTGGCCTTCAGCAATACATCTGGTATTACAGGAAATTTCCAGATTATACAGGGCATGACCACAAGGCCTTACCTGAGGTCGAAACCAACACAAAAATTGAAATCCATTTCTAAGGAAGATGTGTTGACATCAGTTCAACATTAAGAAAGCAGTGGTGGACAGTCCTGAAGAAAAAGTTCACAGTGTGGGAAAAACAAGCATCTGAGAGCAGGATGACAAAAAACACCCTGTGTTCTGTCAGAAAATTTAAGAGTTGTCAAGGAATGTTCTTCTGTGGCAGTGTGATTGGTGTCTGGATGATTTATGCTATTTGACAACTTGAAGGCAGAAGACTACTCTAATGTATAGAGAAAAAGGTAAAAAAATGGTTAAGAGTAGACCACACCCTTGGCAGCTGGTGATACCATCCTGCTGAAAAGAAATTGGGATACACTGAACAACACCAGGTGTATAATGTGTGTGTGTTTAGTAGGACGCAATCAGGAGCCTCTGTGATTCACTTGCCAGCTGATTATATATTATCTGCTAAACAAAATAGTATTTATTGCCAGTTGACTCCAAAAAAACTCATCACCAAAACCTGAATACTTTCAGGAAAGCTTGTGATAAAGTAAAGTTTTTGTTGCTTTAAACTGACATACTAAAATACAGTAAAGTTTACAAAGTTAGGGTAAAAATCAGGACACAGTAAGAGTATATTTCATTTATCAAGATTAGCAGTCACAAGAGTGGTCACTTGTGCCACCACAGAACAGATTTTAATGGTGCCTTGGATTGTGAAAAATGCCACAGAATGGAACAAAACTTAGTGCCTGCAGTGGCTCCTGCCTGACCAGCAGTTGATATCTGTGGCACCAGGCTGGGCACCTAGAAAGACAGTGACAATTCAATGCTTCCTTTGAAAACTCCTGCTTCAAGTAGCGTCCTAAGTGGTGAAATTTGGGAAGAACCAACATCTTGATATCTGGGGGACTGTGATTTCACATGCCACATACTGCCACACAAGGTCAGACTGATTTTCCTGTTTTGTTTCTGCATTCCTTTAACACATGTATGACCTAAAAGCAGTTGTGAATTTTGTATTCACTTCTTACCATCTTCCCTCATGAAGGATCCAAAAGAGCTCAACCCACTGGGACCATATTTATGGTATCTACAGCAGCCAAAGAGAAGAATGACTGATTTGGAGCAGCCAGGAAGTTTTCCCCAAGACCCCACATAATTTCCTATTCCACCTGACTTTGGAACCCTTAATTTTTCCTTCACTCCACCAGAGTTTACAGGGAGAAGTAGCTGCTGAATGCAGCCCCACATGAACCAATGGAGAGCTTTCATTCATTGTGCACTTCAGAATATGCCTTTTATCCTGGGAAATTTCTTCAGACTATTTATCTCTAAAGGTATTTTTCAGAAACAATTAAGATCACAAAGGTAGTATATAAAATGTCACAGAATTTTTCTATGGATTGAAAAATAATTATCAGCTTATTTGCATTGTTAAACGTTAATTAGCTATGAATGGTAATTTTTTTTCAACACTGCAATACTTCAATTTCTCATTACAAAATAATTTCAGTTCTATTAATTAATTCTAACAGTAACTCATAGTAATGGATGACACCTTAAGTGAGCTATTAAATGCACTTTACCACTGATTAGGAAGAAGACAACTAAAAAACCTGGCTAGGTTTACATAAAGGCAGAATATGAAACAATACATTGCAGATTTATCGACTTTCGTGGAAGCAACACACCCCCTCTAAGTCATGCAGGCTCAGCAGAACTAGAAGTTTGGTCACACTTCTGTGAGATTCATGGGGTGGCCACGTACCAAATGGCCCAGTATGTAACCATTGTTTCCATTATTTTATGTATGACATTGTTCTTTGAAGAGAACTACACCTCTATGCATACACAAGTGTTTGTGTAGACTTATGCAGGCAAATAATTTCCTCAATTACACAGTAAACTCCATTATTTTTTAATATAGTTTTTTTTTTAAATTTTGCTTTTTTTGATTTACCTGCTCCAAACACAGCAAAGGGATGTGGTTCTGGCCAAAAATACTCAAAGATCCACTATCCTGGATGGTGACAAAAATCATAACAGAATACTTCTCTTGCTATGACATTGTAACTTTTTTGTCATGGGCCAGTATAATTAAGACACGTAGTGATTTCTTTCTCAAACCACTGCCTAAAAATCTGCATGTATAACCAATCCTGCATTGAAGTGCATGAAGCTCTCAGATGGCTGGTGAAATGGCAGCCCATGCCTGGAACAAAATCTCACAGCAGTGGCTAAAAACTCCACAATCACCACATTCCCTTCCGGGAAGTCCAAACCTGTACTTACCATTCATTTACCAGAACACTACTACTAACTCAGAATGCTCTCAGAAACTGAGATGTGCCGACCCTTCCTTAAACCTGCAGTGAAATTTGTCTTGGTGCTGTTCTTCATAGGACATTCCAACAATTCCAAAAGAAGTACGTTGTCCAAAACACACTTTATTGAGGTGCTCCTTGCTGTGTACTTGGAGCCTCTAGACCTGCCCAGTCAGCACCTCCCCAGCAGGAAGCCTGGCCATCCCTGCCTCCCCAGACTCCCAAAACACATCCTCCTGGGCTGGAAGCATGGAAACTGCTGTAAGGGCAGCCTCCAATGATTGATCCATACTGGAACTACAAAAGCCACAAGGTGATTTCAGGTTTTGCAGTTCTTTGCTCTGGTGGTGGGGAGCATTTAAGTTTGGAGAGACACTGGGAGACCTCTGCAGGGCCTGAAGCCAGATTATTTCAGGGGTCTCAAACTGTCAAGGCTTCCAGGTTCTTTGATTTTCCAGAAAGAAGACTGTACCTGAGCTTATGGAGAAGGACTAGTAACCCGGAACTGAACACTGAGGTAATTTAGTTTCTGACAAATCCATGGAATACACTGTGTCTTGGCTGCAGTTTATTAGAAAATTCCACAAACCACTAGATTTTGCTGAATAAACATTATCTGACACAAAAAAGTTTTAGTTTTTTATAAATATAGATGTAGATCTCACATGAGAATACCCTTATTCTAAGGAGCAGATCTTTTTCCTCTGAAGTCACAGATTTGGCTGATCATAGTGCAAATTCAGGATTTATTCTATTAAAGGAAAGCCCAAGAGGAAGTTAGCACCCTACCCACTGCAAAGTGCCTCTACTAGCAGCTCTCCTGGAGTGGTGTCCATTCACAGCCCTGGATGTTTAAGAGGGAACCCAGCTGTGGGAGGAACACTTCTGTTAGCAATAACTGTGAAACAGGTACCAAATCATGAGACTCCAGGTTGCAGGTCTGATTCCTGACACCATTTCTCTGTGAATCTCTACTAAGGAAGAAGTGATGCTTACTGGGAAAACTGCAGGTAGGTACAACGTAGAGGTTAAAAGGTGATCTTCTCTATTCCAACACTTTTGCCAGTGGTATCATTCCTGTCCATATCTCTGTTCTATAAAATTCCTGGGCAAGAGCTGCTGTTTAGCAGCTGACCTATCTTCATGGGCAATGGATAGAAATTGACTAAATTCAGTTAGTAAGAACTGTAATTCACATGCTCACTGTCAAAAGAAGATGAAAAATAAATCAGCTTACACACCACAGTAAGTATAAAGGCAACTAGGTAATTGTGTTACTTTTTATTTACATCACATTATGAAAACCCTTAAAATCATTACTGGCTCACTCTCAAAATCTCTTATTACAGTAATAAGGCATACCAGGGCATATAAAAAAGAAATCTGTAAACTGTTGGTCCAGACAGTTGAACTGTTTGAGTTTAATCCAAATTAACATACTGAGTATCACTGGCATTTTCATTCAACAGTTTTTTGCATCTTGTATTTACATATGTATGGTTCACATTGCAGATCATATTTGATACTAGGGGAAGAGTGAGCCAGCGTCACATTTACTGAGAATCTGGCATCTAGAAAATTTTAGATAAACATTCCGCTTTCTTTACAATAGGTAGAACATCTGGATAACGTGGAACTTTTGAGGGGGAAAAAAAAAACAAACAAAAAAAAAAAGGAACATGTGGAATTCAAACTCAGTTCTGAGGACTTGAAACCAAAGGCATGAAATTGAAAATCTGCACACTTGCAAATGCAATCAGAAAAATTCTTGTACTCTCCACCACAATATTCTGTAAGAAAACAATCAAGTTTGTGCAAGAGAGAAAGCAATGGTGAATAGCAGTAGGAGTCTTCAAAGACATAAAAAAAAAAGTAGAAACATTTTATGGGAGGAAAAATTAGAACCCATTTGTGCTGATTCTTCAAAGAATCTCCTTGAACTACTCAATTCTATCTTGTAGGATAGTAAGTTAAAACAACATTATAGGCAACTTAAAAGGAAGAAGATTAAAAAAATCACACCTCATTAAAGAAGAAAACAAAACTCTTGGGAATGGACATGCAGGCAGCAATCTGAGGTCCAGCACAAACAATAAAGCAGCTTGAGAAGAAGACGGAGAAAGATTGAGTGTGGACAGGTGTAGAATAAGCTGATTTCCAGAGAAAGTTTGTAGCATTCAAAGTAGCAGATGCATGAGAAGTTTAACATACCTCAGGTATTAAAACTTCCAGCATTCTTCAGTGGTGGGTCAAAATGTTGAGCCTGTTTTACCAAACACTAACACCTTGTTTGTAAATTAAAGAAAATATTACTTGGAACATTAACATTTTCTTTCTCTGCGAATCTGATGACTTCCCTTATTCATCTGCCCCCAAATTTAAGAAATTTCAAACTTCTCACTGCTTCAGAAGTGATTTTGGTTCCCTTTCATTATCTGCAACTCTTACTTCCCTGCTATATTCTTTTTGAATATTGTCATTCTTGCCAAAAGACCCCATCACACCTACAGAATCACTGCCAGAATACTAAACTGACAACCCTATATGAGTGGCTTGCTGTGCCTTATTTTGAACTCTACAAAATTAAGATATTCCAGGCTAACATGGCAGCCTGACTCCCCACAATGCTGGAATGTACTGTACCCACAATGCTGTGGGTACTGCAAGGATATTAAGGACTGACATTACCCACCAGCTAACCTGTACATTACTGCAGCCAAGAGCAGCTCTAGAAGAGCTCAGTGCTGAAGATGGGCCACCACAGTCCTGCAAATAGGTAGCTGGGACCTGAGGGAACTCTGATACCATAGAAAATTTAGGACCTGTATCTTTTACAAGGAAGAAAGTCACAGCCTCAGTCTGCAAATCCTCCCTTGCTGCTTATTTTTAGACAGTACTTCACATTTGGAAGCCAATGGCAGATACATGCACAAAGTATTACAAATCTCTCACTGACCAGGGGCCACAGGAAGGAGAGGGACCAACACAACAGCCTTGTTAAGGACAAAGAAATCCCAAGTTCTCAGTGTCAAAATTTCTTTACAACTGATGAAGGCAACAGGTGGCCCTCCAGGAAACTGGCCTAGGAAGGGGCTGGAAAAGTAACTTCTGTAGAGTAGCAGAAATGACAGAAAATTTTGAGTGGCATCACCTGCCACATACAAGAGATTATGCTTCAAGAGAGGAAACACTGAGTATTATCACTTAAAAACACACACAGTGCTGCAGTTTTTCAGAAAAAAACAGACAATTATTAAGAAGAAAAGACAACACTGGACAAGGCACAACTGAAATGAGCATATCTATGATGAAATACTCTGAATGACATTTTAATAAGCTCATACATTTACAATAACACATACCTCAGAGGCGGATGACTTATATTTACAGTTTCAGAAGTCAAACTCCCCAATACTTAATTCATCATAGCAATTTAATTAACAGGCCAAAATAACAACATTCTATAGATGGAATACCTCATATTAATTTAAACCACTTTTCATAGCTGCTAAAAAACAGTTCTCATTGGTGAGGGTGATCAAGCTTACATAATCTATTACTTAATGATTGAATGTTCAAATACAAGCAACATGGTCAAAATAGCTCCAATACCTGTTTTGTTGTAGGACAGAAGAGAATCATGAGAAGCCCAAATAACTTAATGTGCTCAGTTGCAAGTAAATGTGTGCTAACCCTTTTGCAGCTACTCCACTGCTCCTGAAAACTCTGCTAGAGATGGAAGTCTAATCAGAAAGTTTCTTGATTAAGAGGGCAGGGATTCCCATTTCTGATATGTCTTCACTGAAAGTGCCCTGGAAGCAGGGCAGAGGGAAAATAAAATAAAGGTTGTGTGAGTTTTCCTTGGAGAAACAATTCTGGAGAACTGTTTGAAGAGAAAGCACAAGCCGCTGTCACAGTTATCAAAGTATACACATACCTAAGGAGTGAAGGGAACTTGTACCTAGAAGACTTAGAAGAATATGATAACAAAAGTACTGCAAACATCTTAAACGAGGCATTTCCTGATATTTTGGTGTAACCTCTTCAGCAGGATAATAATAACCAAGGAAAGAAGTACTAGTAAAAAGGTACATAAAAGGCAGTGTAGTAGCTTAACACAGTATGCATTTACTTGGTACATGATATTAGCCACTTTAATAATATTTCCAGAAACAGCATATTTTTGTACTCACCTGTGCAATAACAACACTACTGAAAAGGGTAGTTTAAAGAAAGAACACACAAAGCCCATGAAGAATTGAGTCTACTTATTTTATTCCATCTTGCATTTGTGTTGTTAAAACAAAGCATTCTATACATATTATTTAGCTATTTACTGCTGTTCTACACCCATTATTGACCTAATTGCAGAAAGACAAATGCAGGGACAATCTTGTTAAAACAAGCATATTGATAATACTTCTCTGACTCTGACAAATATTTATTTAGAAATAAGATACTGCTCATGGGTTTCTTTTATTAACAGTTAATGGTTCAATTCACAGAACTTTGAGACACCATCGAACATGTAGCAAAATGCAGTGCTGATAATAGGCAACATCTCTTCACTATACATTCTTCAGAGGAAGAATATGGTAACAGCAGAGCTACTGATTCAAATTTTTCAATGGAAAGAATCTGGCAAGTGATGGATGACATCTTTTAGATACAAGATGATCCCATATTTATTTATGTAGGCAAAAAACTTCAGTGTCACAGGCCTAAAGAATTATTATCTGAAAAAACTTGTATATGTATTTTAAAATAGTATGTTCCACCTTTACAGCAGGTATCATGGTATGATTGCAGATTAGACATAGGAAAGATCTGAAGAAAACAAACAGTAAATCCAAGTATTTTGACCTGTTTCAAAGCCAAGTAACATTGCAATGGCTTTAAAAAAACACCAAAACCCTGCAATTAATTTTTGTTTTGTTTCTTAACACTAGCTTTAATTGTATGAAATCACACTACTGAAGTATCTTTAAAATCTTTAAAACCACTCCGTAAGATGTGGAAAAATGAAAATGAAATCACAGTGTGAGCCAGAATGGGAATTTTACTGCACAAAAAATATCTCAAAACATTACATAAAAATATTTTAATAAATCACTTTTTTCTACAGCTTATAACAGATGAAGTGTATTGTCAGCTGTGGCATCTGTTGATAATACCTGGGGAAAACAAAGCGTATCTATCTCTATATCAAAACCAGTTAAACTAATCTTAATGTCTAATGGATTCTCACTAAAAGGCTGATTTAGAAGAAAAAAATTCAAGATTTTCAATCTGATTACATAGTTCTTCCATTATAACAGTCTACTAGGCTGGCTGCTTCACCGCACCTGTAGGAATGCATGAAAAAAGAGTTGAATGAGCTAAAGAAGTTTTTTCTCAACATGTATGCATTATTTCCCTCTTACCTTTTAAAAGCAGGAAACACTTTCAAGTATTTTTGGGGCTTTATACTTATTTCTTGAGAAACTACTGCTATTGGAAATTGCACAGAAATACTCCAAAGAAATGTTATAGGTGCCATATTTCCAGTCCAACACATGCAGGTGTCAGAAGTAAAGCAAAATAGTGGAATTTTAACAGACTGAGTATTCTTTCACAGTTTTGCAGATAGAGCTACAACAAACAGATCTTAAAAGATTCACTTTTGCAATTCACGCATTGAAAATGATTTTAAGGGATTTCTGATTGCAGTGTACAAAACAAAGAGGTTGTCAGAGTTCACTTGCTCTCAGGGCACATGGCACTGACAGAACAGGTGCAAGCCACAGAAACGCATTATTTGGAATAACACACAAGTGGGCACCTCTGCCAGCTGCAGAATTCCAGGCTCTTGGCCCTTTGTAACTATGTGGCCTTGAAATTCTTTGGATATGGAATGTATTAACCAAGTTCAGTTGTTCAAGAGATATTTGAAGTGGCAAATTCACATTATGCTATGTCCCAAAACCTTACAATAAAAAGTATCTTTTGCTGTATAAATCCCAATTCTGTTTAAAATTTCTTATAATTTAAAAAAGTAAACCACACAATCACACGAAGTATTTAAACAGCAATAAACAGTCTTCCTGAAACTCAAAGAACATGTGCATTCAACTATCATAAAAACAACATCAGGTACTAATCTGTAATCTCTACACTATGGTGGTACGCTGAAACAACATCCCCAAACTGACAGTAATCACACTGGAAAATATGAAGATTTCTTTCAAGCAAATTTAATGCTATAATGCTGCTGGTGTTCCTCTTCCTGCTACTATTTTCCTGGAAAAATGAGTGAAGCTGAGAGAAAAAGGAAAGTAATAAAAAAAGGTCTTAAAATTAATCACTATATTCCACAGTTGCATGAACAAAGCTATGCTCCTTTTATCCTAAAGAAATATCTTTGCAAGCATCTGGAACTAAGTATTTTTCTCAGCAGCTTGGGAGTTGTGGAAGGGAGATCCTCCTCTTGAAGAAAAAAAAGACTGGAGAATCAAATCCTGTTCTCTCTGCAATGAGGGTAAATATTGCCAGCTACTAGAGGCATGGATGGTGAGAGGGGCACAATTTTCTCCTTAGTCCATCTGAAAAACAGTTTCCTTCAGCCCTATCATTTCATTTTAAAGTGGAATTTGTTTTATCCTGCAGACTAATAAGTACCCTAGGAGCTTGATTGGTTGGTGCTTAATGAAATTGCTTTTGCTGACATTAGATACATGAGGATACTGATTAAAACAGTTAATGATCCCTCTTGATTTTAAATTACTAGCTTAGATTTGTGAGATGCCATCAAAGTATCTTTTTCCTTCCTTTCCTCCATCCTAATCCTGCTTCTCCTTGCCCTTTTTCTGTTCATGATCCTTAAAGGTTGTGGCTCATTGGCAACAGCTCGGTCACAAACCAAACATTAACACCATGTCAAACACTGCATTGTTTAAAATGTGCCAAACCCCAGAATAAACATTGAAACACAGTCATCCCTGAAATACAATTTCCTGTTTCAAAGCTCAAACTATTCTTAAATGTGGCAACACTGAGGATTATTAATATGAAGGGAAGGCCAAAGTTAGAGTAAACTTTAACTTTCTACAATATTTGCTGAGGAAAAATAATTTTGTAAATGTAAAAACAAGTATAAAAGCATTACTTTTCAGCTTGAATGTGGAAGACAGTAATACATTGCCAGAAAATGGTGTTGCAATGGGATTCCTATGACAACAAAGCTGTTTTTCATGCTCTTAGACAAAATTGAATACCATATCACCTTCCAGTGGGAAACATGTATGTATTATGGCCATAATAACAACTTACACTTAAATATTGTTAAACACTATAAATACCAGGTTTGGAAACTTTGCCTGAAAATGGGGAAGTCACAATAGCTGTAAAGAGTTCTATTTTCCTCAACAAATCTTATCAAGGTTCTTGAGATGAAATTATACCTACAAAACAAAATTTAGTTATATACTAAAAACTGCTGTGTCAGAAGCTTTTTACAAAAAAATATGAGGATATTGAATTTTATGCTTAATACAAACCTTAAGACCACAGAAAATAAAAAAGTAGTTTTTGTACATTTTTAGCACCATTATGAAGTTAGACTTGAATGCTGGTTCTGTCACTTCGGCTGTACCTTGCAGCTGGTGGAGCTTGCGTGGAGCTCGTTGACTTCAGCCATCTTTGAGAGAAGAAAAACTGGATTTGCCAATCACAACAAATAATATGTTTGCCTTTTTTTTCCTTTTTTTTTTTTTTTTGGCCTTTTAAAATTAATTTTGACCTTTATTTTTTTTCACTGTCAGCTAAATCCAAGTCCAAGTCCTTTGGGTCTCTGGATGGCTCGTATGGGCTCTGCTATCCCTTTGCCGTCTGGTCCGAGACCCGTGCCTGGGGTCCAGCCCATACTCTGAAGCATTCTGTTTCCAATGTTGTTTTCTGGGATTGGTTGGGTGTTTTCACCTACAAACCCTGAGATTAAAAAAATACACAGCATTAATCAGCACTGCCTGCCATGTGGAGAAGAGCAGGATAATCTCCCATAAAGCTTTAAACCTTCTTATTCTCCTAATTCATCTAACAGGTTTCTAGAACAGGCTGTCTTTGCACATGTTGACCTCTTGACTGCATATGATTCTAAATAATACAGTCTAATGCTTTTATTTTTAATGCTTTTGAAGATTCATTCTGTTTTTACATATGACAAATAGTACCACATTATATTCCAATATGGTGGATTTCACATCGGCCTCAAAGAATATAAATCACCTGCAGATGTCTACCAGTACATTGTCCAGATCACGTGAATTTCTAGCCCTATGCAGTTACTAAGAAGAGACACATCATAGCAACATGACCATCACTCTGCTCTTAGTAAGGTTTATCAATGACCTCCCTCAAGAAAACCCAATAAAAATGTTCTGATTAAACAATTATAGCTCTTGCTGAAACAGTACAGACAGGTGGTCAACCACTCTGAAATTCAGCTATACCTTTACTCAGTTTCTCTTTTACTGAACATTGTGAAATTTGATATGTCCAAGGTTACTTGTGGTGTTTTCAATTTTACTGAGTGTTGTTTACACTCTCTTCTCCTTAGCATTGAGATCTTTGAGAAAGGCTGCATATGTACCACAGAAAAGAGCAGCAACATTGCAAGTGTTAGTATATATTTGTTACAATAACAGATTAATTTTTTTGTAAGAAAGGGATTTTTTTCCCCATGAATACATCATTAAAAAAAAAAAAGGTCAAAATAACAAAGCTGTTTTTCACCTTCATCTACCAGACTACCCAAGCCAGAGTTTAGAGACAATGCATGGATAAACCTTCTAAATATAAGTATCTTGCACAAGGGATATTTATTTCAAGAATCTGTGTTAAAATGTAACAACTTTCACCAAACAATTTTAAAAAGGGCTGAAGGTTTTGAACACAAGCAGTTGCACATAGACAGTTGGATTTTGTTTTCAGCATTATCCAACATCTCCCTGCCCCAACAAAACAAAAAGAACCCCCTCAATGTGCCCAGCTTCAAAACTATCTGATTTTCTACTTATTTATTCTGCCTGCTACTTTTTGAAAAATACTGTAGTAGAAGCCTGTGATTTTGAGTTCTTGGAGACTATAATATCCTTAGCTAAGAATTTTCCATTGACAAGCAGCTGGCTTATCATTATATTAACTTACTAAACAAGAACACGAAAAGTTGAACATGAGCTTCTAAAAAGCCTCATTTATCACACACATGCAAAAAGCAAGGTTCCATAGTGGAAACTGCATACACAGACAGAAATTAAAAATGAGAGGTGCACATTTAAAAACCTCATGATGATTGTGATGATGAATTTACAGTACTCCAGCATTATCCACTATAGATCTGTTCGTATTCAGTAAAACACTGGCTACATAAAAGGCAGCCTGCTTTCTAGTATCTCAGTTCCTGAGTCAAATAAAAAAAAAAGGAGTCCATTGAGGGAAGTATATTATTATACTTTAATACTGGTTTGAAGCTATGCTTAATGTTAGGCTTAAAATAAAGGCTTTAAAGTCAGCGGTCTCCAGTCCCTGAGAGGGCTCCTCTTGAACTGACCGCCACAAAATTCCATGTCCAAGACTTCCTTTCTTTTCAGGCCCCCACAGGCAGAGGGAATTTTCATACAAATGAGTCCCTGGCACTGCCTGGCATACACAACACAGGCTTTGTAACCTTCCCAATTATACTTTCCAGCTCAAAAAAAGAAAAAAAGGAAAAGAAGAAAGGGTGCTGTTCAACAAAAGTTCTGGTAAGCCTCATAGGTAAAACCCTGCAACTGTGTTTTGGTACACTTTTTGTAAGAAGTGATGGCAAAAGATGAAGAATCATTCCAGCAAATGTTTGTGGAACAATTAAGGGGAAAACTTCAAGGGGAAGAGAGATCCAACAGACCTGCCAAGCAGGAAAGAGCAAGCACAAGAGTGTATTTTATGACACCTAAAAACTGGAAACATGAAACCATTCATAATTCTGCCTAGGCAGAGGCAGCAATGCTGCTGGAACAGTATGCAAGGCACAGCCTGAGACAACGTAAACAGCTTTTTTTTGATTTAGTCTATTCAGGGGGAAAACCCACAGAGCTCTTCCTTTAACAGAGGTACCTTTTTATATGAATTTCAATTCCTGAGACAGCCAGAGGAACCTCACAAAGAAGATATATGAAAGAACATTCTGTACCCTGACATGTTATTTAGTAAACTGGTGCTTCTATTTTTGACACCTTTTGAAGCAATTCAATGTTGTTTTTCCATGACAGGATAACTGAAATAATTTGTTTTTAAAGACATATCAGTACTGCTAGAATGTGTATACAATACCTATTTTTCACTCCACTGTACATAATTTTATATCTCCTATTAAAATACAAGCTCTCCCTAAGAGTCTTGTTTTACCCTTGGATATCATCAGATTAAAAAAAAAAAAAAAAAAAGGAGAAGAAAAAGAAAGAAAAGAGAAGCCACCGTAAACTTGGTTTCGCAACCCACTTTTGGGCAAATCAAACAACATGCACTGTCCAAAGGATAATGTGTTTGAAAGCTTTGTATTGCAGCAAGAGTAAAACAAAACCAAAACCCCACCCATTATTAGTCAATATTACTAATTGACTAATTATTCCTTTTCATAAATGAGGTGAATATAGATTTTTTAAATTTGAATTGTGAAGAATATTTAATACACCCTGGCCATTTCATTGCAGTATAGTTAGTTTTTATATGAATACTATGTCTGCTTTCAACATTCCTGCAATTTTTCACCCAGCACTTGAAAAATTTATTTGTAATGCAACATATTTTACTTGAATCCAAAGAATGTGGATAGTGGTATTGCCCTCTTTCTCCATTTCATGTGCAATCAGCAGGTTGGAAAAAATCCCAACATTTGCATTGCTGATAGACTGCATGCTGGGAGAGAGCTCTTAAAAATCATGCTACATGGTGTGCTATTCCCCTGACCCCCATTTCTGTGCTTTGGGCTTTTATTTTCTAATTAAAAGCAGTAATTGTCCTTGCAATACTCATCTTCAAGTTCAGTTTTTAATTCATGCCTATGGCACTTCTTGGACTAGCCAGTAGGGTCTGTTAGAGAGAATGGTCCAAGCACACAGCCTTGAAAAGGGCTGTGCTACCTCTGGGACGTGTTCAGTCTTGACCCACCCAGGAGCAAGAGCAAAACCAATCCATTGTGCTGTCCTACAAAAAATAACTATGCAGAAACAGATTCAAAAACCCTCTAAAAACGTGGGGATATGTTTTTCTAATTTTAATGCTGTAGGAGGTTTCAAGGAGTTACAAGGATGTCTCTGCCCTAATAATTTGTAGCAATCTCCTGTGCAGTACACTTTTTTTTTTTTTTTCTACAGACAGAAAATGTTTTTAGCAACCCTAACAACTGATTCCTGATCTACCAGATGAGTAGTCTGCATGTAGAGGTGGCTGCCATTATATGAGGGAGGAGCAAACATTAAGGTATAGTAACTTGTTTGAAAAGACAGCTCTGTAAAATACTCTCAGCTTATGTTCCTTCTCTCTGCAATACTGCCAGATGAAAGAAAAAAGGGCAATTCTCAAATCTTTGTGTAAATGAATAGACACACTTCAAGGTCCACGTTTTTTATGCATATGACCTTACATACATGGAATATGAAATCAGTGAGTGGTAAGTGACAAAACTGGGAAGTGGAAAGCAAAAAACTCACCACATTTGTTTAATTTTGGTATGATACTTATGATGGCATTAAAGGCAGGTTTCAGTGAAAAATAAAGGTATGTAATTTTTTCTTAACAGCTGTTGAGACAGGTATGTCCTGGTTAAACAGTACACTAGCATTCAGTACCATACCCTTGATTTTACAGTGATTGCCATGAATTAATTTAATTCCATCTGTAAGCTAAAATCAGATCAGAGGTCTAATGCTGCTGCAGGCTTCACATCTGTTTAATCATTTTTGGATACAGCAGCTTGCAAAAGTTCAGCTTTTAAATTTACTTCATATTTAAGAAACGATGTTACACCAGTGTACAACACTGTCAGCAGGAAACAAATGAGCCTATGAACAGTTTTGATCTGACAGAACCATTTTATTTGCAAAATGCTTCTACAAATTCAAAACTCAACATTGAAGTTATAATTTATTACAGAATAATACAGGAGCTATGACCTCATAAACTACTATCATCACAATATTTATTTGTATGGTCCAATTGCTGGATAAGACTAACATCAAGCATGTTTGGCTTATGTTGGGCTGAAAAAAACCAGAATACAGCTAGGATCAAGCTCTCAGATAAGCCTTATTTAAGAAAATGAGTGGGTTTTTTGTTGTGTTTCTTTTTTTGCCTCTCAACCCCCCCCAAGCTGTAAGAAACAAATGAAGAGTGAAGTAATTTCATCTCTGGCCACCACACTATTTCTGATGTTAAGAAAACAGGGTTTTAAACAGTTCTGAGAAAATGACACTGTACATAAATATAGTCTTGCCCTTTCATCTTTCTTTTGTATGATTAAGACTTGTGAGCAGAACAGCAATGCCTTTGCAGAGCATACCACAACTATTATTTGCTCTTCTATCACTCCCAGCAGCCTTAAATCCTTTAAATCCTTTCCTAGAAGGATCTTTTTTTGCTTGGGTAATTTTTGCAATACATGGCCTGCTAACCCTTACCCCCTACCCTGGATCTCACTTATGTCTATCACAGCAGAGTCAGTCTTTCTACCTGAAATCTTCCAAGGAGCATTGTGGATGGTAATTCACTTGCATAATTGGCTCAAGAGATGAAAATCTTGTATCTGCCTCTCTTCGCGACTAATCTATCTAGCTGACTGCAAGCCTAATTGGCAGCTTGTTTAGTAATTTGGCTCCTAAAGTGTTGTATTGATGTTGGATAAACAGCCAATGGAAGCAGAAATGATACATGCTGATTCTCTTTAAAAGCTGGTGTACTTTCCCCCTCATTTTCTGAAAGCATTTAATATTTCATCTATTCTTTTTCTTTTCTGACTCCTCATCAGACAGATGAGCTCAGAGCAGTAGGAAGTGATCCTGATACACAAGGAAACCAGTCAGAAAAATACATTGCTCTAGTCTGTCTTTTTATGCCAGTTCTCTCTAACTAGCAAAATGGGAATCAGACTGCCTAGATGTTTATGTTCGTAAAATTGTTTTGGGTAATTGCACAAACACAGCTTCAGAAGCACAGCCACCAGCTGCATGGTGGTTTTAAAACTCAGTACCTGCAGTGATTTTCAAAATTCAGCACATATGGCTGTGTATCTACTAAAAAAACCCACAAAAACACCAATCCAAAACTAAAACAACTCAGCTATGAGAATGCTATGAAAATTATTTAGCTAATATTTGAGACTGCTTTATTTCACCAGACTTTAACACATGCCTCACACTGAGCTATCTAAGACTGTCTAAAGAATAACTTTAGAATTATTATGATCAGGTAAGTCTGCTTGCATTGAATTTTATTCAAACAGAGAGATAAGAATAGCAGAGAGGACATAGCTACGACTTCAGCAGGTGCTGGATGCCTCTGTATTTACCCCATATCCACAGCAGAGTTTTGTTGATGTCTGCACTGCCATAGTTTCATTCCTACTACCCCATCTCAAGGGGTATTAAATGTGGCCTAGGTAAACACACCCTGTCTTGAAGCATACACTCTAGATTAAATCTATTTTTAACTTTCCTGAATATATAAACATAAATTCACACACCAGTGAAGATTGTGACACTGAATTCTAGGTACAACTGGTAATCCAGAAACAGAGATCATTTGGAATTGGATTCGCAGGTGCTCTTCTCCTTCCATTCTTTACTGGATTACACTGTATGTGGAGTAAAACTTCATTCCCATTCAGTCTTTGCTGCTATAAAACTGGTTGGAAGAGTTAGTATTTTTAGATTGCGATTTATTCCTCTGTAAGGGGAATCTCTTGAATACCCAAGACTGTCTTTTCACTTCAGTCCAAGAAGGTCTTTGTTTTATGCCTTGTCTTTGATGACAGAAACACTGTCCCTGGATGGCATTTTGGAAGAAGCATTCTCACTGGGGGACATTGCAAAGTTCTGTTTAACACAGATCCCCAAAATTCAGCAAAATGAATCCCATCTGATAAGCATTCTCTCACTTTTGCAGAAAGACTTGCAGCCTTACAATGAAACCCAGTGGAAATCCAAAGCAAAAATTTTCTTTGTGAAACCCAGAGTATGTACAACAAATTTTGTTAGGATCTTTTCCACAAATTGCAAGTCTTTTACAAAAAGACAGAAATCTTGCCTGCACTGGAAACCTGATCAATGAATTTTATTTCCTCACATGGTAAACAGGTATTTTTATTCCTCTCAGAATAAAACACTCAGAAGTGTTTGACACTCAGAAGTGTCAAAACTTCTGCATAAAGCTTCTTCCAGACCACCTTCCTTATTCAAAAAGTGAATCGTATGCTGGAAAACCTTTAAGAAAAGTGGGTTTTTTGCATAATTTCTACCAGGGACTGTTTGCAGCAGTGCTCCCTATTCCTTCAGGAGAAAGAAAAACTAGTCACTAGCAACTGAGAGGTTGTGGCGAGCTGGGATGAGAAATTATGCTGACTGAGGGAAAACGACACGTTTTAACTGCCAAACTGCATTTTAACAAAAATCCTTTGCAATTACCAATCTAAAACTGACTGACAGAAATATCAGGAACTTCTTTTCTTAGTTGAGTTCTAGGAGAACTACAGGACATCCATTTGCCCATCTGAGGAAGGTGATGGTTCTAACAAACTGGACATGAAAAGGAGGTGGCTCCTCTCTGTGGGGAACTACTTTAATATGATACCTGGCAGAGAATGTGCAGAACTTGCAGAGCTCATAACTGCCCTTGAGGATGAGTCTTGCTACTGACATCTCTGTTTCACTCAAAGCCAGTCCCCAAGTGTACAACTTTTTAATGAAACATACCTTTGAAACTTGAAAATGATGCCTGGTTTAGCCTTTTCCCCCGATTTCCACTATATTAAAGGAACTCTCTTTGGTTATATTCTCCAGTAAGCTGGTTTATGGTTCTTGAAAGTGAAGCCAAAAAATCCATGGAATCACAGAACATCTCAAGTTGGAAGGGACCCATAAGGACCATAAAGTTCAGCTCCCAGTAGAGGCAATTTGAATGGTTTCCATAATCAGAAACAACTATCATAGGAAAGACTCCTAGAGTAATTCAGGGAATTGTTCTTGAAGCTTCCACATTTCAGAAGATAACAGCATTAGAAAAGTCAGGTACAGTCATCTTCTATCAATCTAATGTTTCTTCTTGACTTTACAGTGGCTGTGTATACAGCCTGTAGAATATCGTCTTCTCCCTAGATCACAAGAAACCCATCAGCAATTGTACAGGATAAGCTTGTCCTGGTTGAATCGGAGGTCTTCTGAAGTTTGTTACTGAACTTTCTGAACTCTGGTGCTTCTATGTAAGATGCCTTGCCTGACCCAGCCCCCTCAAGCTCAACACAGAAAGCCTTTTGCTCTGAGGGGACTGCAACTTCCAATACTGGATGACACTCTGCAATATTTTAACTTCTAGTTTGGTGAGACAATATGGTAGAAGAAACAAAGAAACAGAAAGAACTCCCTAAAATTTAACTTGCTGCCCAGTTAGACACCAGCCAAAGCAAAACGAGAGTCCATGGGCTGCACAACCAAGCAGGCATGAAGTGCATGACAGGAAGGACTTTGGCAGACTGAGGGTAAGAAATGGTGCAATGCAATAAGGGAAAGGATTCACAAAACGCCAGTGTTGTATTGCCCTGTGACAAGGGATTTCTGCCTACAGAGTTGTATATTTGGTGACAGAAAAGCAGTGAATCAAGTTAAAAGAAAACAGGCTTATTGTCTAGAGTTTTGGAAATTTATGGTCAGTTCATCCAAGTACCCCAAAGTTGACTTTTCCCTGAAACTATCGCACTAAGTTGACCTTCACCACAAACTCACCTCAGCCACCTCTGTTATCACACTGTAATCACAATCTTTTTCAAATCATCGTTTTGGTTCTGCAGCTATTTAGGTCTGATTTTTAATCACTGACATATTAAGCATCAGCAAAATAGTTTGCTTAGCTGTTCCATTGGCAATTTTTAAAAAGGAATGAAAACATGTACCCTTTTGATTACCTTGTTAAAGTGAGTCATGATGGCATTATAGCAGTGCTCAGTATTTCTGCTGTAATTAAGAAACTGTCATATTTTTCATTAAAACACATTCTTTTAAATGAGACTTTTAACTTGGTCATTTCAAGCAGGACCAGCCTGAAGTGTAGCATGTGCATACAACATGCCAACCAGATAAGGAATATGACATCTGAAATTTGTTTTTGCAAAAGGTAAGTATTAAAGTGCCCATTACATGCATAGTAATTTATCTATTTTATAGAAACATTTTGTACATTTTAAATAAAAAATAGCTTTCTCTTCTTATAATTGATTTTTGCAGATTTTTAACAGTGCTCCAAACTGTAAACCACAGTAGGCAACACCAGAGTAAAAAGATTATTTTGAAATAGAAATAAATAACTATTTACAAGGCATACAAATACGAGATGTGAAGCAGAATATGATGATTTTTTCCCCCAACATTTAAGGCTTAGAGTTTTTTTTTTTTAAAAAAAAAAAAATCTAAAATATCTCAGAGATTTAACAGGAGATGATAAAAATCAAAAATCTTGTACAGAAGAGTCAATTAGAAAGAAACTGGGATAAATGCATATTCAGTGTGTGGTATCTAAAATTCTGTAGCACCTATTGGTTTGATATGAGACTTAAACTAGATAATCTAAGACTGATATTGCTGCAAATCTTCCCAGTGCATGTGTTTCAAGTAGTAACAAAGTAGTAACAAAATTCTTTGCTCTTGTTGCTGTTTTATTATCATTTTCATTAAACTGGATCCAGTATCAGAAGGGCTATTTCCACAACAATGGATTAGTTTGTCTAAGAGGTCCTTTTACAAACTTGAGAGCACTGTATTGCTGCAGTGAAATATGTCAAGATGTCACATGAAATAGCTCTACCACTCAAGTAGTCAGAGGGGAGAGAAGGTCATTGAGAATGACCTGTTCTCACACGAGAACAGAATCACTGGAAAAAGATTGGTTTCATGGAAGTAGTAATCTAAAAGAGTATTTAAAAGGTACAACACCTCATACTTCAGTTGTGGGAAGTAATAGATTTTTACTAGTACCAGTTTTTTCTTGATTAATTAACTATCTAGGTTCAACAATACACATGTGGGATATATGAAACATCCACAAAATAGAAAATTTATCCTAGGAAAAAAGACAGAATATGATACTCCTGTATCAGTACTGTCGGTTCCTAACCATCCATGCCTATATTATCTCCCATTTTCTTCACTGTTATTCAACACATCTTTTCTTCACCTTTACAAATGGCATTTTTGAAACTATAAAATGCTCTGTGCTGCTCAAACTTTCTTGCTTCAATAGTTTCTCAATGCTGTACAAGTAAAGCTACATCCTTTGTTACTAATATACACAAACCTATTGGTATGTGACTTTGACTGCAGGCTGAGAACGGGCTATAAATTTAGAAATCAATATCTAACTCTATCAATATTCATTTTACTTTTTCGATACAAAATACAAAGGTGAAAGAGCAGCAAATAAGCTGGAGTACTGAAATAAATTGGGTGTTCTTGTCACAATTAATAAATGTTTAACCAATCACACTGCTTGCTACACAAATCTGTGGCTTTGTAAGGTGTCTGAAAGTAGCAGGTGCTACCCTTGTGAGACTAAAACCCAGGGAACTCGTTAGGATAGTTCTCATCAGTACTAGTGAACCTAAAGGCATAAATGATAATTTTCAGCACTGTGCAGATTTTCACAAGAGTTAATTTACCAATGGATTTTTTTCCAAATGCAACTGAAAATTTAGAAAACACTATTACCAAAACATTGACTCAGACCAAAGTCTGCCAATTTGCAGTCCATACAAATTAAACATTTGTAGTAAAGGAGTAATTTACAGACAGCCTTTCAGGTTTCACTATGATATTAAATACAAACAATTATTAGGAGAATGCTTTTTCATTTCCAACTTCTGCTCATGTAAATAACTTCCGTATTTCTTTTCTTTCAAGAAAGAAGCTTACAAATTCTTCTACATAAAATCAAGCCCTTCTATGCCCACATCTTAGCTAACTAAAACTACTGAAAGAAGAATAATCAAATAAGCAATCTCTTATTTTAATCCCAATTTCCAAATGTACATTCATACTAAAAGAAAACCCCATTTCTTTCATAAAATCTTATGGAAAACTGACAAAAAACAAGGCCTGTGACAGATAAACAATAATTTAGCTGTAGAAAGGTCAGCCTTTGAGACAACTGTAATAAACTCTAGCATGCTATACATTACCTATACATAGGTACAAGCTTATTTAATGTTTACCAAAGGTTCTATTTGCTTAAAAACTTACAAGGATGAAGTGTAGAAAAACAACAACTTTTCTAAGACCACAAAAAAAAAATTCTCAATCCTCTTAACCACAAGAAAATTGAAAAGATTACCTTGAACTTGAAAAGAAGGCACATCAGTTAAAAATTACCTCATACGATACCTTTATCCACCATTATTCTGTGTCGCTCTTCATAAAAAGGCAAACTTTGGGGCAAAACAATTTCTAAAACTGTGAGTTCATGGACACATAACATTGAATGACCACATATTTGCCTTTGTATCAAAATATTGGCTTTGTAAAGTTATGCAGAGGACCCAGCTTGTAAAATAAAATTCTGAACACTGAAAGCCCAAAGTAAAGTGAATAATAAAATTAATTTCACGATACCCGATAACCTCTCAGTACAAAATGACATCCTCTAGTACTTGAAAGCTGTGAAGTGAAAATCACCTTGTAGAAATAATTACATTATTCTCTCTTCAGTCATTAAGTATTTTTCTTTCTCGGTTCACATATGTTCAGAGTCTTAGAAGCTGACCCATAGATTCTCTTTTTTTCATACTGCTGCCACTAAGGTGCTTTTATACCATTGTTAATATTATTCCTGGTCTGTTTCTGCCACTGAGGTTTGAAACAAAGAAGTTTCAGGAAGGGGAATTCAGTTAGAATACAAGTATTAGGCTTCTCTAAAGACATCTACTTGAAATGTATTTGAAAATTTTATGTGTTGCAAATGTTGCTGCTGTAGTTTATGTATGACTAGGACACACAGTCCAGATTTCTGTATTAGAAATATATATAAAGGCTCGCATGTGCGCACATACAACCTAATCTTTCCAGTATGCACATATATAATTAATAAAACAAACTGATGAGAGTCCTGTAAATCACTTACTGAAAAAGTAATGTCACAGCTGTGACATCAGCAAAATGCATCCAATGGTTGTGACCTCGCATCTGTAAAAATCTTTCAGAAATGTGCTTGAAAGTGCTTCCTGTTTAATCTACAGCACTAATTTTAAAGCTCCATTTTACAGCTTTATCACACATTTTTGATTGTTTACCCAAGAATTCACATCCTAACTTTATTGTGCAAGGTATTTAGAGCATTCATATGCAGAAAACAAGATGCCTCAAGTCTCTTCCCTTGTAATGTTTGAAGGGACATAAGCAGTAATCTTTGCTGTCTCAGTATATGAAAAAAGATTTATTGTCTTCAAAGAAGTGCTGCGCTACAAAGGACTGGAAATTGGCAATGATTGCAGGAGAGTGGAGGGAGCCTATTTATTTCTTAATCTTTATTAATAAATCAGAACAGTACATATCTGAAGTTATATGGGAAGTTATTGAATTTATCAAGCTTTTCCCCAGGTCACTGACCTACTGCTTTGTGTTTAGAGATTTAACATCTTGTGGTTTGTGCTCTGTCCCAGGGAAATTGGTTACCTGTGGGTCCTGGCAGGGGAGCAGCTTTCCTTCTCCGCTTGATGTCTCCCATGCACAATGATCCTAAATGTACACTGGTTTGCCTGCAAGTAATTATAGGAGAAAACTATTAACAAAGGAAGAAAACTGCCACATAAATACACAGCTTGTATAGTCTGAACCTATATAAAAACATTCTCAACCAAGATGAAGCTGCACAGTCAAGCCACCAATCTTGTTTATATCGAAACATAATTATGTTTCTTGACAAGTGCTCAGTATCTAAATGCAGCATCATAAATTGTTACTGGAATGAATAAATATAAATATAAAGGGAATGCTTTTTAATTTTCAAAACTGGCAATCTGTCTAGCTCAACATAAAACAAAAACACTGTTGCTCCTGACAGGAAAATAGCTAAGATTAATTATCTAAAGAGATCACAATGCTGTTTGTAGGTTATCAATTGGCTGGTAATGCTTTACTGTCAGAGCAGCATTTATTACATGGAAAATATTATCAATTTTTTTAAAGGTATAATGAAGAATTAATAAGAAAACATGAAACTACAGTAAACTCTTCAAAGGTGCATGAAATAAACTTGTAGCACAACAATTTTTCCTCTTCTAATTCACTGGCAAGTTGTGAGAATACCACAGAAGCAAAATATCTGGTAAGCTTCTTGAACAATTATGAGCTTGCACTTGGAGACTGGAAAATTGATGGAAATGCAGAGGATGGCAAACAAGCAAATGCTACTGTATTAAACCCAGCTATTAGAAGCCAGTACCACAGAAAATAGTAAATTTGGAATTTTGAAGTGTTGACTTTTGGAATAGAATCTTAAAATACAATTACAGTTATTGTTTTTCTTAAAATAATATAGAATGCCTGCAGAATTGAATATATGTAGCTGACTTTTTTTTTTTAAAGAACCAGAAGAAAAAGGGGGGGGGGAATGCAGTACTTTCTGAACTGCACAATTTTAATATGTATCTATAAATGTTACTGAGAAATGTGCTTCTTACCACGTAAGTGAAGTGAATTCTGATAAAGTTACAAGCTGAAAATTGCATCTGACAATCCACAGCAGCATACTAACACTCTGTCACTCATGGGATCTGGTTTCAGTGTGGATATATGACTTACCCTTTACGGCATTTATAAACATTTTAAAGCTGGGGTACTTCTAAATGAATAAAAAATGGTCATATACTGTGGAGAGACCTCAGATCTGCTCAATAATGTAAAAGAATGACAACAACACCTTGATGAGTAAGATGACAATGTACAATCCTCTGCATATTTCTTCTAAGAAGATACAGTAGATTAACAAGCAGCACAGTGCTTGTATTTAAATAAAATATTCCAAGAAACTTTGGTTTCGCAGAGAAGTGCACTCTAGCTTCACCTAGTGAACCCTTATTTCAACACTTTTTTCCCTTTAAGACATATTTTCCTAGCAATTCCAACATGAAATTTTATCCTAATATCTAGAAAATCAACACAGTTGAACTAGTAAACTAACAGGATGACAATTTTCAGTTCTGAATTTAGAAAGAAATCAAAAAGTGCAACCCTTTCACAACTGACTGTATGATAAAGAAAATGAATATTTAAATACAATATGGTGCAACAGTAACTAAAGAAAATATATTTGAGATGTTTGATCACCAATGGATCAGTATTTAACAATGGTATCAAACATGCAGAGTAAGTTGTGTGATAGGCATAAATGATACGTTCTATAGTGTGAAACTCTTGTTTTCTGAATGAATGAGGGAGAAAGTCTGCAGGAATACAAATAGGATGAAAGATAAAAATTAATAAAGTCAAGCAATTGAACTTGAAGACCTGAGCCACAGCAGTAACAGTGAGCAGCATTTGAGTTATTTTACCAGAATTGATTATCTGTTACACTACATTGAGATATCTAGATTATTGATTGGCAAGATTATGGTACTGAGGTCTCCCCACTTTTCCTCCAGGCACAGGGAATGGAGTTGCAACAAATAACACTAAGTAAGGACTACTTTGTTATTGTTGTCACCCTTCATGTAGAACACAGCAGTTACTTTTTAATTTAAAATCAATGAACGTCTGAAAGGCAGCCTTGTTCCTTCAGCACAAATGAATCATTTGCCTTTGCCGATCACAACAACCCCATCACCAGCCAAGGTGAGAATGGGTATTTCTTTGTTGTTGTCAAAAATTCCCTACACCGCAAATAAATAACAAGATGTTGGAGCACCAATTAAGCTTTGTCAAACCCAGTTTGATGGCCACTACCATCAAATGTTCAGCCAACTTGCGACTGTAAAGCTGCATTTGCCTTTGCCAGGGCTTAACATTTGATATGCTCTGCCAGTGTAAATCACAGCAAAACAAAAAGCTCATATTTATTTATTAATTGATTTATTTAGAGAGGATCAGACAAGAACTATTACTGCTCAGGAACTGGCAGGTTAGACAAAAAGAAGCAGAGTTGTGAAGCTGCACAGTACATTTTGAAATGCCTGTAATGGGGGTACTAAAAAGCAGGGAGAACTCTAACCCTCAATCAGGCTAGGTTCAGCATTATGTTTCTTAGCATTAAATCAGAAGAGCGTGGATTACAGAAAAGAAGAAAGCTATTTGCCTGCCTTCTTTCTACTTACCCCTAACTTGCTTCCAGCTATCATTTATAAATAGTGCTCTGGAAGGAAGCTAGGCATTTTATTAGGAAAAAAAATACTTGTTAAGACCACCTTGCCTGAAAACCTGGCTTTTGACATGCTGGTGACAGGGACTGGAGCAAGCAGTGTCAAACGGAATAATTTTTAAGGAAAGACAACAGCAACTTGTCGCCTCATTGTATGCATTTACAAATAGAGGCTTTTCAGAGTATTAGGCCTAGTTAAAGCTGCCCTCTGGATAAAAAGTGTTCCCAAGCAGCCTCAGACAAGCTTGGGAGACAAACAGATGTGACTATGGTCCCTGGCGTTTGGCAAGAACACTCACTGTCAATACGAAAAATATGAGCATGGACAGGGCATCAGCTGCACCACGGCCGAGCAGGCCTGCAAGTGTCATAGCAGCAGCAAAGTTGTGGCAGAGGGAAATAAGAGGGCTGCAAAAGCCAGGCTGGTGTGAACTTACACTAGCATGCCAAGAATTTTTGTTGTTGTTGTTGTGTCATGCCTCAACATATTAAGCAAAACACTGGAAAAGCTGCTGTCAATTTTTATTCATTTTCATCTTGCACACAGTGTTTAGATTCTTCTTTCTACATGGTAAATAAGAGTCTCAAAAATGAAGACAGACTGGGAAGGCAGCAATAACAAAAATAACCAAAAAAAGGTATTGAAATAGTAAATAAACCCCACAAAGTTTAGTTACTAAATCCCATAAATAAATCCCACAGATTTGATACAACAACCACTTTTATAGAAGCAATGACATGCAAAGAAATTCACAAGCATTTATGCATTTTTGTGAAACCTTCCCTCTGACGGAAATTTTGCTATTTCCTTCTTAAATAGTGGCAGTCTCTTTATAATTTCTTTTTCTCAAGGTAATCAACGTCATTGCCCTTACAGTGGTACCATGTCTAGAATTGTCTCTTTAAGCTCCCCAAACATATCTGTGCCTACACAACACAATCCCCTTTTCCATAATTTTCAGAGCTCCACAGGCAAATATTTTTGATGAATGCCTTTTCAGCAGTTACACACATTCACCTCTCCAAGACATTCGTAACAGGTCATGTCAGATTTTTCTACCCTGACCTCTGCAGTCCATGGATCATGAGGTTACATTGTCCAAATAAACATCTTGTTCCGTGGGGGAGCCTACAGATAAGCTGCTTTAAATGCAATAAACCTCCTGAGCAACTGAGGACCCAACGGGGTTCTTCACTCTTTCACTGGTAGTTTTCACCCTTGCCACTATCAGAGTTAAAAGTTCACCAGTCACTAAGAACAGCACAATAAAATGGCTGTAAGGACAACAGATACTCCTGAACACGTGTTTTAGTTCTTGATTTATTACCTGCTTCTGTACTCACTATCATCCCCGGTGTAAAAAAAAAACAAAACAAAACAAAATTTACTAATGAAGGCAGGTGTGGAAAGGCATTTTTTATTTAACAGCATTTATCAAATTTCTGTACACTAACTTGGAAAAACTGACACAGCACATTATTATAATGTAATAATGTTTTCAAGAAGACTGATTTCTATTCCATAATTAGATGAATTGGTAAAGATCAATGCATGCCTATCCATTATAGTGCTATTACCATCTCTCACCTGAGGAAGAAACTCATAGTAAACAGTGATACCCTGTTCTGCCACAGTATCAGTGCATTCCTGCAGATGGCTGTAGAACCCTGCAAGTTTATCACCACTGGATGCTTCAGCTAATGGAGAGGCTTGATCAAAGTTTTTAAGTAAACTTTTTTCAGAAGACATCACAAAAAGGAAAAAGTAAACTGATTTGTATTTTAGAAGGGACTTGAGAGAATTATTTTGAAGGGGAAATCTAACTGAAACTCTCAGTTTTCAGTCTTAAAATATGCATAAAAATAGATATTCATGTGGATATGATTGCAGAGAGAATGTGGTAGGGACAACTTAACTCACTTTAAGCTTGAAATTATCTGACAATTTCTTACAAGCTGAAATGGAGAAGGGAGAGTATGAAGCAATGTTCACAGCACCAGTTAAGGATGGAGAAAACAGAACTCAATTGTGGAACCCAGAGAAATAAGCCAATAAAATGATTTTAAAAATGGAATGTGTGGAACAGCTCAACTTTACAAAAATATCAAAATACCCTGAGCAAACCTCCCCTTATTTAAGTATCTTTTACACAAAAATATCGCGTCAAATATTCTCCTTACACAGAAAGGCTGTACTACAGATCCAATCTTGCTTTTTACATGGCTTAAAATGCAGATACTGCTGTATCTGGTGGCCAGTGGAACACAACCACTAGTGCTGCTTAAATAATGGAGTCTGGAGGAACTTTAACTCTTACTGATCATTCTTAAATTACACAAGTGGCAGACAATGCCTTCAAGAGCATTGAAGTCGATGGAACAGTTTATGCTAAGTTTAGAGATAAACACCATTAAAATCCTATTATATATGTCTTTCTAAACATCTCATAACACTAATACATAATTAAATTATGACAAACATAAAATTCTACATTTCCCTTTGACTGAGTCTCCAGAAGCATGGATTAAATGAAAATCTATCACTCCAAATACATGTACTAAGCAACTGGGTCTGTAAATTTGGGAAGACTATTATGTATTATCTAGGTATAATGAATATTCAATCTTTGCCTCTGGCATGTGTATCAATACAGCCACAGAAAAGATGCATGATGATTTCATAATACTACACTGAAATATGCAAGGCACATTTGTTTTTAAGGAAAAATATATGAAAAACAATGGCTAAGTAAATTTATAAGGAAAATATCCTCTTTCCTTTGTGGTACACAGCTTGTCAAAACGTGAATGCAGCCCCTGGTGTCTACTTGAATGCCCAGAGAAAGGTGGCATGTGCAGTAATGCATGTGTCCCAGTTAGAGAGGGATCGTTCCTTGTCCACCTGTCTTCTTTTGCTCTTTTGTTTTCTTTTCACTTTTCTCAGACAATATTCAGGTGAAATCAGTTCCATGCTTGACTCCTCCTGATCCTTTACAAACAGTAAAGCTATTTCTCAAACTTGTCCAAATAATGACATCATCTATATAATAGATTGCTTCACCTACTTCTGCAAGAGTGAAAACCATTACATTAACCACAGGAGCTATGCACTTTATTTCCCTTTCATTACATCTTAAAAAGATGTGATAAGCCCATGCAACTCTATCAAATTCCTTTCATACAATGGCAATCTGTTCACAACATAACTTCAAGCATAAGGGTGACATACCTGTTTTATTGAAGGTCCTGGCGCAATCCAATTATGACTAGAATACAATCTTTCCCTGGCCCATGAGATTACCTCATCACTTAATAAATACTATATCCTAACACACTCCTTGCTGTTATCTTCAGCAGCACTTTTGTCATTCAGACACAGTAGCTGTCCAAAATTTATCTGAACACTACAAATCGACACATTCAACTCCACACTGGCATAATTTTAGCGCACATGATGGAAAATAAAAACCTGCATCACTCTGTATGATTTGATACCCATACTCAAGTCACTTAAGCACTTTATTTGTGAAAAGAGACCCTAAAAAAATAGTTCAGTAGTAGAGGCCTACTGCCCTCAGAAAGGATAATGTATTGTTTTTTCTTGGTTCTAATTAGTAATTTAAGCATATGTTCAGCATTTAACTCTAAATGTTTGCCTTTTCCCCAAGCTCTAAGACAGCTGTCCAAGATGTGAATGCCAGAAAACATTTAAATATCAACATCTGTTGAATTATGTTAATTTAGTGTAATATAATTGGGCATGAGTTGGAATTGATCAAAAGTATATGAATTACACAAAGGCAAATCCAAACCAATATCTTGGTGTACAAACAAGTCACCAAGGAACACTGAGGGAATAAACCCAAAAAATACACTTCTGTCAAGAATTAAATAGCAAAAACTTTCAGTTTTCTTCAACAAATTACATGATTTCACATTTTCAATACAGGTAATATTTACACTAGCTCAGAATATAAATTTCATATTAATTAAAAATATTTCTAAATATTTTTGATGACAAATTCCATTATTGTTTTGTGTGAAGAAATACATGATAACAATAATGCTCATATTCATGCAACAGTGAAATGTAGTTTGAAAATAGGTCACAGTAATAGAACGTCAACCTGTTACAGGACGTTATTGTTTCACAAATTCTAAAGCAAATATTCTTTGGTTTCTCCATCATCTTGCAAGAACATTGTTGCTATTTGAGAGATATGGGACTCAGTCCAGCTCTGAAGTGATTTAGAAAATATCTTTTTGAACTGAGCAGTAAACATGGATCTGAACAGATACTTTAACAGAAGGATTTGCTAATGTACTCAGCTACACTATTTCTTCCAGATATTTCTGGATACATATTTGTTTACCAAGAATGAAATTCACTAAATAAGCTATGTATGGAACAAATGTATTTTTTTGGGAAAGATTTAAAAATACACATTTTAAAGTTCTGGATTACAGTCATATAGAGCTAGGTTAAATTATTGCAAGCATTAGTGTTGTGTTCAACATCTTTTAAAATAGGTAAGGAATAAGAAGCAACACAAAAATACAAGTATGTAATACAGTAGCACAAAAATGGAGGAAAAAACATGAAAGTTTTGTATGTAATTTGAAGCAAACTATCCAAATTTTCTAAACTCTTTCTCTCACTACACACAATCACAGTCATCAGAGTCTAATCAGAAGTCAGTGTGCTTATGCCTCAGAATTTTAGTTAACACGAACCAGGGGATACTGATTTACACATATGATATGCAGGAATCCTTTTGAGATTAGTAGGAACCTGATGTAAAATTTGCAGAACTTAATGTGCAGTAAAACCAGAAAGAGGGAAACCCACCCTTCCTTCATGCACAGCTATCCATCTTCATTCTTACAATATGCAGCTTCCATGTGCCTTTGTGGAGAAACGCAGAGAGACAAAACCAAATTTCTTGTGGTGGGGGAGATGATGGGACAAATGAGTAGTGGAAAATCAGAATGTGAAACAACCTCCTTCACTGCAGAGCTGCTTAACCACAGGTTAAACAGTTTGTAGAATGACACTGCAAGTCCCTGTGCACAGCTCCTCCTCAGATCTTACACAGCAGGAAGGGTGTTCAGACGTCTGAAGCACAATTAACTTTATCCTTATGACATTAATATTTTAACAGGTAAGATGAGACAAACAAAGTTTGAGCTGTGGAGCACAAACTTGTGCAACAAGAGAGCAAGACACAGCATCTAATGCAGCTGAACATGAGAAACAAGCACACCATGTGCTAAAATTTGGTTACTTCAAAGTGAGAGATTTGCTATCAGTTCATTCAGATGAAAAATTCTATCCAGATAGTATATCAGGAGGATCCAGAGGTACATAATTTCTAGAGGCTATCTGATTTTTCTTTTGATTTTACATGCTTTTAAAATCAGGAAAACATAACTTCCTGTTAGTTAATGTACTCATATACCTGGAACTCCATTTTAAATGACAAATTTTCAGTACCATTTAGCAGCTTGTTTATGTACCTTATTATAAAGTATATTAGATTTTAGTGCAAGAACAACAAAATTCAGCTTGTAGTTTTATGTTAAAGACGGAAAAAAATCTGCTCAGATCACATGGAAAAATGTATTTGCAAAACAGCACAGTTCAAAATTTCTGCTATTTTTACAAAAGTTCTCATTATGCAAGTTAAAAGGTGATACTTTCAAGACATTAGATGACTAATCAGCATTTATTCAATAGATAATTTAAATCTATCCATGAACCACTACTGAGGCTCAAAGTTTTCCACAAAATTAAAGCATCACACACTGGCTACATTTTGAAACAACAATTAAACTGTCATGGGCCTGTCCTCCTCCCCCAAGTGAAAATCTTTTTAGCACCTTAAAAATAAGGCCACGGTAGAGAAAACTCAATCAGGAATTGCCCTCTCCCAAAACAGCACCATCTTTCATCCTTTCCAGGGAAGAAAAATACCAAACTGATGGAATAATGTTGTCCCTGAGGGTGACAGCAAGGGAGGGAAGCAATGTGTCCTCAAACATTCACATAACTTAATCTGGAACTGCAAATATTATTAAGCAGTAATCATAACAGCACAGTTACTGCTTCATGGCACTCCAAAGAGGAGATAAAACTGCTTAGTTGTTAATTTCTAATGATGTAAACACATTTGGATTTTAATGTTGTATCTGAATCTCCTGCATTATTAGCTCTGGGGTTATAAGACATTACCTTACTACCTTTAATAATTTTACACTCGAATTAAAAGGCATGTTTAAATATGACTTTATTTTAAAGTATTTTTGTTGAGAATATGATGGCATAATATTCATGTAATGGCAGAAGCAAATCACCTAATAAAATAGCTATGCATTCCTTTGCTTTTCTGCAGTGTAAGTATGCGCACATCTTGGTGTATAATTTCCAAAAACTGGCTGAATTTACCTCCTCTGGTATTGTAATTTCATTCTGCAAAAGCCACATGAAACAATTACAGTCCTTGTAATTAACCAGTAGTCTAATGTACAGTTTTCTTATCCCAATCCATTAACAGCTGCTCAAAAAACATAGTAATTAATGGTTTCATTTATTTTTTGGCAAGCCTACACCTCAACAAATAGTTTTGTATCTGCTGCAAATTAGGACTCTTTCCCAAACAACAGACGACATGATGGGAAAGAGGAATCAGGCAGAATCCTTGCATATCTTTGTCCCTTCAGAAGATCAAATAAAGAGCAGCTGTAATGTTATTTGTCACATCTGTGTAAAAAAGTACCATGTTCCATATCATCAGATGGAGATGAACAAGTGCTGTACAAATGCACAAACAGGGTTTATTCTTTAAAACCAGGAAATACAGAAAGTTGCAATTTTGACCAAAACAATGACACACTTTTGAAAAGCTCTCCTCAGGTTTGGTGTCATTTTTTCTCTTACAAGCTTTTTTTAAATACTAATTCACAGAGAACACAGTTATAAGAAGTGAAATCACGTGAGAGTCATGCTCTTGTATCAGCACAAGGCACAAATTTAAACTCGACTGAGAACAACTAGGGAAAGGAGAGAAAGTGAGGGTTGCAAAAAACGGGGAATTTCAGACTGTGCTGTTCACCATGGCAGGAGACTTCAAAGACTTCTGGCCAGCTCAGGTGATCACTGGAGGACTGGCACACATTGATTAAATTCTTAAAGTAGCCTCAGTTAGGTAGGTGAAATCCGACATGTAAAATTCTACTTCACTTTGAAACCTTTCATGAATATGACTTAGCCTTCTTTCAAGCCAGGACTGAACTGTATAGGAACTAAAAGCCGATTTTTTTTTCCTCTTTCAGAGGTCTTTGGGGGAACATTGGTACAAGGAAAGCTAATAAAGAATTATCAAGATTCAACCCAAAAAAATTACTAAGTGGTAAGAATTTGGGTGCTATTTTCCCTTCAGTTTCTCAATTCAGGCATGTATCAAATTAGAGTTACAATACAGTATGAAAAAATAAATGCGTAGATGAAATAACTCATGGTACTTAACAGGAGCACACTACAAAAGAAATACGACACAAGACCTCTATGTAAATGAAATAATTACATGAGAGTAACTTATTCAGAGTCCGTGGTTTTCCCAACCTGCAATTCTCTTGCTTTCAGATTACAGCATAAATTACCTAGCTACCACATCGACCGTATGACCGAAGGCAAAACTTGGTTAAGTATTCTGGTTATTCTGTCAAATGAGGACAAAGGTACTTCCCCTTTTCATAAGGGTATTGTGAGGAAAGTACATAATGTATTTAAATACAGGGAGATAGTTGTGTGATGGAGGTCCACCTCCATAGTCAACAATGCAATCACATGCTCAAAATCATGTTAAAGCAGTTCAGAAAAATATCCTTCAACATTGTCCCCATTGCTAATCAAAGGAATCTCTTAGCCATGGAAAAATCTCCTTTAGGTAACTTTTTAGGTAATTCTTTTTCTGGGTAAAATTTTAAGGAAGTGAGTTAAGAAAATGTGTTTTGCCTTATGAGGTAAGCAGGCAAAGAGCCCATGACCAGCTCTGGCAGTTCAGCTGCCAAGCAGCAACTTGTTAACTCCCTGTAACTCAATCATGTGCAATTGTTTGCCCACTGCCTCGGGCTACACACAGACATTTGGTCTGCTAACAACTGCACCAGATGAAGACATTACTATCCCAAGCTATTTGTCATCACACATCTGCTGGAGATTATCATCTCCACAGCTCTGCTGGAGGAAAAAAATCATGTGAGCAGGCCCTAATATGGTTTGTACAAAACCAGCCAATTTAATTTAAATAGGTGAGTTGAGGTAACCAGGCTGGTTTTGCCCAAAGCTTATTAAAAAATCTGAAAAAAACCCCTTCTTTACTGGCAAAAAATAGGAGGTGAAAAAAAGAAAGCAGCTGGAAGAATTATCTATCACCTTTAAGCAGTGTAGTTGCTTTGGGGAGAAGACTGTTCCCATCCTAATAGAGAGATAAGGTAAACAGAGAACTTTTTCAAGGCTCTACAGGAGAAGGAAATGCAGCTTTTAAAAGAGCATTTTTTGGTACTGTTAATAACTTAAATAATGAATGGGAAAAGTATGTGTTCACAGATTAAATCCTATGTCTACAGGTGGCATAAATAGACAGATATATTGAATTGTATCAGTGTAATATGATCTATCCTGGTTCTAAGTTTTGATGCAGTACTATCCCCCTCCTTAACACCTGGTCCATTGGTAGCCATATCAACAATTCTCTACAACCTGATTACCTGGCCACTAGCAAAAGTTCCTGTTGGTTTGTACAGGATTAGACTATTATCATTAATGTTGACAGAAGAAACCTAAGACATTAAACTGAGTACAGTAAAGCTCATCCCAGACAGTATGATTCCACCACAATGAGACAGCTGCAGACCACTGCCACGCTTAGAGTTCCACACCTTTCTGATGTATCTACAGAGTAAGTTATTCCACAAGTCACTGATCTAATGTAATAAGGGTATTTCAATATTGTCTACATGCTGAGACAAGAACTGTGTTCAGTCATCCAAAAGGGGTAAGAAAAGTCACGGCAAGCATAGAAAAATGTGTTTATGTACATATCTCAATACACATATGAAAACCAGGAATAAGCTCTTCCAGAATGGCAAACAAAGAAGAAATACAGATACCTGAAAACTATACAAAAATGACTCAGAGAAATTCAGTCTTACTAAAAAAACAGATTAGACTGTATTCTAGATAAGTAACATAACTTTACAGAATGTCCAAAACTTGTCCACTGCTGCTGTTTCTCACTGCATTTAGCAACAAAGAGTAAGGCAAAATAAGGTCACAGCCACTGCTTTTCAGATGCATCTTTTTAAGGGGATTACTCATCTGAATTAGCTTCAGGTGTCCATATATTTTTATTATATATCTTGTACACAAGACTGCATGCTTTGAGGTTCTAAGACAACAAATGGTCTATTAAAAACAAGTTTTTTGTAGTTTGAAATATTTTTCTTAAGTCACTTCAATGTTCTATGGCAGACAGAGAGAATGGTGGTTTTCTGAAAGAGCACAGATAATTATTTTGAAATAACCTGACCCATTTGGATGAATCTGGACTGTGGCTTTATGTACGTTGTCATACATTGTAATATTAGTTTTTTTTAAGTAAGCTCTACTTGAACAATACAGATATTTTTTAGCAAATGCTGATTTTCAATCTTGAATTTACCACCTATAACTTCTACACAAACCTGCCACATACTTATTGGGATAAGAGACTATTAAGGTACTGTTAACTGGATGTGAAGAGAGGTTGAAGATCACTTCAGGTTTTGAAGGCCATTTTACAAATCTCTATTCTAGCTGCTTGTACAGGTAAACATCAGTTCCCAAGAGCTTCACTGGTCAGGAAAACAACTCTGTTTTATTTTGCTACAACATAAAAAAGATCCTAAAATGACTGAATATAATCTGTTTCTTACTGCTCACTTTATACCCACTTCAAACTCTCAGTTTTGTGTGAGCAGTCTGATAGTAAGAGTGCATTTATGGTGAAAATTCTATCTAAAGTTAAGTCATTCTAAAATTCAGAGTGAATATATCATTTAACAAGTAAACTTGTCAGAAAATCTATGCAGAAATTTTCAGAATTTTAATATAAAAGGTTTTATATACAAAGATAATCAAAATTTCTATAGATGAATAACTGACACTTCTGTAACCTATGTTTGAGAGCATGCAACCACAACTAGTATACAATTAAATAGATTCTTATTTAATATGCATATTTAAAAAAAATTGGTATCCTTTCCCAGGTAATCAGCAAGGTAAGTACCTAAGAATATTAAAAAACTTGGTCTGGGTGACCATATATATACTAAAATTCAACTGCCTGACAGAAAGTTGTCTCAAGTGGCACCATAGAATTACATGCTGATATAAATTTATTACAACTTTGTGATGAAAGTGATTTGATAGCACATTGCCATCTTTATAGGACGACATAAAAATTCTGTAAGGTGTTGTGCATAGCAAGAGAAACATTTCTGTAGTTTCTCATTTGAAAAAAGCTAGAATTAAAATAATTATTTGGTAGAATAGATTCAGCAGGCGACTTGTACATAAAAAAACTCCTCTAGAAACAGACTCCTAGATCAGCAAGTTCAGTCTTGAATTTTTTGTCTTTTGAGGGGAAGGAAAGAAGATGGAGAATAGAATTAGATTTGTTTTTAATAAGTCTTCACAATGAAATGTTTATTGTCAAAATACAAGAACAATTTAAGTGTTATAGTATTTGAGTTATCTTCTTGATTTCAGATATGCATAATATAATTTTATATATTCCCAGTGCTTAACTTACATGCCAGAAGCACAAACTTTACTTTGGCATCCATTTAATTTTGATGTTCTAAAGAGATTAAGTTTGGTAAGTGCAGTTGCATAGTCAACAAAAAGTCTAATACTCATATAGAAGGCAAAGATTATGCCATGCAAAAAATTCTTGAAAGTAAGTCACAAAAAACCCCAGAAGACCTTTGAAAATACCCCAAAAGAATAGTGTAAGTTTTACATAAAGATTTAAGGAATCAACAAATTCCTAAACTGTACTAAAGGCAAATACCACATTAAGTTACCTGCTGGCTGTTTTTACAGAGCTGTTCTTCTTGTGTCCCCTCTCTGAGCGGTTGTCTCGCAAGAGTTGAAGCTGTCAAAAAGAAAAACATGCTCAGAAGACTCTCACAGACAGTACCTTTATTTGCTTTATAGAATTTCTATCTGGACAATGCAGTTATTTCCTCTCTTGAGTGAATCTGTCAATAGCTTTCACCCATGACTTTTGACATTAGTAGAATTTTACAAGAATAGCTAATATGTAAATATATATATCCACTAATTTAAAATGCCTAAATAATTGAAAATGTAAGAATCAAAGCATTTTCAAAGCAAAATAGAAAGTTATGCAATTCACAATTTCACAATTAATTTATGTGTAGAATTTTATAATTTTCACAAATTCAATTTAAATTTTTGTAGTTTTACAATTAGAAGTGTTGGAGGATACTTAATTTACAAAAAAAATTGATCAAGTTAGCACTTGTTGTGTCTAGGCAGTTATGAAACAGTCATAAACTCTTCTAAGCCCCAGGAGCTTTAGTAATTTGCAAGCTGCAGAAAAAACAAAAACACAGTATTAAGGTTTCTTGTAATAGTGAGGAAGTAGGAGTAATGAAGGATTTGTTTAACTGAAATGATGACTCAGCTTCTGAAACAAGCTGTCTTTTATTTTTAGACAAGTAAGACTTTTCATTCAGATTATCTCCAACACTCAAAAGTCTATTTCCAGCATTATGATGTTTGTCAGATGAGTCAAGGTGCGCTAAGTGAAAAGCAACCATCAGAATACTATACTAAAGAAATTAAAACTGGACAGTATAAACCGTCCACAAATATTGTTTGAAATGTCTCATATATTGAAGAAAAAAAGAATGAAAGACTGTTGAGAAACAAAGTAGAGATAAATTGACCTAATATTCACAGCAAAGACACTTCAAAATCCCGCGGAAGTTAGGAAATTATCAACTTCAGTACCTGGCCAACCACATTTTAATGTCGTAAATGAGCACAGACTCTCCAAAAAATGCTACCAGTCCGAAAAACTGAACAATTTTTCTCCACTTTCTACAGCTTCCTTCTTGTACAAGGAATGCTTCTTGTAATTTCAACTATCTAGTTCTCAGATGCAGTAAAATAGTTGATTACTTAAATTTAGTGAGAATTTCATTGGTTGTCAAAATCACATCACCATTACACCATTTCTTTTCTTCTTCTGTCTTATAAAAAAGCTCAAACCCCTTACACACCAGTAACATCTATAAATCGTGACATCAGCTTTAGTTCACAATTCCTTATTAATCTGTAAGTTACAAATACAGTTAACTTCCAGAAAGCTCTGCCAACACAGCTCTTAGGAAAGATGAAAAAACCCACATAAAATACAAATTTACCTAAAATTTAGTATTATCTGAGAAAAACTGATTAATACATTCTATACTAGCTAAGCAGACATTTCGCATCTTCTAGGCTGAAAATCAGTGCTGGCATGTATGATATAAATTAATGTACTTCTTGTTGTAGAAATTTCCTTATTTTGCAGCTTAGAATCTTTTCAGAAAGTAAGCAGTACAACTTCAATTAACTCCCTTACATGAGACAATCAAGATTCCAAAAAAAAAAAATTAAAAATTACTTAAATTCATAGTAATTAATTCTTTTTTAGGTGTTTCTTCAACTAGGAAAATGATTGCAAAATAAAGACCATTAAATATGAATTATATAAAGCTATCTACTTAGAGGTTAAGTGTCAGTCAGCTTATTGTAACATGCTGGAATCTCACAATTTACAGCTAAAACTACTATGTTCTATCTACTCTGGCAGTTTGGGGTAAGCAGTATTGCATGCTCTGGAGTTCAAAAGAAAGGGGAGGGAACAAGAACGATCTAAACTATGACTTACTGGAGCTACAAGTATTCATGATGGATCATCCTAAAATGAACCTTTCAAGGACTCTTCAGATTTTACTTCTTTTTGAAGTTTCAAATCTATTTACATTTGAAAAAGTATCAGCAAACTGGGAGAGATCTAAGGAAAGCAATTGTTATATAGATTTTTTCCAACTTAAAGAAATGGAACATTTGTGTTAAATTTCAATGCACTGATGATATATTCAGCTACTTTTACTGAATATATGAAGTTAACTACACATTTATTTTCACATTTTATAGTTTTGGACAGTAAGTTCTGTTTAGACCATTCTACCATTCATAAAGACAGGTCTCCATGTCTGAAGAGAAGCTAAAGAACTAAGTGCTAATCAAGTATTAAATATGACTTCACATTCCTGCAACTATATCTCTAGGCTTGTATCTCCCAGGGACTGCACTGCAGGGGCTCAGCAAACAAACTAATAAGGTATTTTCACCAATATCTGCACCACAATGGAGATTTAACAGCTCTTGTTTTTCTGCTGTAGTCATTGTAACGAATGAAATGCAGAAAAATGGAACTGAAGAAGCCTCCCCCCCTGCACAACTTGTTCTGTATTTCTTGATTTTGGGAGCAAAATTTTTTGCTTCCCAGCATTTTGAAAAAGGTAACATTTGGAGATACCACAATTGACGAAATTATTTAAAAAAATCAGAATTTTTACTTGAACGTTAAAACCTGAAGAAAACTTAAGTGAAATTAAGGCACTAATTAAAGAGTTTTAATTAAGAGAATTTTGGAAATACACTGCTGTATGTTTGCTCACAAGAAGACATGAAATTATACCTCTTTTATTTACAATTTCTTAAAATATTAGCCCACTACCTCTGTAGAAGAGGTAGTTAAAGTTCTTCATACATCCCAAGTAAACTGTTCTGGATCAAAGCAGTTCTTACCTGGCTATGTTCCTTCCTAGCCCCAGGGCTAAACCAATGACTGTGAGAGAAAAAGAAAAGACAGGTTTAACAATATAACTAACAAAGCACATGCTGTCATATGACCAGTCTGTGCGTGCTTTTGGGTATTTTATTGCCTGCCAGGAAAATACAGCCTTTGGCAATGGTTTATTTTAATGGGCTATTTTTATTGAACTCCCTAAGTTTGTAACAGTTCTGAAAGAATGCATCACAGATTTAACTTCAAAGTAGCTGATGGCTTTGAAGGTAATTATATTTTGTCAAACAAGCTAAAATAATACGTAAATGATGGTATTTTAATACATTACAATGCACATGCCATAAATTAGAGTAATGCCATATTTAGTACTGAAGTGGTACTTATTAATGATTATAGCTGAAAAGGCTTCAAAATAGTTTGGACTACCTGATAGCTGTTAATGTATTATTTCACTAACTGAGGTCTGAGTTTGAATCTAAAGTGAAATGCCAAGTCTAAAAACCCAGTGGCTTCGTATACAACTTCAAAACCATGACTACTGGCAGCCTTATTTCACAGAGATGGAAATTCAGAGTAAGATTTTGACACACAGGGCTGTCACAATGTGTCTCTTCCCTCAACAGCAGTAAAAGCATAATACTGGTTCACATACACACTGTGGTCACAATGAACTGAATTACCATCTGAATGGAGCTGTAGCAAGCATCATACAAAACTGCATACTTGCAAAATTAAAAGAAGACAGAAAAAAAAAAGCCCCTACAACAAGGGGGATCTCAAGTTACATGTAGCATCTACATACTGTTTGTGTAAGCAAGCAATAAGTTTTGGTCAAAGGATAAAATAATTCCATCCATCACAATACTGCACAAAAAAGTACATCCCCACTATCTGCTATTATGCTTGCATGTTCCTCTAGTAGTGTAACCAAAGAATACAGCTTAACCTAGCCATGCTTTTTCTGAAACAGTTCAATTCAATATAATTTAGTCCGATTTTCTCCCCTAAGCAGCCATATAATGACACTTAAATTTTTTACTTTAATTAATATACTGAGATGTTGTAGAGTGCTTTTATACTTCGTAATACATTGTAGTAGTTTTGGTTTTGTATCCCCTACACCAAATGGTGTATCCTTTTTTGTACCCCCTTCCTCTACCTGTGTAATCATTCTCCTGTGTTGAGATCATCCTCCAAATCCCCGCCCTGGCTCTCTGTCAGTCACTCAGCATCCCATCCCCTCTATCTAGAACTTTCGGTCCAAGTCGTCGAGTGATTAGTCCGAGGCCAGGGGTCAGCCCCCCAAGTATTATTTTATATGCTATCCCAAATGTCCATCCCTAAGGTTGCATCCCTGGAGGGTCTTTATTGGTCAGCAAATGTATCTACCTTCGGTCTCCTTCCCCCCTGTAAATGTAACCTTGAGATTCCTTTTGTTTTACTCTGAGCAAGGTGCATCACTGACTGAGAAGATTCCAATTCCATGGAATTATCTGCTTTTAATCTCTTTTATTTTCAAGTCACAAATCTAAAAGTTTTGTGGCTTTCTATCACTCAGCTTTTCAGAGTTTGATAATGAGCAGGCAACCCTCTCATTCCTGCATAAAAGACCAGCTGTCACCAGAACATCCATACTGCTTTTTCTACTTTTAAGGTGACTAAGGAAAAGGAGCTGGAAATAAAAAAGTAATTACAGCAATGAAGTCAAAAGTATACCTTGAGACAAAGTAAACATCTATATATTTTGGACACAAAACATTCATCAACTGCATTCAATAGTTCAAAATCTGGTGAAAACTGGGAGATTTTATATACACGCAACTTTGATGCTGGGAGTGGATGGAAAGTAAAAACATCACATTTGCAAGTGATTTAAGAAATAAAGTCACAATTGTTCAGGGGCTGATGAAAATCAGAAATATAATGGGTTAAATTTAAATTCTACACAGATGTTTGTCTGTCTCGGACCAGTGTGAACAGCAAACGCTCAAGGAGGAGCAGCAAACTGGGGTATCCTCCACATAAACTCTTGTGGACTGTGCCAATCCAGTTGATTACAGACTAAATGATCAGTAAAAGCATATTTCTAGTGAAAAAGTACATCAAAGTAATTGGAATGCACCTCATATTTAGATATTAAAAACCCTTCAAAAAGATTAAGACCTTTTTTAACGGGGAAGACACATCACACTAATTTTTAACTTTTTGCCCATTCCCTTAATATTATTTGTCTGCTTGTTTCTTTTAAAATAAGCAAAAGTAAAGCCCATAAAGTAAAGCCCAGTTGAATTACTACTTGGTAGTAATAACGTAGGTAGAAATAACTTATGAAATCAAAACCTCTTGAATTTACACACACTTTATCAAGTTATGAAATGAAACAGGTGGATTAGTGGTGTAAAACGGTACTGAGGAGCAGATGTCTGTAGTATCTCTGCTTTGGAAAGTTTTGTTTTAAACTGTGGATGATGTATTTAGTAGCAGTTAGAACATATGAATGTATCTCCAAATATACTATTTCCTCATCGTGTATGTCTGTGTTTTAGAGTTTTGATTTGAAAAATAAAGGAAAATGTGATCCTCAAAGTATTCAAAAGATGTAACCAATAAATAATGCTGTTAAGTGTTGTCAGCTGAAGAGAATAAGAGTTTACAATAATGACACACTAGAGTAACTAAACAAAGTGAATTACACTCCCTATTTACAGGTATTTAAACAATGAATTCAATATATTTTTGTGAAAATTATGATAAACTTCTTCCTCACATGAAAGACTAGAAGATGTGATGCCTATGTATTTTCATACATGCCATTTTTGCTATCCAGCCTTAAACAAATTTGTATTTTAGGAAAGGATACTTAGAAAGTTAATAAAAACATACTTACAAAGCACTGAATTTCATGTTTCCTTAAGAAACATAAAAAATGAACTAAAAAGGATTGTAAGTACTCTTATTAAATAAAGACCATCACATAACTGAGCTGAGGCTCTCATCACAAGAGATGTTTGTGCAGTTTTAAAATGTGGCTTTGGGGCAGAGGTACCATTGTGAAGCTAATAACAACAAAAAAAATTATAAATCCCATCACTGATACTCACTCATGGTGAAGAGAATCCTGGGACAAGTGAACTGTTTTCCTGCTACCTCCTGGTCCTGGAATTATCTAATGGAAACATGAAGGAAAGAAGAAGTCCTTGAATAATGGGGCAGCATATGCACAAAATGATTGCTTATTAAGAAAATACATCAAAAACAATAAATACAAAATAGATACAGTATACTTGATACAGTAATCAGCAATATCTGCAATTTTTCAGTTAAGTCTGAGTGCAGAAAGTGCTATATAAGATTAGGGAAAATCCTTTATGAACAATTTTGATTGGATGTCAGACATGAAGGCATTTACAAATTTCAAGGACCTAAGCTACTTTTCTGTATAGCCCATGAACTACTTTATCTCCAAAGAAGGAAAGTTAGATGTTTTGAAAATCAATATACTGTCCTTATTTATGGCTCATACAGCAATACATTTATTAAAAAAACAACCCTCCCCACACTAAGCTTTTGAAATTCAAGTGTACATGCGATAGAAAGCAAAGGTAAAATAATTTTTACCAAATTGCAATGTAGTCCTTGTCTAGTGTTTTATACATACTGTAAGCTGAAATATGTGATATCCTCAACTGAAGAATGATCTTCAGAATGCACGAGGGCATGTGCAGACTTTTGCAGGTGATGACATTCTGATATTGCTCAAGAAAGGATTCAAACAGCTTTGCTTTTATTTTTGCAAAATGCTTAATTCATGTGCACAGGTAGATAAGTAAAAGCAGAAGAATAAGAGACAACTCATGATACACATGCTCAAGGAACTAGACCAGCAGGCAAACTATTCCTGATGGAAAGAATGAAGAAGTAAACTTTCCATCCTTGGAGACAATTTTATAGTCAGGAGATAACCAGAAGAGGGAATGAAGTCAGATGTTCTTGCAGGTTTGACAGGAGACCACAAAAACTCACTGGTAATACATTTATATGGCTCAGGCTTGCCAAAAGTGAATAAGCTGGAGATTCATGGATAAAAGCAGCCCACTCATTATTATAAGAACAATGAGCTCAACTCCAAAAGTAAAACCTCCCTATTAATCTGGTGTTGTAATGGAGAAAAGGCAGGGCAGTCAGAACTCCAAGTCTGGAAGACTTTCAAAGAATGCTCACTGAATAATTTGAGAGTTCCACATGGTCAAAGTATTTGACCATAATCTCCTTCTTTGACCTGAAGAATGATGTCACTCTGGGCTGAATTGAGAAACAATAAAGTGCTATCACTTTTCTGTCTGAGGGGGATAAAAAAGCATTGGTAATACCTTACCTCTGAAAAATCTATGCAAACATACAAATCATAGTAGAGGAAATCACGACAGCTACATAGGAGAACAGCACCTACTGCTTTACTCCCTTTTGGAATTTACTGTTTTACTAGACTGATCAAGGCTTTACACAGCCATGGGATGAGAATAAAACACTGACCAAATGCTACTGCTTCAATGTCATAGTTCATCTAATAATAAAACTGAGAAATGGTCATTCACAAAGACAGACCTGGAAATATAAGCCAGTATTTTAATATGTAATTTCCAAATTTTAAGATTAATAACTAAACTGTTACTTTAAAACTACAGGTAAGCATGCAGCTCAGCTCTTGAGAGTAATATCCTGCATTAATCTCAAAATGAGGTTTTCATGCTATTCCAGTCAGTATCCCTGGAATATAGTAATCCATTTTCTACACTGTGGCTATAAGAAAAGTGGACTGTGCCTATGTCATGCTTTGTTAGAGGTTCATGATCACATTATCTCATGGTGGACCTGACACTTTTATTCAGTTTACAGTATGTTCTGTGTACAGGCAACTTATTTCCTTTGCCAGGGGTGCTGACAACCTTTTCCACACTATATTAATCTTGTTTACAGACTTTATCTTGGTACAAATATCAGAAAACTGAACTTTTTATCTCAGAGAGAAAATAAACAACATGTTGACAGAAGCAAAAGCTATTTTCTGGACTAAAATTGGTTGTTTACCTGCAGCCATACTTATGGAAACAAGTTTACGTTTCCAGCTTACTCAAAATACATAATCTGAAATTTAATAAGCATGGAAATTTCAAGAAAATTCACTTGATAAATTGCCAGTTTTAAAATAATACAGAAACCACAGAAGTAGGTTTTTCCACCAATTTATATGAGAATATGAACTTGCTTGGAATACAGTTACAAGTGATCACCAAGTACAGTATTCAGGTTTCTCCTGCACACCCCAGATGGCTTCAGCTACCATGCAGCCACAGAATGTTTATAAAACTAAACTCACAAGGTACACACATAGACACCTTTGCATAAAACTCGCTGCTAATTACTCTAAGACTCCCAATATGTTAATGCAAATTAATTCCTGTTTGCAAAACTTACCGAGGCTATAAAAAGCTAAACCAAATCTCATTGCCCACCTTCATCTGCTACCTCACCATTACAAAAATCTTCAGTATTAATAAAGTTCAGGGTCATTTTTTGAAACTTTTACTCTCTTCTGGCTACAAGTCCTTTCACCACCGCTTGAATAAGATGACAATGTGATGGCTGCATCCTGTTCATAGAATCCCTGAGACACAGGTACTCCAACCCAGAGACAAAGTACTCCTGATTTGCAAAGACTTCTTTGCCTGAGAAATTATGACCTAAACTAATGGACACGGAAAAAAGAAAAAGTATTCAACTATAAGGGGTTCTGCCTCAGAATACACAACACCATCTACTGCTGCCCAAAATCACAGTTGGAAAAGGTCCCCAGGACCATCAAGTCCAACCTTCAACTGAGTACCACCACACCCAGTAAGCTGTATCAAGAAGTGACTCATTTGTTCATTCTTTGAATACCTCCCGGCATGGCAATTCCACCATTTTCCTGGGCAGCCTGCTCTAATTCTTAACCACTATCAGTCAGGAAATTTTTCCTAATATCCAACCTGATGCCCCCCTGCAAGATACTACACATGACAAAAGATGGTGGGATTAAACACAAAAAGGACAAGAAAGTCAGAAGGACCTCACTCTGACTAAAATAATACTAAGCACCTCAACAGTCATTTGAAAATGCCAATAATAGAGAATAGAGCATTTTGGCTGGAAGGAACCTACAGTGAACATCTTGACCAATTCAAGGCTGACCAATTTAGAGCGCATTGTTATGGGCATTGTCCAAAAACACCAACCAGTTTGGGGCATCATCCACGTCTCTCAGAATCCTGCTTCAGTGTTTGAACACACCCTTGGTAAAGAAATGCTTCCTGATGTCTGAACCTCCCCTGGAGTAGCTCTGCACCATTCACACACATTTTATCACTGGGTCCCAGACGTAAGAGGCCATCAATACTTCCCCTCCTCAGGAAGCTTCAAGAGGTCACCCCTCAGTCTCCTTTCCTCCAATCCAGACAAGCCTGGAGCCCTCAGCCACAGCTCACAGGACATGCCTTCCAGTGCTGTCAACAGCCTTGTTCTCTCCTTTGGACACGTTCAAGGACCTTCACATCCTTCTTCAACTGTGGAGCCCAGAACCACACCCAGCACTGGAGGGGAGGCTGCACCAGCGCTGGATCCTGTGAGATCATTCCCCCTTCTGAGTGGCTCACACCACTAAGGAACAGGGAGCAAAGTGCCTACAGCTCAGTCACAGGGTGCTTGAACACTACCACTTACTTTATATGAACAGGCTAAGGGGTGTCCAAGATTGGAGAAGTAAAACAAAGAATCAATTTAGTGGATCAATTTATGCATCTCCTAATTAAATATGATGGTGCTATTTTAATTTACATATGCTGTAGTTTAAAGAAAAGCTACTACCATGCACCAAGAAAAACCCACAACACATTAATGCACAAAAATGTTACACTGTCACTTAACAATTATGCTTACTTTTCATTTGAAGTATATTTTAATGTTCAGTTACTGAATAGCCCATGAAAAATCATAAATTATTTTTTAAAGACATCTATGATACAAAGCTCCCAATTATGGATGTGTTCAAGACTCAATATTTTCTTAATATTTTAAATAGTATAAACTAATATGCATACTCATCCACTCTTGTCCCTTATTTTTTCCCATGTTACCACACAATCAAGCGAGCAAGTAGATTTCCTCTTCATAATTTATGTTTATCTTAGGGCATAATATATTTGAAAAACACAAACTATGTCCTATTCATAACTGTTCCTCAGATATATTTTCTATTACTGAAAAAGTAAATTTCTCACAGGTTAAGTAGTTTTTAAACACCGAAAGTGACATTTTTTGCTTTTGAATTAGATTTTATGCCAAGCACTCGATAGCATGTGCAATGAAAAGATAGTACTGAGCTCATTTTTTACAGGATGTTATTTCCTTGCCATGATTTGGTAGACTTGGCAGTGCTAGGTTTATGGCTGGACTCGCTCTTTCTTACAGGTCCTTTCTAATCTAAACGAGTCTATGATGCGCTTTAAAAAGCCACATAAATAATTATGTGAGTATTTGACTTGAAGGCTTAGCTTAGTTGTCACAATATGTCACATTCATAGCAGGGAAAACCAGTAAAATTTCAGTAAAATTTTGCTGGACACTAATCACACAAATAAGCTAGCTGCTTTCCTAGATGAAAGAACAGGTTGCCTTTTTTGCCTTTTCTGCTCTGTAAAGTAACTGCTGTGATCAACTACAGCTTAAAAAGGTCCATAGCAAACTCAATTTTCTCAGGGAGGATTTTGTGCAAAGAAGTTGTTTTCCAAAACGAAATGCAACTAAAATCAATCCTGGAGAACAGGATTTTGCAGGAAATTACAGCATGACAATGTCAAATTCATAATTCACTGATCTGCAACTGTAACTTTGTAGGAAATTAAATCAAACTATATCAAGGGAAGAAATAGAGTAAAACCTATTACCCACATTTTGTTGCACTGATTAAAAGCAATACCTTATTATTTTCAGCAACTATTCAGTATTACTCATTTTTTATCCCTTCTACACTAGGGACCTTGGAAAGTACACTAAACAAAGTTCTGGATTTAAAATACATCTTTAAAAAATACAGACACACATTTGACTTGGAGCAATATAGAAAATGATGAAAACACAAATAGCTTTCACAGTATACATTACTGGAACATGGCTATAATCTGGCTTGACATTACCATTACACTGGTAATGCTTTCCCTCTGAAAGCACACTCTTGCTGAAGGGCCCAAACTGACCATCCCAGAGAAGCATCTCTTTAATGTACAGATTACCTTTAAGTGATGCTCAGTCAAACTCTACAAAGTCTCCATGAAGTCATGGCTCACTGGCAGAATAGTTCTACACCAGTTTCTTGCTATTTGAGTCATATTTCTTTAACCTCTTACTGACGCAGTGTGCAAAAATCAATGGATCATTGCCATTCTGCTTGCAAAATACATGCAAGTGATAGGGAAAGAAAAAAAAAAAGGAAAAAAAATAGGTCAAAGACATGGATTTTAATCCTAAAGCAAACAGGAACCTCCCTGTACAAGTTTTACAGTTTTCCCTTAAGGCATTTTAAAAAAAAGAAAAAAAAAGAATTAGTAAGTTTCTTGGCGTGACAGAATTTGTCCCAGCTCCCAAATCTCTCCAGCGATTTCACACACTGTTAAGAGTTTTCTCTACATTTCTTTTCACACAGCTGATCAAACTGCCTCTGTCTCTTGATATACAGCTTTCAACGAAATGATTAACAGATGAATACCATGAGAATATCAGAGACTAAAAGAAGAAAACTCTACTATTCAACCTAGCTACTTCAGAAAAAAATGGGAAATTGAAATCCCATGTATAAAAGCAAATAAGGGAATTTCTTTGTAAACTTTTGCTATTTCACAGTTTTTCTCTACTATTTTTAGGATAAAACCTGAATTTGAAGTTAAATAAATGTAAGTTTAAAACAAAAAATATACTTTTTTGAAAATAGACTGCCCTGGGTGTAACACTTCCTGTTTGTTTTAAATTGTAACATTAACCGAAAATATCACACACCATGTTTTGTCCTGAATCTTTGTCAAACGGACCAGTTTTTACACACTATTGAATAGGCAGATTAAGTTTAATGATGCACTGTAATAATATATATTAGTGCATTCCTGCTGTCTTTAGGTGTGTAATACAGCAACACTGGAGGAGCTATTAGAGGAAATAATACTAATATATAATGTAACAGAAAAAACTGGTATATGGGGAAAGTATCAGGTAAACTGAGAATTGTAAGTCTCCCATCTGCAAGGAATTCAGTAGGAGAGTTTCTTCTGAGATTCCTAATATTTAATATGAAATAGTACTGTGTGGCGCTATGCCTCCAATAACAGCTCACAACACTGCAAAAATGGACTAACTTAAAAGTCTCAGGAAGAAAATATAAACCAGAAATTTGTAGTTTTTATATTCAAATTAAACCAAAATTTAATTTAATTTAATATAAAAATCTAATTTAATTTTAAATTTGCCTTCTAAAAAGGCAAATGTAAGATTCTCCTGACTGCAAAAACACAATAGCACCATTATTTCAGTATTTTATATCAGGAAAGGGGAAATATTTAGGGCAGCTGTGAAACAAAACATTGGCAAGAAGTTTGTTACTCCAATACTCTGTAAATAGCTGGTATTTAACAAATTTAATCTTAAATAAACCAGATTTACCTTATTTAGGAAATGGAGCCAATAATTAAATGCTGCAATAATATGCTGCATAAATATATATATGTATATAATCTTTATGGTGATATTCTAGCTGTCTGTTTAGATAGAAAACTTATTCTTAGATGAAATCTTCACTAAATCAACAGGATTTTTATTTCAGTAGTGTTGGGACTGTACCCTTATTAGTTCAGAATAACCTAAAATGCTGAAATAATGTTTTACCTTGTAAAATTATCATCAATAAGTAAGTTGCCCAAACAGTAATATAGGGAGGAGGAAGTAACAGAGCAGCAATTAGGCAACTAGCCTTGATCTGGGAGATGCTGGCTACATTTGGAAAAAACAAGAAAACATTTAAACAAGACCCTCCTTTCCCTTCCCCCCAAAAGAGTTCTGTAACAGTGTTTCCTTACTTTGTTAAAGTAATATAATATAATGACAGTAAAGATTATACCAACAACAAAGGATGTCATCAAAGCATTTGATTTGAGTCTGCTTGAAGTACTGAAGGTGATTGTTATTCCTGCTGCCGTGGGACTTATTAGAGGAAACAGAAAAACATCAATATTTAATGCGCTTCCATATCTGAGCAGAATTCCTCCTAGCAGAGCCCTTTGCAGGTACCAGTTGTACAAAGCCAGTTCATGGCAGCCTGAGCTGGCTGGGTGTGGATTCAAACCCCAAGCACACAACAAAACCCCCAGTTCCAAGTCGCTGCCCGGCTTCAGTCGCAAGCTGTGAGTGGCCTCTACTGGCTGACCAAAGGCTACAGGAGTCACCAATTTTCTGCTCCGAGTTACAGTGTGGAGAGAAACGGAACAGAAAGAATATGTTTGTCAGTGCTACACCATTCACTTAGAGTAGGGCTAAAAACGAGCAGCAAACACAAGGTGAGTGATACAACAGACAGTGGGAAAAATGCCTTTAATACCAGTGCTCCCAAATCTGTCCAAATACACGCTGCAAATAGCACATGCAGTAGTCTAGTTTCCAAAATGACAATGGAATTCAGCAGGATGTACTTTGCTAGCTCTTAAGGTGGACAAAAACCTGAAACTCAGTAGTGTGTAATCTGTATGTTACATATTTTGTCTGAAGAAAGAATTACTTCAATTGCAGTATTAACAGTTTGATTTAAATGCACAAATAAAAAGCTTGCTGCATCATCTGAGATCTATGAAACCAGAATATAACTATTCTCTTCATAAATGTGAAACAGATTTGGCCTTTTCCTTCTATATGAAATTAAAATCAGTAAAATACAGCAAAATAAAAAAAATTAAAAACTTGAAGGATGAAACTGTGTCTATTGCCACAAAGATGACCTACAATTTTCTCCAAGTACATAAAAGTTATATTTTGTGAAGAAAAAAAGGAGAATAAACTATAACTTTTTAAAAACCACAATATTTGTGGACAACACAGCTTGGAGAAAAGCTATCCAAAACATGGCAAAAATATTTATCAGATTATTGTGCAATGTCTGTATCAGAATTTAAAAAAAATTAAACAAATAAAAACAGGGCCAGTAGCAAGGGAGTGTTTTTTTTAACTTCACTTTTCTTTTTCCGAGGAATATCTATTTGATTTGCCATTGTCTCACATTTTAACTGCACATTATCAAGAAGGATTATCATCAAACACAAGTGACTACTGATGCCAAAAGGTGCTTGCCTTCATGAGCAGCCACATGGCACTCACACGCAGTCCTGTATTTCCTGATATTTCCAGCTCCTATTCTGAATTCTGCCCCATCTCAGAGTTCCACCTCATTTCAGAATTCAGTCCCATTATCTCCACCACTCCAAATTGTTCACAGGGTTATCTAGCTGACATAGAAGATAACCCTCCATCTCACTAGACACCACTGGGATATGACACGCTGACCCACAGTAAGCCCTGATTATTAGCTTGAAACACACACCATATAAACAGAGCTTTGAGGCAAATAATTTGCTTTAAAGTCCTTCCATTCTACTTACACATTAAAATTCACTTTAAACATGCTAACATGAGTTCCATTAATCTATACACTCATAACCATATTTAGACAGAGATGCATTAATGTTAGATTCTATCATCAGAAAACAGATGAAAAATACTGATGGGAATGCAGCCTGCAAGTAATGCCATTTTATTTACAAAAAAAAGACAAGGGATTTTAGCTTATGAATGAAATGAAGATCAAATGGCCAGCCACTGAAATAAAACAGAATGCCTCACTGCCTGTTTTGCATTGAAGCCCACAGTCTTACAGAAAAAGGACTTGTAGCAAACAGAAGAACAGTGAGATCCCATCTTTTTCATACCACTATACTTCCACTGACTGGGAAACAGGTGACGATTAGTAACCCCTGACAGATCTGCTAGGATACTTCTCCTCTTCCTCTCAGCCACCAAGTGGTTTGCTGTCATAACACCTACAGTCCTGCATGGGTTTAAAGTCTTGAACTGTTAAAAGTTTGATTTGCATGAAAAACTTAATACCTTAATACAATAAGTATTTTGTATTTTTGGTATTTTTCCAAGGGGCACCCAGTGAGCTGTATTACAGCCTGGACAACAAAAACCAGGCAATACCTGAACTATTATCAGAAGAACATGATAAGAAGACTGAGCACATGAGAATGCTGATAGCAGTGTGAAAAATTTCCCATGTGAAGAAAACAGTTCAGAAGATTGTGGATTAAAAGGTTACACTTTGCTAAGATTTGGAATAAAACACCTTTCAAAGTAAATACAGTTTGATCAAGAACAGATGTTGTGAAATTTGAACTGCAAAAATAAAAGCATGACCTTTTGCCCTTTAGGTTAGATGACATTTAAATAATTAGTGCCCACAAAATTATTTTTCTTCATTTTAAGTGAAATTCTCACCAGAAGGGCTCACAACAGTGGTAAACAACAGGAAAAAGGCTGCAGGGGAGCCTCAGTTACAAATTTGGACAGTTTCACTTTTGTATGTGGATGACATTTCTCATTATTTTGAACTGATCTGTACATAAATGTTTTACACTACAAGCTTACATTACAAACAGATTTTAGAAATCCTTCTGTATTTGCCACTTTTTCTGCCATCTGAACTTCTAACATATAACTATAACCATGGTTTCAGATTGTAAATGCCAGTTGAGATGAACAGGAGAAGCACGCAGAAGCTCAGAAATCAACTTTCCACTGGGCATTTTTAAGGTCAAGCTAAATTCAGGCTTAAGATATATTTTCAATTTTTCTCCCCAAGCAAAATGACACAGAAATAAAACTTATTTTAAAACATATTACAATAAATATAATTCTTCTTAGCAAGACATTCTCTAGCTTTTCCATTACCTTGTGTTCAAATATAAATAATTCCTAACTTCTACTATAGAAGAAATGGAAACAAGGAGGTTCTAATAGGAAAAAAAAAATCTAAAGTGGGAATTCCACTCATACATTTTAAAATAAACTCTCAAGCTTTTTAGGTTTAATAGCAGTGCCATACTAGGATATCAACACTTGAATAAGGTTGCACTGCATTTCTTAATTTCTAACATAATGCAGATCCCAAAGATCTATCCTACTGATTGCAAAACTCATGAATGGATTGTGCAAAGTCATCATCAACTTTGATATGAAGACTAAATTGTATTACCTTACTCTCAAATCCCTCCTTATCAGTAAGAGGGCTCTGAAATTCTTTGCATGGTATCAAGCCCTATATGATGGAAAATGTCACAGTATGATCTTAAGAGCCGAGTTCCTTACAGTAATTTGAACTTGTAATGCATTACGGTGATAACTATTCCAAAACATTAATTCACAAAGAAAGGGAAGCCTGTGTTCCAGGAGCAGAGTGCTGCTTCCATTTGCTATCCTCTCCTCCAGCAAGATGAAGCAGCATTGCTGATTTTGTGCTGACAAGGAAATGAAGTTTTAGAGTGCTTCTGTCAGAAAGTTGTGTTCAGTATGTGAAAAACTTTTGCTCTCCTAGAAAATTTAAAACAATGTACAGAAACCAGAGTTTAAGTACTTCCCAGATATGTGCCTGTGTGTGTGAGGACAGTGGCTGCCTCTGTTGCAGGACAGAAATCAGGGCACTGTTTTCATTTACAGGCTCTTCTCTACCTGGAAATTACACAGGGGAAAGACAATTCTCTCTCCCCGATGACTCTGGCAGCACCAATTTTACTTTTCTGGCCAGATCCATGAAAATAGGTTTTGGTAACTCTACAACACATTAGTTGCCTTAGGCTTCTGAAATTCCTTACCATTTACAGGAAATATCTTCCAACCAAAACCATACCTTCTACTTACAAAACATCACTGTAGAAACAAGAACAAAAGGAGTACCCGGCTTGTTGTGTCCTGATCATATAGAGGATCAAGTAAAGAATATTTTTCTCTCCGTTGCAAGTGTTTAATGTGTTGCAGGGCACAGAGAACAACACTCATTTTCAGACACAAAGCTGTAAAGCACATTTTGCCAGGTCCTGGAGAGGGCTACCTTTCTACCCACCTCAGGGCAGACATCGTACATCATAGAATTCTGGCCTTTGGTTATCAGCAACTCCTAGCAAAACCTAGGAAAACCTAAATTGCTCTTGAGGAGTTAGAAGATTATTTTCTCTATTGTTAAGGGATGAAAAAAAATCAGAGAGGCCAAAGAGAGAGCCTTTACCCAGAGAAGATCTAGAACCAAACCCCAACATTTGATGGTTTTTTGGGCATGTTATTACAGAAACACCTAGAGCTAACGTAGTCCCTAATAAAGACAAATTGTCCTTAAAACTTACAACTCGTAAAACAGTATGACATGACTCACCAAAACAACTTCCAATACAGGGAAATGGAAGTACATTTTGTTCAGCAGCTATTTATGAGTGACAGCCCTGCTGCTTAAAATGTACATGTCCAGAGGCTTTCACAGACTATTCATGATATAATCTGATTATCTCCATGATGCAAACTTCACTTTCGGTCAAGGGGAAGCATTTTTTTACAAAAAAAAAAAAAATATGCATTCTCCTGTGGGATGTTGGAATAAATATTTGATTTTAGTTTGGGAGGGAAGGAATAGGAAAACTAGCCAGAATGAAGTACATGTGCAAATATTACTACAAAAAATGACAGTATGTGGAAAAGAACACCTACACAGAAATCTTCAGTAAGGTAAAAACTAATAGACTGTCTAAAGATAACAATAACTACCTCTTTATAATTGGTGCTTGAGGATTCTTTCAATCTCTCTGCTTTGTTCAAGGGTCAAAGACATCAGGTAATTATAATCAGATTCATGTTCTCTACCATCCCCAAGATGGCTGAGTAAATAGCACCAACACAAAGCCTTGCTGAATCCACTGCTTGCCATTCAAGTTGGTTGTGGTACAAAATTTTTGAAGTAAGTTATTAAGTTTTCATTTCATTTGCTGCCAAAGCATACCTGAGATGTTTGCTTACTAAATGCAACTTTCAGCATCAGTATATTTAATTTAGCTAATGAAGCAATACTATGTTGATAGACTACTCCATTTCCTTCCAAACACCCAGAAGTTTAAATAGCAGAATAGAGGCTGAATTGAGGTAACTTGGCACATTATTAAGCCTGGTTTAGTTTGTAGGCACGTTTAACACTAGAAAACATGGTACGCCCAGGCACATCCACAACTTTGGATGAATCCCTTATAAAAAAGAAATTACATTTAATGGCAGCATTCAATAAATTGTATTTATTGGCAGAAAACTCTCTTGCATGTATCATATGCCCTATAGCACTAAATTGTGTAGGCTGCCAAGAAGAAAAATTTAGTGAAACAGTTATTTTAATTTGGCATTATGACCCACAAATATTTAAGTAGCACAAAACAAAATAAACTTTGACATTTTATTAACTATTTAAAAATAATAAAAATAGAGTGATATATTAATTAAGTCGAATGCTGTTGGCAAGAAATAGATGTTAACTGAAAAGGTGCCGTAAGTGCCATAAAATATTTGGGAACATTTTCAAGTTCTTCTGGAATATAGCCATGAACTGAGGAAAATACTGAATTAAAAAAAAAAAAAGAAAACTTACAGAACATTCTGGAAAGTTATCAAAGACATTCATATTCATAAGGAATCAAACATCTTACTATTAAATTAGAGGTCATCTGCCCATCAAAAGATAGTGCATACTGAGGGAGTGCCTGTTCTGTGGGGTGGGGGAAAATATGGCAGCAGTTACACAGTTCAAGGCACCTTCCTGGAAAAGCAACATTCACATACAACAATCTTTACGGAAAAAAATGTAAGCAATCTTTCCAATTCTTAAATTGCGGGATACAGATATACATCTTTTGTCTAGCTTATTCATAACATCAACTAAATGAGGTTCAGACATGGTGAAGTATCCTGAACCCTGAAAATTTCATATTCTTGGTACACAAAGAAATCCTCTGTTTTTTTTTTTAAAGACACCATTAAAATATATGTCTCATCTCCTTACACAGCTAAATATTTTATCTCTGGTACAGGGTAAATTACTATTACCATAAAACCTCCCCAGAAATGTATTTGCCTTCAGTCTACTACAGGAATTCAGAGTTATTTCCTGCTTTTACTTGCAGATCTGAGAGACCACCTCTGGAAGCTTCTGCTCTAACAAAATACCTACTTACTTCTATGATAAGATATGGCGATTGTACTATTGTTTTCTTTGATTCAAAGTGAAAGCCTATCAGCTACAGAAGCTTTCATATAAACTATTCAAGAGATATTTTGTGGCTAAATTAGCAAGCATACATTTTCCATTTTTATCCTACTTTAAAATCTCTTATATTATTTCCTATAATTTTGTATGATCCACCATTATAGCAACATTTTACTGTGATGAAAAAATCCTCTTTTTTATAGTGGGCTTCTTCCATGTCCCTGGAATTCTTTGAATAGGCTTCATTCATCTTTAGGCAAGATTGTAGTTTACTATATGAAAAACATATCTATTGAAAGGCATAATAAATAAACAACACAATGGAGTGCTCTAGACTGATTCAATAATTCTGTAGCATTGTGGTTTGTTAAACCTGAATATTTGTGCTATTTCTGCCATTTGAAAATAATTAGGAAGAATTCTATCTTCAAGGTTTAGTGTTGGAAGTCAAATGGTAAACATAGAAACAGAGAATAGTAGGGGAAAAATCCTTGATTACATGAAGACTGACACATAACATCCTTCCAGAACATCCTCAGGCATCTGGAGTATGTTTTCTTTATCATGCCAACAGGCTTACCATTTTACAATTTAAAAGACCAAGGGTTGGGAGGACCAAAGGATTCTGTTTTGACTCTGTAGGTATATTTGTAGTAACACAGTTTTTCGAACTATGCTTGTAAATCACTGCAGTTTAAATGAAGGAGCCACTTTTAAAAGCCAAACATTTTAGTGTTCTCCTTCATAGAGTCAACCAATGAATGCCTTCATGCCAGAAGAATACTCTTCTCTGTATGAACAATATTTTCCCCCAGAAAAGCTTTAGGATTCTGACCAACACATAAACAAACACACTTTTTTGCATCCTCTCAAAAGGGTTTGGTTTCTATTAAAAGATATGTATTTTTTTAAACCAGGTAAAATATTGTGAGAGACCTATGTCAGAGTTACAAAATTTCATCCTACTGATGAAATTAAGTAAAACATTACAAATATGGGGCCTCAGTAAAGAAAGTGGACACTTGGGACAAGTTAGTTTCCAATTGCCTCCCAGTTTATCAATTCTGGAAGTTACTAAAAGTTCAAGTCTGCACAGTTCCTCAGGAATCCTTATTAAATAAATGTCTATCAACTTTTGAGCAGAATGCAATCTTACCCCTAATACAATGGAGCGCTTTCCTTTCAATTCTGGAATACCTTTCCTCACATAGCAAAAATGTAAACCTGCAGACCATGGTGCAGGTAACATGCAGTGCAGTAGACTAAAAAGACCTAGCAAACCCCAAACAAAAACCCCACTTATTTCCCCAAGGCTGCAGCCCTTTATTTTAATAGGGCACTCAGGTTTTCACTAGGTGTCTAAAAGAGAATAAACACTGGAGATGAGACAATACCCCTCACAATTGTTTTTAAAGTTTGCTGACTTCAGAAACCAAAAAACTAGAGGCTGGTTAGGACAGGATGTACTTACAGCCCTTTGCATGCATTAAAGTAATCCTCACCTACTATTGGATCATCATTCAAATTTGGCTTTTAGAAGTGAAAATCTGAAGTTCAAAACATGAAGTTTTAAAGATCCCATGCAGCAACAGAATTATAGGGTGGATAATCTTTAAAGTACTTGAAAGTGGAAAGTCCTAGGAACCCTAAGCAGCAGTGTCACTTTTAGTTGACGTACAATATACTATCTTAAAAGCTGGATTGTTCCTAATAGATAAAAAAATGCAATTCCACTAAGAGTATTTAATTTTTCAGCCATATGACTCAGATCCATAAATAAAAATGCCTCCATTGAACAGTAATTTCCTAACGCAGACTTTGTTAGGCATCTTAAACAGATCTGGATGTATCATTTTAGGAGTGCAACAAATATTAACTTTATTTTCTCAAACCTACCCTTCCTCCTGGCTGTCTGGAGTGACTTTAGTCTAAAGTGTTGCAGCTCACACGTCAAGACAAGCCTCTTTTATACCAGAAATGGTATTTCATCCTCACTTGTCCCTCCTTTTAACTGAATAGTTTGAGGAGAAAGGTGGGACATCAACATATTCCTGACACACCGAAGTTTCAACTAAAGCATTTTCTGGTGAAATAATTGATTATAATACATATTTTCCTTAAGATTAAACTAAAAAAAACCCCAAATAAAACAGTAATAAACGTATGGGCATTATCACTGTGGCATCAGTGCATTTATCAGCTTTTGAGTAAAAATGCAAGCATGCAAACAACAAATGTCTTGTTTTACAACCAACCTCGTGCATCGTGGCACCCTGTTTGTACACCTGCTGTCACTACCTGATGAACAAGTAAGGATTTGCATTATATCAAAATTTAATTACTTTAAGTTTACATTAAATATAACAAGTTTATTCCAAATCAGAGGGGAGATATCTTTAAGCAGTAAATTACGTTTCTTACACGTGAATAACTCAGACTAAGCCCATAAAACTGCCAATTGCAACATTTTAATGTGTAAGTTGCAGTTCTTTGACAAAATCCCCGCATTTAGCAGTTCACTTCAGAAAGTGAACACTGCTACACAGAGTCTGTGTGGATATATGATTTCCAGCTTTGTTAGGTCTAATTTCTTTCACTTATTTATTTTTCTGAAGGAACTGGCCTTTCAGCTGATATAGATAAGCACATTAAATGAGGTACAATTAATTAATTGACAAAGCTACCATCCTTCTACTAGCTGAGGAGTGAATTCTAAAATGTACACTCACAAATATTTATATTTCCAGGACAGCAAACTTCAAAAGGACTTGAAAAAGGAAATGCCAAGATCTAGAATGCCACATCTCCTTACACATTGCTAGACTGTAGTATTTGTATTTAACAGTTAATTCTTTCATGAGGAGAAAAGGTTTATTGGCTTCCTTTTTTTGAAGCAGTTAAATGTATTTAAACTATAAATATCTGCTTGCTCTTCAGCAAAAACAAACTGCTAGATATTTGAAAAAGGCAGCTGCCACATTTTTCCCTGGGTGCAACACAATGGCAGGTCAAACTTTCGTTCCTCTTGTCCTACAAACAATTTTCAAGCCCATGCTCAATAAATTTGGTCTCAGCACTCCCAATCAGGGCTGCACAATCCCCTCAGTAGCAGACCTATGATAAATGGACTTATTTTCCCAAATCAAACACTTGAATTTAAATTCAGATGAGTTAATGCAGAGGTCAACATTGTAATCAGTTCTTTTGATCTTTATAGAATTTCTAGAGTAATACATAATAAATCTGAAACAAGGCAATTTGCAGCTCTGTATGTGTGGCTGGTAATAAAAATCTTAACGATTAGAGCCTTTATGTACTTAGGGAACGTTTTATAGTAATAGCTATAGTGAGAGCCTCAATGCATGGGGAATGATGGCAATAGATAACACTGAAAGACATGATTGCTTGATTCTTTATATAGTTTATACAGTATGTATGGATTATACATTGTAAATTAAAGCACAATGTATCTGAAGAGTATCCCAATGTTTTTCTAAAATTCTATTTCAGATTTGTATCCTCCACAAAATATGGCCGTGATAAAAACTTGTGAATTTAACAACAATCTCATATATTGAGATTTTTATTGTTTCATATACTAGGTTGTTACCTCAGTTAACTGTAAAATAAAAAAAAGAAATTAAGATATTTGTGCATAAAGTGTGTATATATGTCTTTGTATATTTTCTCTAAAAAGGAAGATTCCTTTTTCTGAAAGTATGTATTTAGATATAAAGTATGTCATATTTCTTACGAACAAAAGATTCTTATTAGACAAAAATATTTCAGTTGAAAATTGGAACATGCAATCATAGAAACAAACTAAAATGTCAGCAGTCACAAGGGGAAAATATTTAAGAACAAAAGGTTTGGGGTTTTTTTTTCAAATCCCTTAAAAGTTTTCTTGATAATAACCAGATAACTACCTAACCACTCAAAGCTGTAAAAACATTTCCTTCACCACAAACTGAGACATTTAAGAATTGGTGTCAGAGAACATCTTCCATAAACATACACTCATGTAGCAGAGTGAAAATAGATTCTAGTTTAGGAACTGAAGGAAGAATACATTTTCAGAGAAACTAAGACTAAGCAGCTCTCAGCAATGACTGTACAGGAAGGACCAAGAATTCATCCATGGAAACTGTGACCAAGGATCTCACTATCAGGACATATCACTTGTCAACATCCATTCAGTAAAACAGAGAGATAAATAAAACTGATCATTTGTTTACTTCCCCTACTCAGAAGTCTCCTATTCTCACAGAACACATACACATCTCTCTGGAAAAAAATAAAACTCTCTTTTATCCGACTCTGAATTCTCTTAGGTGTTAATTAAACAAATTAAGCAAACACACCATCAGAACCAGTGTTACTGAAACTAAATGGTGTTTGTGGAAAAAAATAGTGAGGCTTATTGTTTGGTTTTGGAGTGAGACCCCATCTCTTAGGTAACAAACAGAGCTGTGACAGTGATCCTCCTGACATGCTTGGACGAATGTCTTAAGTCTCATCAACTGAGATAACACAACTGTTTTAAGGTGACTACACTTGCTGCATCATATAGAGGTTATGAAGTACAGCTAAGCCTGAGGAATTCTCTAAAGAATCTGACTTGATACTCCATGACAGGTCTATTAAAAGTTATCATTAGTCAAAAATCAATACACCACATAGTATATATAATGGATTAAAATCACAGCTGATCATCTTCAGAAATAATTACAGATGGGGAATCTTTTTCCAATAGACATATTCCTTGCAGCACTCCACAAAGAGCCTGATTAAGATACTCAAGAGCAAAAAGCTAAGAATGCAAAGCTTTGAAAAAACCCCATTAAGTTACAGCAACTAGCACATTGGCAATCTAACTCTGGCACGTGCAGACAAATCAAGCTTTCACAGCTCTAACGCTGTCTTTTTGAAAGAGGTTGCTGGTCGGGTTTTGCCGCCTTCTAATTATTTTGTTAAACTCCCATTCCCCCTCCTGAGAGAATACTGGTTTAGCAGAACCCTGTTCAAGGGTATGGACTGACATTTGTAAAACTACCCACATGAGGGCTTTCTCCAGCCTTTCACTGTTGTTTCTTATAAAAAGCAGTGGAAGCTGTGCACTATGAAACAGCTGATAAATTCATGAAGAGGGCATCATTCCAGGATGACCCTCCTTGAGCAGGGAGGTTGGACCAGATGACCCACTGTGGTCCCTTCCAGCCTCTGCTCTGGGAGCACACTGACTGAACGGTGGTGAAATGACTTTGGTTTCCCATATCACAACTTCCTCACACACATATTGGTGACTCAGAGTGAAAGAAACAGAGGGAAAGAATGACATACAGGCCTTCAAAGACAGTAAGAAACCATGTAAATTTTAATCTCTGACTAATAATGTAATAAATTCAGGATTGCAAGAAGGTAGATTCAGATTAATGAAAAACAACTTTCCTAGGATAAGATCATGGACCATGTGGCAAAATGCATAGGGAGACTGCAATGATGGACTTTTTCAGCTTTATAGAAAAACACCCAAGAACTGTTTTATTTTGAAACCAAAGGTAAAGTGACAAAGTATGACTGATATATAATCATATTGGAGAAACTGGTTTTGCTTTAAGGTGTCAGTTTGACTACATTCATTATTAGAGGTAACTGATGAAAACAAATGCAGGAAAATAAAATTATCATCTTAGTACCTGGTATATCGAGCTACACGGCACAACTGATAAGAGAACAACAAAAGAAACAAACCCCATACTAAAGCTCTAAAAGCAAGGTATGAATCTTAAACTACATTTTAAACTCAGAACTGTACTGCTGCCTGCAACAAACCATCCTGAAAGGATCTTATGAAAAAGAAGAGCACCTTAAATTTAGAAAAAAACATTTGACAAGGGAAAGCAGTGGAAGGATAATACTGAAAAGACATTCAGCTAAGAAAACCATCTTTGTCACCACATTTTAAATGGCTATAAACAGGCAAAAATGATTTTGTCAAGGCTAGACGAGAAACTGTAACAGAAAATACAGAAAGATGGGAGCCTGAGCAAAAGATTAAAATTGTGTAGAACGACAGAAAAAGAAAGGCTGTTTCTTTAGCAAGACAGCCAAATAACATGATTTAGAAAGAAAGCTAAGTCAAAGCTGACACTCACTATTGACTGATATGACAAAGGCTGGGAGCATTCTCTACAGTGATTAAATGAGCAAGTGCCATATATATTAAGAAAAAATAAAATAAAATAATGACAGTCCAGATGGGATACTGAAATACTGAGAGTGAAGGATTGTTCAATGTGGGTATCGACAGTAGTTACAGACAACTTGTAAAAACTGGTTTTCTTTATTCTTTGCTATAATAATTAAACACCAAAACAGCATACTAAATTGTTTCTGTTATTCCATCTGCTGGTATATTCCTATTCTGTCTTCAGCTATAGAATTACGAATACTCCTCTCAGACAACCATTTGTTGTTTCTGTTCAACCTGAGAACACCACGATAGCATACAATCTTTTTTTTCCAACATATATTTAATTTTAAGAAAACTTTGCTTGCAGAATACAAGCTACAAACTTGTTTTCAGCTGGCAGATTAGTCTCCCCCAAATGCAACTATAATTTAGTAATTAAACATTTTAGTAGCATAATTAATGCAAATATATATAACTTGTTAAGTAAGAAATATAATAATTAAGATGTGCAATTATACAATTATCCTGTAATTACACAGGCTTTCTAAAACTTTTCCTTGAAATGATGAATGACCATTTTAAGAGATTCCAGAGTCTTTCAGAATTTATCTTGTGGATTACATCCAAATAATCAGTTCATATCACAGATTTAAATGATGGAATGTTTTTTCTCTAGAATAAACTGTCTGCAAATGCAAACAGTAGAAATGGCAGAGCAGTTATGGAATTAAAAATATCAACAATGATACCCGAGTAAGGAGTCTGAGCTTTGTAATAAAATTAGTTCAGATTTACAAGACAGTTCCCAGTGTAGAGATATTACTCCACCATATTAAATGAAAACTAAGATGAGCTGCAATACATCTGTACAAATTGGGTCAAATGAGGTACTATCGTAACTCTTTCCATATATTCTTTGTTTAGAATTATTAGCTTTCTCAAGACAAACACAACTGGAACAAAGTAAACAAACAAAGCAAGAGTACATCTGTATCGCTATAGGACACAAAACAACACGACGCAGACACACTGCTGTTCTCAGGCCAGGAAGAGCGCGATTTATTTTCTGACTCCTACTTTTATAGATTTCCAAAGGTGACATAGGATTGGAGGGTGAAAGTGCCACTTCTCCAGGGACACTGGACAAACAAACAGTCCATCAAGTTTCTCCTCCTCCATAAAGGAATGCAAAACAATAAGTTGTTTACAGAAAGTGTGTGAGAAAGTTTGATACAAGAATGCAAACATCAGAAGGCTTAGAAAAACCTTAAGAAAGCAGGACAACACATCTGTTTGAAGTTTCTTGGATTGGTATGATGGCTATCACATTTCAAAACCCTGAGTATTTTTTTTTTCTACAGTATGATGATCAAGCAGGGAACAGCTGAAAAAAATGGAGGCAATTGCTACAAGCTTGACAGTATTTAAGTGTTTAAGTGTGCATCTTGTACCAACAAGAACAGACTAAAGAGACTTTTGCTCCCATTTCAACTTTTACTCCACAGTAGGTTTCTATGAATAAAATTATGAATTCATAAGGTTTTCCTGCACTAATTCTCTACACAATAACAGACCTGCTGTGTAAAAAGCCAGGTAACTTCAGCAGCAGAAGAGAGAAAAAACTCTAGTACAACAGGTAATAAACACATTGCTAAAACCATCAGTACTGGGCTGATCCTGAGAATACTGACACTTTACACACAGGTTCTCAAATCCATCGCTGCAGTATCTCAACTCCGCTGAGTTAACAAAATAATTCCACTACAAACTAAATACACTCACTGATTCAATTAATAAACAGTACTACAGTTCAGTGCTCTGATGATGAATTAATTACATTATTTTAGAGGTGCTTTCTCTGTAGGCTTTTGGGGTTTTTTGAATTTTTTTAAATGAGAAAACCTAGCCAGATAACAAAAAGGTACAGGGTTATCAGAGCAGTAGCTACAGGAAAGCTTGCAACTCCTTTAAGGGTATTTATACAGACTACTTTTATGTATCAAATTTGATATGAAGTGTGCTCAAAGTCTGGTTGGAAAAGAACTTGGGAATTTCTTTCTATCACAAATTTTCACACCTTCATGATCATAAGTCAGATCTTTTGCAGCTACACAGACCCTTTCCAGTTCTTGAATTAGTGTGCAAAACTGCAATATTTATAAAAATATATTTCTTTCACCAAAGGATAAATTCAATACAAATTTATGTATATAACTGTACAAACAGTCAGTGCACATTACAATAAAGAGTGACTGGAAATAAACCCTGAAGTATTCAAAGAAAGGAAATCTAAGAGTTTAAATTTTACATCCTCCCTTGCTTTGGTTCTTGCCCACAAGTCCTACTTTCCATTCTGCTCAGTGACACATTAACAGCAAGAGAGAGAACTTGCCTACAATCCTGAAATGTCTGAGCTCAGTACAAAATATTTGGTTTCAGTCATACTTGTAACATTTGCTAATTCTGTACATTTCTGTATGTAACTTCTTTTTGACCTGGCACTGAAATGCCCAATGACCAACACACGCACTGAATATGACACTAGAGAACAGAAAAAAATATTTAATAGAAAAAAATCAATTTTCCTGTAGCAAGAAAAAGCCAGCTAAGTTTTTGAAGTGTAGTCCAAAGGTGTTGACATCTTTGGCTTGATATTCTCTTGGTAAATGAGTCTGTCTTTAGTTAAAAGAAAAATAAACTCATCTTTTTGAGACACACTGTTGATAAAAACCACCCACACTTAAACTTCTCATTAAGATTTACTAGATAGGAAAAACAAAGAAGACACCAAGAAAAAAAAATTGAATGAAGAGAACTATCCTTCTTCAAATATAAATTATTTTTAATCTCAGTTCTTCCATTTGATTGGACTCAGACTTTAAGAAGCACAAGTGTATGGAGAAAACAATTTTTAAAAGACAACTACTAGACAACAATAGTATTACTTTATTAGTAATCTTTAATTTAATAAACTTTATCAGTTCCTACATGCAAGAACAACAAAAGCACTTAAGACCTTCCCTTCTGTCTTTCAGTTTATTTATATTCTGTGAACTGCCTCCAAATTCTTGCCATTATCTTTTACTGTCCTTCCTTTGTTTTTCCTACACCAGTCCCTTACTGTCTTTCCTCCTCCTTTAATTTATGCTCTCCCATCCAAAAAGCAAAAGAAAACCCCCCCACCCATTGCAAACATAATATTGTTTCAGTCACAAGGTATCAGTATTTGGAGTTAACATTTTTGCTTCTCGCTTCTACTGTTCTGGGTATTTAAAACAGCAAAGCTCCCTGGGTCTAGGACTGCTTTTGCTTTCTATTTCTGTATTGCCCAATCCAGTAAGAACCTAAAGTTTTGGGGTCTCGTGATGCTTATGCTCATCAGGAATTAGCTTATTTGCTAAAAATTCCAAATTTAATTGACAATTTGTAGATAAAATACACGTAAGAAATTTTCTTACTACTGTTAAAAAGAAAGAGCACAAAACAATGCTGACAGCATGCTAGACACACTGATGAAGTCAGCTTACATAAAACTAAATAGTACTCTAAAATACCCGCCTTGGGAGCCTGTGTATGGAGTTGCATCCGTGTCCAACAGAGGATTTCAGCTGGACAATGATGAAAAGTCCATATGTTATAGTGCCACCATAAATTATGTTAGAACGTATGGTCAGGCCACAAAGGGGCTCCAAAAATAGGTTAGAAACAGGTCTCTGACTGAAAACAAATTACCTAAATTCCAATATGAGAAAACAGTGTTCTTGACATATATTTTCATGTGGCTACCACTGTTTTGAGCTAAATCTACAGAGATGGAATACAATATGGCATTACTTCAAATTTGGAAGTTGTTATTCTGTCAAGACACTAAAATGCAGGGAAATCTGCATGGGTCTAAATGCCTTCAGGCTTCAAAATTTAATACGAAATAAAGAAAAAATGAATGATGGTATGTCAGTCGGCCTGGACATCAGTTACTGAACCTGCATTATAGACTTTTAATCATCACAGACATTAAAATGTTTGTAAAATAACCACTATCACGCAGCTGAGGCTGTATAAAATTTAACACTTATGAAATATAAACAAAAAACATACAAGCTTGAAAAACACTTTCCCATCACACTTAATACTTTTAAAATTAAAAGAACACCTGATCTACATACCTATAATGCATGACTTCACAACTCTGAATCTTTTAAAGCCAGGATTAAGTTTCATAAGAACTACCCTGAATGCAAAATAAGACAGCTTTGCAGAACAAACTGACTTCAAGCAGCTTGCAATCTAGATACTATAAAATTCTAACCTCTAGTAAAACCACCTTCATTTTAAAATTATGACATCTGGATAGGTTTTTTCCCTTGCAACTAAGTATCTTAAAAGTACAAAACAAATTTACAAAGTGCAATTATATTGACTTCATAAATTAATATGCAATAAACTAAGTTGTCTTCTGTTGAAGATGTGTTATACCTCTAAGGCAGGGTGAATCAATCTGGGATTTGCTGATTAACATGTTATGTTGATTAATCCTATGATTTGATTGAAAAGTCTAAAGATCAAACGAATATTAGATAAGCTGCCATGTTAAACTAAGCAGTATTCGGTTTTCACATTTTATTTCTTGTGTGTGACATTTCTGGAAATAATCCTTCATGCTTGTCTGATAAATTCATTTGAAAGGCACTCATGTGATGTAAACCCAGCAGAGTTGTACATAGCAGAGAAAAGTATCAAGTTAAGATGCATTAAGACAATTAGGATTTATAGCAATTACAAACTTGCCAGGGGCTAAAAAACCCTGCTACTTCTGTACAAGCATTCAAGATGATTTTGCATTTCTGCCCATTTCTATGTTCTGTTTTGATATTTTCAGGTACTCTAAAGCATGTGACTGGGAAAACAAAGACAAAAAAGTCCATTGTGCATGTATTTATAAATCTTTTTGCATTATCACCTTAAAGTTTTCAGTAACTTGGCACTGACTGCTCTCACTTGACTTTATGAGTCAAAGAAATGAAAAGCTCTTCTAATGTAAAGATCATTAGGATCACCTTCGTCTAACATAAAACAAAAGCTTGAAATAAATGGAAAACGTATTTTAATTGCCATTGCTGTACCAAACAGCACAAAGCCATATTGTCCCACAGCATGAAGTGATCAGATATCTGCCCAAAATGATGGACAGCTCTGGCCCAGTGAACAGGCAAAAAAATCCCATTTACTCTCTGCCAGATGGGACCTACTGGACGCTTCAGTGCAAACAACTCATCCTTCTTCAGACCTTCTTGTCCGACTCTTGAGCTAGCTCCAGCTGATAATGATGGATATTAAGGCTACAGTAAAGTGGGTGACAACAGCAGCCTTGTTATAACTGTCAGTCTTTCAGTCTTGTCATTATTACACATTGAAGATTTATTTGAGTTTATTGTTGTGCACCAGGTCTAGCCATTTACAATTCATCACCTACTACAGAAGGTTCAAGATAGTGGGCATAGCTATAATTGCCACCTCCACCTGCTTCTGAAAATTATGAGGTCACCAGGGAGGGCAGCCTCACATCCTCAGAGCTCTAGAGACAAGTCCCCACAAGCACCTGCAGAGAATACCACCAATGTTACTCCTGGTATATTAGGAACTACCATGAATGTTTTTCAACGTCAGACTTAGTTTGTGGTTATGGAATGCTTGTAACTCAGAGCATTCTTGAAGTTCTAATTCTTTAACAGCATAGCAAAACTTCACACCTGCTTCAGAATCCAGTGAGTCAGTGCTGGAACTCATCTGTATTTGTAAACTAATATTTGCTTTATGTATCTGTAAAGAAGTAATTTTATTCTAAGTACAGTGGGAGTGTACCTTTCAGAGAGGTTACAAAAGAACATGATGAGTAATGTGCTAACGTTAAGCAAATAAAAGTGGCTTAAGAAAATAAAGCCATGCAAAGAATAATGTACTTTTGTCACAGGTTCCTTATTACATAAATATTTTAAAAGGGGAAACTGGTTACTCTGCTGATATTTTCTTCAGCACTGGTAAATATTCAAGTAGACAAATGCTGTCTAAAAATATTTCCCAGTTTTATTATAATACTTCCAATACTCCTTTTCCATTATTAAAACAATTACCTTTATCTAAAGTGAAAATCTTGTGAAGCATGGATATATTTTCTATTGGCAATCATGAATATAGTATTAAAAAATCTGACAATTTGTCTGATGTACCCTAGAATTCAATATATTGAAACCAAGAGTAATGCTTCTGCTGTTCATTACAGGCAGTCACTTAAGGCAGGAGGGAAAAATTTAAGCTTCTAGTCAAGTGGCTTGATGAAGGAAAAAACCAGAAATTCTTTTCAGGCTTAAACTAGGTTTAAGATCACCAGTAAAGAGAGTTAACCAGAACCCCACAGTAAGTACTACACAAACACAGCAGAAATGTTTATATCTAGAAGTTATTCAAAAATTGAAACTTTCAAAAAAATAAAATGTCATTCTGACTTGGTAAATGCTTACATATGTTGCCTACACCCAATAAAAAGCTAACTTTTCTGGTATTGTTAGACCAACAGTATCCTTCAGTCCTATGATAGCTATGATGAGGGAGAGCTGTGCTATATTTATGAAGAACTTAAGTATAAATTTATTATACACTCAGATTTATAAAACTATCACATGAACATCGAAGTTATTAAAAAAATAGTTCAGGATTCAAGTCAGTCATTAAAAAGGTATTTTCTGACAAAGTCTCATACAGAAGTGCAAACATACACCAAATGATTAAATTATTCAGAACTCAACATGACCCAGCATTATTAAAATATCACTGATGGATTTGCACATTTCACTTTCAAGTAACTCCTTTCATCCAGGAGAAGCTCTCTGATTTTTTTTCCCCTGATGTCAGACAAGCAAGAGACAGAATTGTCTTGGAGTAAATTCTTTTTTTGAGCAGCATCATTTAATTTCCAAATACAGAATGATCTAATAAAGTAAAATGATTTAAGGTCTCAGTCATGAGGTTTCCAATAAAGAAGGATATCTTTCCTACCTGACAAGATACAAATAATATGTTAAAGAGTGTCAGCGTAAGAAAATATTTTTTTCATCTCAAAGCAAAATTTTATTCTCTTACTGTCTAGTATACAGTAAAATAAAAGACTTTAGATATTTTTGCATAATTACGTTATTTGTTTAAAAGCCAAGTCACGGCTGTACTTCATGTCCAGTGAAGAAGTATATCTACTTAAAATATAAATCCACATTGTTAGGTTTCATAAAAGATCTGAGAAACCTGAGTAAGTACAGGGCCTTCACAAATAAGAGAGTCACACATTATTAACCACTTAGAAGTTATGATGCTTTATTTTTGAGATTTATTTAATGCAACACAAACTGAGCCTATTTTTATATTTTATAAATTAAAATATTTTCTGTTTTAAATTTGATCTTAAATACTATTTAGACTACAGCCAACCCCCTGGTAGGAGTCTGACTACTCTGAAACACAAGACAGTCATTACAAGGATATCAAACTTTCCAAGTCCTACTTCAATACAAGTTTGTGTACAAGGCAAAAATGAGCAAATATAGTAAGATGATTTCAGACTTGCCTGTTTTTCAGACATATCATAAATGCATTATGAACAGCATTTCCAAAAAATGCAAGAAGTTTGTGAAGGGTTGTGAAAATTGTTTATTTTTCAGCACATATTTTCAGTGCCAGATTTTGAAAGTTTTCTTTTTCCAAGCATGTTCTTAAGGCTCATTTTACACATTGCTTCTGTAGCTCAGCACTGCTGGGCAAGAACATGGTAATCCAGGCTGGTTCCTTTATATTTATGGAATGCAAAATTAACTTTTTCTATTTTAGTTCTTGTGAATGTAGCTAGAGTCAAAAAACTTTAAGATCTTGAAAAGAGACTGCACTGCACCTACAGGTAAAGCAGAGACTAAACAGACCAAGAAAAAACTGCAGGGCAAATGATGTCAGGCTTTCATTCTGCAGTGACAAAGTGAAAAAGCCTCTTGATCATCATGAAGCTTGAACAATTTGATTGCCTTCTATAATGAAAACCACCTGGATGGATGAGGGAAGAGCAAAGGATATTGTCTACCTTGACCTCAAGGCTTTTGACATCGTCTCTCATATCATCCTTAGAGTCCTGCACATGGGGAGGAACAACTCCAGCACCAGCACAGGCTGGGGGCGGACCTTCTGGGAAGCAACTCTGCAGAGAGGGACCTGGGGGTCCTGGTGGACAACAAGCTATCCCTGAGCCAGCAGCGCCCATCTCCAAGAAGGCCAGTGGGTGCATCAGGAAGAGCATTGCCAGGAGGTCAAGGGAGGTGATCCTGGCCTTCTGCTAAGCCCAGATGAGGCCTGGAAACCTGTGTCCACTACTGGGCTCCTTGGTACATGACGAACATGGAGTGAGTCCAGTGGAGAGCTATGAAGATGATTAAGGGACTGAAGCATCTCCCCTATGAGGAAAGGCTGAGGGAGCTGGGCCACTTCAGCCTCAAGAAGAGATGACTGAGAGGGGATCTCATCAATGTCTGTCAGTATCTGAAGGGAGGGTACCAAGAGGATGAAGCCAGGCTCTTGTTGATGGTTCCAAGCAACAGGACAAGAGGCAATGGGCACAAATTGAGGCACACAAGTTCCACCTGAATAAGAAGAACTTCCTCACAGTGGGTACTGAGCACTAGAATAGATTGCCCAGAGAGGCTGTGGAGTCTCCCTCACTAACGATATTCACAAACCATCTGGACACAATCCTGTGCCCCGTGCTCTGAGATGATTCTGCAGGGAGGTTGAACCAGATGACCCACTGTGGTCCTTTCCAACCTGATGGACTCTGATTTTGTGTCAAGGCAGGTAATGATGCTGCTATTTGACACAGTATTATTTGGCTTCTTTGGGCATAAGGAAAAGATATTTGTTAAGTCTGAAATTTATTAACAAAAATTATTCAGCAGCATTTCCAATCAACAAGAAAACACAACAGAAAAGTTTAGGAAAACTTAATCTGTTTGGATTATGAGGTGCCCTTTCATTCATGATGATGAAGAGGCATGAAAAAGTGACTAGCACACACCTCTCTGCTTTAAATAAAGGGATAGTAAGTAAATGGATGTCAAGAATCTTGAAAGAAGAATTAAGTAATATTTAAACATATAAATAAAATGGTGACAGAAATGCAATGCTACAAATTACTAAAATAGCTTTAAAAAGTTTTTTAATGCCTTAATTCGACATGTGATAAAAATCATCACTTAAAAAAGATAACATTATTTGCAAATTGAGCAAGAGGACCTGATGATAGCTATATATAATCAGTTGTCACCTTGCAGCTCAATTAGCCCTCATGTAAAAATGAGGCATGTAAGGAGAAATGAGGTTTTGACATTATCTCTGCCAGCAAGATAATTACACAGCCTTCATTTAACAGTAGGGCAACACTACTGTAGCAACAAATTAACTCAGCTCCATTTGCAATTCATGGTGTGTTTTCTCATTTAATACCATTTGTCTTACCCCAAGTGAATGTTTCCATTAGTTTTCTCCAGCATAGCAAAACAGTCTTTGATTTCATACATTACATCACCAACTACTTTAGTTCCAGTAACTTTCTGAAAGCTGTATAAATTTGATTAAGTGATTTCCCATCTCCACTCAGCTTTAACTAAACCATTCTTTTCTTGGTTTACAGCCAAATAATAATACAGCAGGTTCTTTTGAATTTAATGAGCAAGGACCTGATTCCTTTACATGCTCATTTTGTTACTGTAGTTGGCATCAGAAGAACCAATTTCCTTTATTTTATGAAAAATACATGAATTCATATGTATCTGTTAAGTCCAAGTGAAACTTCAGCAGCACTCGTAGCTAAAATGTTACACATTGCTAGATGGAAATATTACTAAATATAATAAGTTTGTGCACAAAACTGAGACCCAAACACTTCAATCCAGATTGTCATGTCTATCTTTGTTTACTGTTCAGAAAACATGTACACACAATAATTTTTTTTTAATGCATGCAACTTCTTAATTGGCATTTAAGAAGGGACTGTGAGCCAAAACTAACTTCCCACCAAGCTGGATATGCACTAACTTAATTTCTACTTACCTTAATTATTGCCAACCTATAGGAAGAGACAACATTTGAATATACCTCTGAAGAGCTCCTTAGCACACATACTAAATCCTCATGTACAAAACCTAAGAACACTCTTCCTGATAGTAATCAGTTAGCTCTACACGTGGTTTCTGTAAGTCTGGAGAATAATCAACGATCACCTGCTGGTGTCTTCACAACCAACAAAGCAGAACGTAGCATAAACGCCTGGAAATTGCCATACTTCATGACCTAGGAAGGTGTTTACATACTACCACATGCCATTTTGTAAATACTTAAATTGCTAATCATCTTTATAGGGGACACAATTGCTAAACTCTTTTCTCAAAGTAACTTGAATAGCTTGAAGTCTTTTCTAAATCTTCATTAAAAAAAGGTCCAATCTGCATCAGAATGCCAATTACACTGGAACTAGAAAATGCACAAAGGACTGTCTGTCCTGTTATTTAGAAGCAAGTGAAAAACTTAATTACACATTTCTAAGGCAAATTTCTCAGCACCTTCATTTTCTTCCTCATAACCACACCTTCATTGTAACAAAATAACCTCTTTTATTAGTTACGCAAAACTCTAAGATGATTTGTAACTTCTCGATCTTCCCAAGAATTCTTACTATAAAAGCCTAAAACCTACAACAACTACAATTGTACTGACAAATACATAGAGGAGGTAGTAGAGGATCGTCCATCACAGTGACAATCCATCACAAAACTAACCCACCCAGAACATATAGGCCTAAAAACTTGAAATGGTCACTGCAGCCAGTACAAATTGTGGCAGCTTGGAACAGCCATGTTTCTCAAAACTAAGGTCCTTCTTTGTCTACTATTTCCCTCTGAATCAATAAACAAATTTTGAAAAGATATGCACTGGTTTTAATCACATACTGTAAAAGATTAGCTGGTTTTTGCACCAGTCTTAGATCTGTTATCATTCCCATCATATTAAAAGCTTATCCAACAGATGCCCTCCTCTTATCCTCCAGTGGTTCTTTGTGTGCTCAAGATTAACACACCAACACAATGTTTTTTTTCTGTATTAACCAGCATGAGATATTTGGAGGAGTCTTTGTTGCCATAAAATAAGGGAAGTTGCATTAAAGGCATTCAAATTGTATTCACTTGCAGGGGACAAGAGTAAAAGATGATGCCAGCACTTCAGGCCATGTATTCCATGCAAAAACTAATTAAAGGGGTTGAAAAACTGTATTATATGTAGTCTTTTGAAAGTTCATTTAAAATTGGCTACCAATGATATGCTGAATGTCACCTTTTTCTAGTAAGAATGAACAACCTCTCGATAATCATCTAAACCAATACAAAAAGCATACCCATTTTTTTAAAGTATTTAACAAACATGAACTCTCTGCTTGTCCAAGGAAAGCAACAACTATTTTCCAAATTAATTAAATAGAATAACAAATAGAACTGACACACAGATGATTTATCTAACTAAAGTTCACAAGATATATTTAGCCCATAGTAAAAGAAAGGGTGTCACTTTTTGTTACATGATTCCAAGGTGACTGCTTATATTTTGAACTGCTAGGCTAATGCTAGCCTGAGCACAAATCTGTCTTTTAGTTCATAATTAATTCTCAGTGTCAAAACCAGTAGATGTCTTTTTTTGTATCAACATACTCTGTCTGTTAATTATACCACCACAAAAATCAGGCTTGAAATCAGAATAATGTTGTGACAGTATGAAAGCCCATAAAGAGATTTTTGAAGGAAATACGAAATTCAGGCTCAAGCAAGCAAATAAGCGAGCTCCTAAACTCACTTGATTGTAAGACTCAGATTCACAGAAACTTATGTTTCTTTTAATAGAATAACTGAAAAATACATGCAAAGTGAAACTGCTCATGCTGGTGTCTTAATATTGTAAACCAAATAGCATTGCTTCAAAAACACAAGGGCTGTATTTTACATCATTACTTCCTACTTGTATAGAGAATGTAGAGCCCCTACCAACAGAGGCAACTTTGTTTGGGGTACAATGGTGACACAGAAAGGAAATTGCTGAAACATACAGTGCTGAGGGTCACTCTTAGAATCCCACTGCCTACCAAGTGCTTAAGCGTTGAAGTTTCAGAGCTGAATTCTTAAGAGTTAGACCCTATGAAACAGCTTCCCCAGATCCAGCTCCTCCACCAGTGCTGGACACTACCTCCAATGCAGTTAAAGCTTGGCTGTGCATATCACACAACAATCTCGACTTCACTGTGACATAGAACTCCAAACACCCACTGTCTTTGAACTTGTTCAAAGGCAGAAAGTCTTGGAGAAACACTGTCTTCCCATGACTGGTCCTGTGCTCTGCCTGATTGAAATGGGAGGTAATTTCAACAACACACTCAAAATTTTCTCCAAACAGTGTTCAGCTACTTTCTGTTGCAGTGTAATAAAATGGAGAAGTACACCAAATACCTGCTGGCTTTATATCAAGCTAGGCCTGCATGCTGGAGAATGTTTAGCTCTGCAGCCTGAAAAACAGAGGAAGCTGAGGTTCTGCAGCACAGAGCATCCAGGCTGATGGTTCTCAAGTGTGCTCATCTTCCAGCTGTCAGCTTTCATCCAGTGCAGATCCCAACTCCTTTCCTGAAGCCTCATGCTGATGTCTCAGTGTCAGTCTAACACTAATAAAGTTTTAGAAGAGCAACTCAAACCCCATATCACCTGTTTCTTGTTCCTGTTTCAGAAAGCTTTTAATAACCCTACAGAACTGTGACTAGCAACGATAGTCCAGCTTTGCTTCCTTGCCTGCTATTCTCGTCTTAGACAAAAGATTCCAGATGCAAAGATTACAGTATTAGTTAAATTCTACCACCAGTATCAAGAATTCTAATTCGAGCCTTCCATCATTTTTCATGCCCCTCATTTTTATCCATTTTATTTCATGCCATCTCCTCCTCCCTTGTTAGAGAAACCAGATTCTACATTTCTTAAAATTATTTTTTGAAATGTTTCTAGCATTAGCAGTTCTCTGACTTCTTCCTGTCTGTTGTGCACAGAACATTTTTCACAAACTCAGCTGTACAGCTTTCACCCTTCCTCCAGTTAATTCCCTTTGGAAGACCCTCATCTGCTGTGCTGCCCATGGGAAATCCAGCTGATTTATACTGACAAGTTAATTACAAACCCCAACAGAACAGCTTATTCTTATTTACCAGCCAACAGTCACATATCCTGCCATACTACTTCCCTCAATCTCCTTTGCATGTATGTTTTTATGTCCTTGTGGCAGGAACAGTGTTTTTTTTCTACATTTGGAAAGTACCTATTACTTTGTGAGAGTAACAGAAAACAAGTATGTGAGACTTAAGACCACAAGGAACAAAAATCCCCAGTTGTTTATAATGACTAAAACTCCAATTAAAATAGTAAAAATTAAATCTGCCAATGTCTTTGCTATCTTTTATAGACTGTGCTTGGTCTAGCTTTGCAATTTTAAATTCTTTTTTTTAGTGAAATGATTCAATGCACTCAAATGCTGAGAAGTGGGATGGAATGGTGCAAGCAAATGGACAAATTCAAGTTGAGAAATTTCAGTGAAATGCTCAACGACTTCATTAGGTGGAAAAGAGCATCCTCTTACCCTCCCCTCCTTTAGGGACTGCAAGCTGTTTTAAGCCAGTTTGGCTGTTCAATTTAAATTCTTAGGATACTGAAAAAATTGTTAACCTTCAGGGTGCTGGTTGGGGGAAATTACAACATAAGAATGTTTCAAATTCTTTAATGAAACAAATCCTATGCTGCTAATTTTACCCACTATTCTACCTTGAACAAAAAAAGATGGAAATAAAATCTAAAAGCCAATAAGCTTAACCACAAGAAAACCTAATATATATTTGGGAAAAAGAATCCAACGAAAACATTTCCCTTAAGAATCAGATTAGATGAATTATTATAGTGAAAGTTTTAAATTCTTTTACACTATTGGCATTATTAATTTGAAATATATTTCAAAATAAATTTTTAAAGAACCTCATGCACATTAAATAGTTTTATAGAACATACTGACAGAAAGATGGTCACTTTAAGGTAAAACAAAGCTAAACTTTAAAAAATATTAATTTTTTTACTTACTTCCAATGAGGAAATACAAATGAATGATACAAATGAAAGACATGTTTGGTCACTTTATTGAAGCCCCAGTTACATTCTCTTGCCCATCTCACAACTGGCTGGATGAAATTAATTTAACAAGGGAGCTGAATGTATATTAAAAAGAAAACAGAGCAAGGATGTGGCACTGGCCAATACTTCAAAAAAATTTTGAAGTTCCACCTGCTCATTCATTAAGAATTTATGTTATTACACATACAACATTATGGAATGAAAATATTTCAGTACAAGAATTTAGTATAACACAGTACTACTGTTATTATGAGTTTAGATATTGATGCAATTCATGTTTCTGTAACTACAGATTAACATCCTAAACTACTGGGTTTTGCTTCAATTACAAATCAGGGGAAAACTTAATAAAACACGCAGTTAAGTGTAGATTACTATTATGCTTTCTGGGCTTTTTTTCCAGAAGAAGCAAATTGATATAATCAAGAATTCAAAAAATAATATGCATTTTTATCTACAGAAAAGTAGTCTGTTTTTTTTTTAGACTAAAGAAATATTTCCATAAGCACATTTAATATACTAGACCAGGTTCTTAGAAAGTGTTATTGTTTTGGGACCTTCCCTTACTTTAAAGTGGAAGTCAAACACCTGCATGGCTTGGCAACAAGAAGCCTTATACTGAAGATAACTTCCCTGCTAAAAAGGAAATGCTCTCTTTGGGGGTATTTTTTCTCATCTTTGCTACTTTCTGCTTTCTACCTATCACTCAATCAGAAACATTAAGAAGCTAAACTAATACAGTAGACAGAGACGTTAGTAGATGAGCTCCCTATAACTGGTCAACAGCTTTACAGAATAAAGGTTTTGGACAGAGGATAAAAAGAGCAGCTTTGATAAGGCAGTCAAGCGAGGCTGTAGACTGTGGTTAATATTCCTTGCTGATTTAATAGTGGTAATTCCCAAGACAGGCATTGTTTCTGATGTAGGACTACCAAAGCACTTGAATTTAAATGTTTCCCTGTAAAATTTAAGCACTTGGTCAAGTGCATAAATCTCTATCAAGAGACTGCATGCACCCTTTCAATATTGAATACAATTCAGTTCGCCAAAAAGACTAAGTGAGATTAAGTCTCTGCCAAAACCGGTTCTTAACCACTCAATTAAGTCTGACATGCTTTACGAGACAAAAGGTGTTTAATCAGTTGTTACAGATTTTTCTGACAGCTTGGGCTGTTCAGAAAAATCTGTAACAACTGTTCTTACTTAAGTCAATCCCCAAAACTTCTGCAGTATTACTTCAAGTCCAAGAGAAACAACACCACATACTTTCCATTTCCAAGCTGGATACACACTAGTGCCAAAAATAAATATGAAAGTTCATACAAATAGGAAAGACAAAGTAAAGTTGGATGGTGATGCGAAAGATGGTCATTAGTCCATCAAACCTAGACAGGTTTCCAAACAACTTGATAAAATTGAGAAATAAGACTAACTAAATCAAAAACTAAAGGTAAAATTCCACCATGAAACAGTTTGTCCTAAATAACTCATTACTGCTAAAATGGGCTGCCCTGCATACCCCCTTCCACATTCATGTGTCAAAGGTGATGTTTCTCACCTTCTCCAGATCATTCCAGCTCACAAAGTTGATGGCAAAAGTAGCCTCAAAAGAAAACTTTTTTACTGTTTGCTGTGGTGGATTGAGGCAAGTCAGAAGTCAGTTATAATTCAGAGCTCTGGTAAAATGCAGGTCAGGAATTACATGGCCTAGAGCAGGTGGGTTATGAGCTAGGATAGAATTAAAGAAAGCAAGAAACTAAGCAAGCCTTTGCCTTCCAGTGGCAGGAGACCACTACATCAACTCAGCTACCCCAGCAACCTGACATTTCAAATTTTCAGACATGTTTTCCTTAAATATTAGAAAGCCACAGTATCCATTTCAATTCTCATTAACTGGAAGACTGAATAACTTTGAAAACAAACAAGCAGTATTTTGTTTCATTCAAGCTTCCCACATAATTCAGATAACACATCACACCTGGAAGAGGCTTACCGAGTTTGTGTGACCCACTACCATTCAGTAAACAATTCACATGCAGAACTGCCTCCCTTTGCATCAAACAAACTGTGTTATAATGGAATGAGTGTGATACTTGAAAGAATTGCTTACAATTGCACATACAAGAGGAAAAGATAGCTAAGTCTAAATTAAGATGTTGGCTATGAAGTTTCCAATAGGACCTTGACATGACTGTTGACCTACTCATGACATGATCACACCAGTAAGGATTTGGAATTCTATTAGTATTACCAGAGGAAAAAAGTCAAGGAGTCATCAGGAAAATAAATCTATATCTGCTACTCCATCAGCCAATTACTGTTGTTAAAGTGGAATTAGATGAGTATTGACAATGTGAAGGGGATAAGGATTAAGCAGATGACAGAGCATACAGCTAGCATTGCTCTTCTGGCTTTTTTTTTTTCTTCCCTACAGAAAGCCTTAAAAAACCTACAGATGGGAAAGGACTATAGTATACAGATTCCAGTGTTGTAGCTCTGATCATGTCCTGAAGTAGCAGTTATATACATTAGCCTTCCAGCCAATCACAAAACCAGGCCAAACCCCAAACCCAGTACTGGAGTCCACTAAGGCAAGAGTTTGACATGACATTAACTTGACAACTCACTTCAACCTCAATTATATGAATGAGACGTAGTAACGCAATTAAATTATGTTAGAGGTATTTTTCTTAGTTCTTAAGAACTGTTTCAGTGTAATAAATGCAACCATAAAAATTTCTCAGTTAAATGAAGCAGTCTTCATGAAATCTGTGGACTTCTGACATTTAAGAAGCTAACTTCACAGCTGTTTTGTAAATATTTTTAAATACTCCAAGTAACGGGAGAAAGGGCAGACATGAAATTCTTACTGATTACTTATTTTGACTGATACACCTATCAGGCTGCAATTTGGCTTCTACAATCCCCATTAATTTCTTTTTAAACACAGACACACATGTAAAGAGTGTATTTCTACACAGAAAAAATAAATATTACACAAAAACTTAGCAAACAATTTCCTCCTGTGGTCCAGATTGCCCAAACCCTCAATTTTTTAATGTAATATAAATGACATACATCAATCAGTGTGAATGAACAAACCTGTGTGAAGGGAATAAAAATGTTAACTGTTTGCAATTCTTACTGAGGATGCTAGTAACACGGAAAAACATAGGGGAAAAAACCCTCAGATTGTGTCAAATTTTCTTTTGAGTAAACACCTTATTATCTCTGAATTCCATTATTTTTAAATAATGAAAAGCATTTATTTTGAGCAAAAGTGTTAAATTCCTGCAGAATTACACTGCTGTAACAGGGTTTTCCTTCACGATCAGAAGCACTGAATCATGAACTCTGTCTCTATGCAAACCAAAGGAAGAAACTTAGCATATTCAATCAACTTTTTTAGCATTTTAGTAATTATCTTGCTTATTTGGTCCAAATAAACTTCAAGATTGGCAGCTGACATAGCACAAGGGAAGAAGAAATTGGAAGGAATGAAATCACCGAACTTCTGGAGATTAAAATTCCAAGTGACACATAAAAATAGGTAGCATGGAGATGCATGCACAGTATTTATTTTATTAGTTATTTGTGCTCTTGGATGTAAATGTGCTTTATATACAGTACAAATTCAAAGAATCAGTCTGCTGTCATTTCTGTTTGTGCTTCACATGGCTAAACCTAGCAGAGATCCAATTCTTATTCTGGGCTACCAGAAAGCAAATGTCTGCTTCCACCTTGACCCATCATTCTTGGAACTCAAGGGACTTACCCTTCTTGAAAATTTGCCAAGAATTTTCTTGGCATTATCTTTTATCAGTACCTCAGGGAAATATAACCTTAGACACTATTAAAACAGGAAAACACAACATTTTTAGAATATTCAGACAAAAGTTAAAGTAAGTCAAGAGGTCACTGCAGCCATAGCTCAAGACATTAAAAAAAAAAAAATCAGCATGGTTTCTGTTTGGAACAAAGCTTTGAGTATAATTAACTGAAATATATATAACATTGTCTAAAATAATTAAGGATAACAGAAGATACTGATTACTAAACATAAATGACCTGGCCAACCAATCAATAAAATCAGTGCTTTTAAGTTTCTATTCTAAACTATCTCTACCTGTTCATGATGCATTTTGAAGGGAGATAAAGCAAACTGGGAGAAAAAAAAAATAAAAATCAAGCAACTTTACCTGGTTTCCTGTAGCTTTACACCTGACATTTAAGTGACTTTGAGGGCTAACAAAGGCACAAACACTGATCAAATGTTGAAGCATTTATAAGGTTACTCCCATATGGGTTTCTCTCATGCTAATAACTAAGTTTAGGCCAAAAGCCTTTCCTCAAGGGAGTTAATAAATTTAGGTTTGTCACTTAAGCTGGCTACATCTTTTCACAAAACTTGAGGTATTTAATAATCATTTACATCTGAACGACTGTCACATTTAAGTGGACTGTCAAATTAACTTGGAATTTCCTGAAGGTATTGGAATGAGGCAAGAAGGAAGAAAGAAAAGTGATGACAGCTCACATCAGTTCCATAGAAAACCCAGGTAAAAAAAGGTAATAAAAAATTGGCTTTCCACTAGAGAATGACAATGGATAACACACCTCTCTCCCTCTTCTTGCAAAAACAGATTTATTACACTGGATAAAATAGAGGTACCAACTCCATAGAATGTATCATCAACAACAGAGGTTATAAAAATCAAGATGTACATTTCAATTATTAGAGAAAACATAGGATAAGATGCCTAGAAGTTCAAAGTAATGTCATTTAGAGAGACAAAGAAAGTTGTTGGTTTTTTTTTTTGTTTTGAAGTTATATTAACTCTACTGATATACAGCAGCTCTGGACAAACATTTTTTTTTTGCCTGTGTACAGTGCAAACACTGCAGACCTCACAGCATGGACCTCACATATTCCACTGCTATGAGGCTCTGGCAATCACTCTCAACTTAGCCCTAAACACAGAAATTATACACCAAATTTTCCTAAGTGTCTCTACAATATGGCTGCCCAATGTCACTCAAATCAAGATTTTCTTAACAGTACACGAAAATGTTTCTGCAACTTTCCTTTTCTTCCTTAACCTATTTCCACTTAAACAAACCATCTGCTATCATAATCCATTCTTTCAACTTGCTGCAAGTATTCAGATTAAAAATTAGTACTGTATATAAATAGATATTTACTTCCTGAATTACATGCATGTTTAATACCAAAAGATACACACCATCTAGAGCTCACAGAGAGAATTTTAACCTTTTATAAATGAAAAGAAAATTACTTCTGATTTCTTTTTCAGCACCCATCACCCCCCAAAATAATCTCTTGGTGACTTTCTAGAGGTCAACCTACTGGAAAGGAAGTACTTAAAATAAAAAAATATCATAACAGTTTTTAGGAAACTGGTCAGTTTCCAGGTGCATCTACCTGGCATTGAGAAAGATTTTTTTATGAACTAAAGTGTGATCTCAGTCTACAAACAGCCACGCAAATTTACCGTAGTTCCTTAACCTGCACCAGACCGATGTTCCATAGCAAGCTTATGCCCACTAGGTGTTACTGCCCATCTTTACACCTCAGCTGCTTTTCAGATCAGCAATCAGCAGGACAGGCTGAGCAGAGAAATGGACAAAAGTTTTAACAAAGTCAGTCAGAGAATGCTCCTGCAGCCTATGAACACACTTGTTGATTTGCTCACTTAGAACAAATGAATAGTTTCACATTCAGGTGCAAGAGAACTGAGATGAAAAAGCAGCAGCAAGATTGTTTGCATTGGTAATTTGCACACATACTCTAAAAACAAATGACTATTGCACAAGCAGCTGGATGACGACTAGAAGCAGACAAAAAAGTAATTACATCGCCTTCTCAAAAAAGATACAACTGAAGAGCACTTACAGTAAAACAATCATTTTGATGATTCACTACTATTACACCACCATTAAGCTTAAGAATTTTGATTCCATGTTAGGATCTTTTAGGCATTTAAAAAAACCCAACCTCAGGTAGAACCCTTGTATTTAAGCAGTTGTTAGGAGTTGAAAGCTTAAGAAGGGTCACATTTAAACGACTGAAACTTTGTATGAATTCAGAGTGCAACTGGCAGCATCTCTTCTCAGTTAAGGGACATTACAAATATCTGTAACAGTGATTGAGAATAAAGGGCAAAAGAGCAAGAACACACAAACAAGTAAAATGCAGAAACATAAACTCAACCAATCCACTAAATGTAACCTGTCTCACCAGATTTTTTTTAACTTATTGGAAAAGTTGCTCTACTTAATATTGACAAAGAGATGTGTAAATCAATAAATTTGGAACAAGCAATATATTTTAATTTAAAAATGTTCAAACTGCAGCAGTAAATCTATGCACTTAGCACATACAAAACACAGGGGTTTGCTTGTTGGGTACTTTTGACAAGATAAGACAAGATGGTATGCAAAGCTCAGATGCAAGTAACATCACAAACACTCTGAAAAATATACTAGCTAAAAGCAGGAACATGTTGAAATGAACTCTATTACCATTGGCTTGAATTTACCTAATGAAGTCAATGAAAAGACACCATGGAAAAACTCTCAGTTTTCTGTTTTGCAATATATTGCAACTATTTGTTACTGTCATAAAGTTCAGACTCGGGCAGCTCTCAGCAAAATGAACAGAATGAGAAAAGAAGAAGAGTTATTAAAAAAAATCTAGAAGCCTCAAATGTAAATAAAGACGCCTTATTTCTTTCCTATGGTATAATACTGCCCCCACACATTCTCCTCATGCTACTTCAAAATTGCCTCACCACCTTTCCTAATCATTGTCACTTAGATTTGCATATTTTTTATTGAAAGTTTTTTAAACTTAGTACATCTAAAACCAATTATTCAATTTCACATTTTAACATGGACCTAAGTATGCCATACCGTGAAAAAATATCCAGGTATTATTATTATAATCATTATTACTATTAAAAAACATACTGCAGAAAATATGAGTTTGTTTTCAAGTCTGCAAAATACACTTTTAGCAAATTTCAAAATAAAATTGTGGTAGGAAATCCTTGCTAAAAGGGGAAGAGGTAGGATTCTATTAGCTATCGACAGAGTGATTAACTATGACAGAGTGATTATTTGAGAAGGACCTGGCAAGCTGGGACAGTCTTAAGTTAAAGAAGTGTTAATTAATGTCTTCCATAATAGTTATTTATGATTCTCATTTTATGTTCATCACGATGGAAAGTTAATAGTGATAAAAGTAGACAAACCAGTCTTAAACAAAGGAAAAAACTGTAGAGATTATTTCAGAATAGTCTTATATTTATAAAGTTATAATAACATATATTGAAAACAATGATGTTACCTTCACTGCATACACTTGAATAGACCAAAAATTTTCTTGGCAGTGCTACCACTCTTCTTTGAGTTTGCCCTACTTGCTATAGCCTAGAATATAATCAAAGTTTCAGCTGTTTCTGCAAATGAATTCATCAAGTTGCTAGTAATTTGAAATTGGACTACGACTTTGATCATAACAAATTAGTGTTAATAAGGCCAACTGCTCATTCACCATGGTGATATGCTAGATTTGTGATGAATGGTAAAAGACTGATTATTATTTTACTTGTGACTACAGTCAGAGAACACTAGAAGCAAGAGCCAACACAAATCATTCAAAGTGGATTTCAACAATTAGGATCATTAAAAGAATGAGAAAATATTTCTCATTTCTCTTCTTTCCCATTTCCTATAAACACCAACCAGCAACACATTAACGTCTAATAGCTCACCCTTATCAAAAGGTAAAATCTAAATTCATAAATGGCTTCTGGGAAACGGTTGTGGATAACAAAATGAAAAGGTGTTTTTAGAATACCTCTTAATTCCACTGGAATATGAGAACCCCCAAATATACTTGTCAAGTAATAGAATTTCAGATTGTTATAACTCCCCAGCAAGGCAGTTTCATATCCCTGACCAAGACAGTGAGAAGGGTATTTAACATATCATGATTGTTCTTTAAAAAGGTTTCTCACGACGTTTTAAGTTTAATAGAGGATTAAATAATTCAGAAAGAACATTTATCTTTTTCTTACCACTTGAAGTGAAAAGTACAAAATATCACAAGTATATTAAAAATAACGGCACTGTTCCTGATGATTTGGGTTCTATCTTCCTCTCGCAGCCTACATACCCATCCCATAACAAAGTTTTTGAAGTAATTTGAGTAGTGGAAAAAAATCTGCCTTTTCCTGGTAAACTGCCAAGGATTTTTATCAAAGTATTGAGAATTTTCCCCTTTGAATGAGAGAGGGTTGCTGGTTACAATACTCTATCCCTTGCAATCCAAGTAAATTCCTTCTGCTGAGATGACTGCCTTGAATCAGTCTCTGGAAGGCCAGAGTTCATAATGCTCCTAAGCAGTTGTGGTGTTGTTTTCAGCATTGATGCACTGCCAAGCAAGGCCTGTTACTGCTTTTCAGTCTCTGCTGCCACCACTCTCCAATGACAACGCAGAAGTAAGCATTAGGCTTACTGCGACAAATAAATTTATTTGCAATGACTACCAAAACCAGAACAAACAATGTGGTAAGGAAGGAAATGATGAATAAAGAATACTGTCAAAAAGATCCAAAGAGAAAATGCCATGAAAATGCCACAGGAAAAAACACAAAGAGAAAATGCTATGAAACATCTCTGGGAAATCAGAGTCCAGGAAACAATATATATGACAATACAGCAGGTGTTTTTCTCTCTGTATCCTCTTCCAGATCTGCCCTTGCAGTGACACTAAGTGGTAGTCCCAGGCAGGACTGATGCAAGACAGAAGGAAGGTTCTGGTTTATTTTTCTGCCTTAGGTAAGACAATTATGCAAGATATTTCTAGTTTGTATTTTGGACAACAAAGAACGCTTAACATTCTCATTAAATACCTCAAGCTTAATGGTCTGGGGTGATCAATGCATGCAGTGGGTTAGAGGACAGGATCCAGACAGAGCACAATAGAGCCAGTGGGCTGAATAATCTCTGGAAATTCATTCTAGACCTCTTGTTCTTCTAGGGCTCAATTACACTGATCTACCAGCATGAATCCAGGCTGACTTAACTAAATCAGAGCCAGTAATCCCATCTCAATGGGATTTCTTGCAGGATGGCAAGAAAGCGTCATAGCATTTGTCGCAGTTGAGACAGCCACAACACACAGAGTATCACCACACAATTTCAGAAGGCTTTAAGCATCCCCAAACAGAGTAACACCAAACCACATCAGAAGGCTTCAGGTATCTGCCCATACAGAGTAACACCACTTCAGAAGGCTGCAAGCATCTGCCCTTCCTGTTCTTTAGCCCAACCTATTATACCCTTCATCATTCATGCATTGCACCTGTGTGCCCTCTGTTCCCTTTGGTGGTTGGTCAGTACACCTGGGCACTCCATGTCTCATTACCTTCAATGCTGTTCACCTGCTTCTCACAGCTGTAGCCTATTAGGGATGAAGCTCTGCCACAGCCCCACTCCCAATTACCACAAACTGGGTACCTACAAGAAAGCACAGCACCTTGCTAAAAACACAGGCAATGCTGACAGCACAGCACAAAGAACCAGACTCCTAGAAATGAGAGTCTCAGGCATTAAGATTTGAAAAGGCTCTCATTACTTTATAAAATAAATCTTTTACAATTTAAATTTTTTAGTAAATCTATGTAATAGTTTTAATAAATACTTAAGCACAGAGAAACACTTAGCATTTATTTTTGGTAATGAATGCTATTATCTGACTAGCACATTGAGAAGAACAACATTTTCTTTTACCATACTACCATTTAAAAATTCCTTTATTTAATAAATATACATCTTTCTGCTACGTGCTCTACAGCAAAGATCCTTCCTTGTTCTTCTTAAAGACCATGCACTATAAACCCTATTCTGCGCCACCGATTTTAAATTTCATCTATAAAAGTAATTTTACATATACTACAAATAACAATACATGCCCAGTTTGAATATTAAAGCTGTAATTCAATTTCAAGGTTCTTCTGACAGTATTCCAGTATCACACATTTTTTTCCAAGATGCTACTTGAATCCTTTTTAGTAAAGTCACAAACTAGCACAACTCAAAGCTTAAAAGCTGATACATTTTGATATGTTTCATCAAGAACTTTAGCAGAGCTTGTTGCTATCCATGCAAAAAGTACAAAGAAGTTGGTCCTATAGTATATTACTAGAAATTAAGAAATTGTTGAAATGAATAAAAGAAGCTACATGATTTCATGTTTATAATCGATACCCTAATAATACACATTCATTTCAAACTTGCTATGTATTTTCTTCTTGCATTCCTATCAAACAGAAGGGAGGGTGTTACTCGCTATTAAGACATATATATGAAAAACCCAGATCTTAGAGATACATCTTGATTTAATGATTGTAAACTCACCCAAGTTTGTTCCGTTGACGTCTTTAGCCATAACTCAGAGATACCTAACTATTAGACAATATTAGGCTTTGACTGGATGAAAAAAATGAAATTTAGCTTCTATGAATCTGGTTAACAGTCTCAATAGAGTGTAGGTGGTGGTCAGGGACTGGCCTGTGCCAGTCACATTTGGTACCAGTTGGCTCTGTGATGGACAAAATCAACTCACTGTTCACCAGAATGGAACCAGGAGTCCCTGCTGCTTCTGTGAAAAGAGTATTTGGGAATGGGAGGCAAAAACCAAAAGGAGACACATAGAACAGGATGCAGGGGGACAAATGCTAAACAGAGGAGATGCAAGAGTGAGACCTACTGCTCTGTAGCTCCCCAGATCCTCCTTTCTCCCGTTTTTAACAATGGGAGTGATATTCCCCTGTTCCCGGTCACTGGGGATTTTGCCTGATAGCCATGACTTTTCAAATATGACAGAGAGTGCCTTGGCAACATTATCAGTCAGTTCCCCCACCCCTGGGATGCATGTCATCAGGTCACTTGCGGGTGTTCAGCTTCATCAAGTGATCCTGAATCTACTCTTTGCTTATAGTGGGAAAGACTTTACACTCCCTCCACATCCACACAGAATCAGGCACTTGAAGCTGTCTTTTGGGAGACATCAGCACAAACTCAGCCAACTCACACGTGGAGCCTGGAACAATTCATGTCTCATACTGCCCCTCTCCAAACAGGCAGTTCAGTTATGATGTTGTACGCATGTGTCCTGGTTTAGAGTTTATACAGGTTTAAATAGCTATGAAAAGGCAACTGCGGGTATCATCAGAACAGAAAAAAGACAGAGTTAGGTAAAAAAAGAAAGGGGAAGTAAAAGTTCCTGTAAGTAAAAAATTTTGTCAAAAGGCAGTAGAAAAAATTCTTAAGAAACGGAAGTTCTTTGAGATGGTCAAGAATAGTTGTATTTGCCAACTACATTTTATATATTGCCAATAAGCAAACATGGCATTCAATTAAATCTTCAACCTGTTGAAAATGTATGTTCAAAGTCTGCCATGTGAAATTTAACACAAACACACAAAACCAAGCCAGTGCCTCCCAACTGAAATAAAAATACATATGGAATTCAGAGACATCCACAGCCAGGAGAGCACACAATACCTAGACAGAACATCTCTTAGAAGACAAAGAAACACAAATATAACAAGCCAAGGTTTGGAATAATCCATAGTTCTCAGGTCAACTTGCTCCACTTGAAAGAGGCTGAAAATATTATAAAGAAAGCCCATGGCAAGACACAGAAAAATCTCAAATGGATTCTCCCCAGTCTACCTACCTTGCTGCACAAGACAAAACCTCAGTGCCTGCCAAAAACCCCTCCTTATCTCACCTCTTTTGTTGGACACCTTTCAGATTAGCCTTGCTGCACAGTAGGTGAGACCCTGCCAAACATCAGGAGACCCTTGATCAGGAATAATCAGAACTAGGAGAATTGATGAGGATTCCTGTTTTGGGTTAATTGATGAGGATTGCTGGTTTGGGTTATCACTTTCATGAGAGAAAACTCGAAGTGCCTGGGGTTAGCCAGCCTTCCCCCAAATTGCTTGTCAGACAAGTTTTGAAGTGTATAGGTGCTGCTGCTCAAACAACAACAAGAAATACCGTTTTCCAAGCCACACAACACCTAAATCATACTAAACAACACTGGACACATGGATCAAGAAGACTGATCTCTATAAAGCATATAACCATAAAAACTTTAATAAGATTGATGCACAAACCTGGACAAGTACCACCAGCTTCCTCAGAATGTTTAGTTAGAAGATGTGCGCTAAGGAAAGCACACAAAGCTTTAAAAAGTCTGCTCTGAGAGAATTTGTGCCAGGCATTTTGCCAAAGGATAGATCATTAATGGTTTTGATGATCTCCCCTTGGAGAGGGGGCTGCCAAGACAAATCCTCTTAGTTATACTAGAGAGGTTAAGTGAGGTCAAAAAGTCCCATCTCTCCCCAGCTGTAGGCACTTCACCAGTTTGATAATTTTGATAATGAAATAAATGAATGCTTTAGGTGTTTACATTTAATTAGTCTGATGCCAGCAGAGTTTCTAATAACCAGTATTATACTTGGGTTTGTGTCTGCTTTGATTAGCTCTCTTAACGGCCGACCAGCTCTGTCACCCTACTGGAATAATCTATTTTGTGCAAGTCAAGGCCATTTGAGACCTCTGGGCTATGTGGAGGCTGACAGCATGGCTGGCCACTTCCAGCTCCTCCAGCAAGACAGCAAGAATAAAGGGACACCAGATGTACCTGAATCTCCAGGCATTTTTCTGTCTCTCCTTAGGTTAAGGCAGACACAAGAGCCTGTTTATTTTCTTCTGAAGGCGAAAGAAATAGTTGTGCTTGGTAACACATTTTGAAAGCTGCAGTGTACAATACCTCAATGATATTATTTACCTTCCAAAGCAAGAGTACCTAAACATTCACCTGTTCCCTAAACACTTCTATGCACAGGAGGCAAGAATTAATCTCCTTTCAAGAATAATACTTGTACACAGTTGATCTCCATGGCAACAACAGCAAAACTTAAAAGCGGTTGGTGTAACACCATTCAGTATCCCGTCAAAACAGTCAGCTACCACAAATACTATTTGTGGCTATTCAGTCAAGCACATTCTCTACATTGTTATGTTCCTGTTTCAATTACTTTGAGATTAAATTTCTTTGCTTTAGTAATTTAATGGAAAAACTGTAGAAGAAACACATCCAATAGAAGTCCAAAGATTACGAACAGGAAAAAACACAGTAACACTAACAATAACAATTTCTCTCAAAGAACCAGCAACAAAGAATGTATCAATTGTCATAAAATTATCAATATTGGATAATTTTACTGAAAGCTCTCTTGGAAAATACTTTCTACTCCCTCATCACTGCATGAAAAACTAGCAGACTATAGATACAATGGATGCAATTGACCAAAATTTGTGAACAGCAGTTTCATATCTATTAACCTAGAATTAAAAGATCACTAAATAATCAAGGGACCTACTTCTCCAAAGTCCCACAACCACTCAATACATCACCACAACTAGACACAGATAGTCATAATGAAATTTTCCATGCTCACAACAGATTTTGGGCCTGCTGCCCTATAAGACTGCTGAAGAGCTCTGATCATACCACCTGCAGTAGTAACTCCCCTGAAATAAGCGAGGTACAAACTTCCCTCCACAGAAAATGAATAAAAAATCCCCAAAATAATCCTCCTGACCAAAATCTTGAAAGAACACCCAAGCAGACTGCTTTTCAGAAAGTACCTTCCCCCACCCCATAACATCTGAAAGAAAGAGAAGATTGTCATGGAACACCTGGACAATCACTGGAGTTTGCTACTAATGGGTTATTATCGATAATGCTTAAGTTTTGTTATTTTGTGTTGCTTTACAGTACACACATCTCAATACGTTTTTTTTAGAAGTTGTGCTCACTGTTCTAATTCAAAAGAAAACACATTTCTTTTGAAAAGACATAAGAATTCTCTTCCATGCAACATATGCACTTTCTGAAATAACTAAAGCATCCTGGCAACTATAAACCCTGAGAAATGACACTATGAACGTAGTTCTGAGAAAATCATGTTTTGAAGCTTGCAAGAGTTGACACAATGTTAAAATGATCACATGATTCTAATTTTACAATTGTTACATATCAGAGTTAATTTACAGCTTTGCATCAGTATATATTATTAAATATTCATTCTACCAGTTATATCTACTGATGCTTGTTTGCTCACGTGTTTCTTCTAACCACAGAAAAATGTGGCACAAAAAGAATTACTGTAATAGATCATGCATCTTCAGTTGCAAATGTGCCTTTCAAAGACCATCTCTCTTTGGATGTTGCCAATTATTAGTGCTACCTAAGTAATTTCCACTTCCTTAAAGCAGTGACAAATGCACATTTAAAGCAATTAAAACAGACAACATTTATAGCAATTGGTTAAAGCACAGAACCAGCATACACAAACCCTCTGTTGTTTTTCAAATTCTGTGACAGCTTTGTCTGCCTGCAAGAGGCTGCAGTCCTCCCCACTAAATAGCTCAGAATAAAAAGTCCCAAGGGGAGGTCACACAGATTTATATCACTGCTGGAAACTCTGCTCTGTTGCAAATGTTTTGACTCATTATTACAATTAGAAATAGAGTAGCACTAGGTGGTTCTGATTTTGACAATTTAAAGAGGCATTTTTCACCCATCTTACTCTTGAAGAATGTTAACACATGATTATGACATATGTATCCCTCAATAAGTACTCTAAGTATTAGATATGTATTTGTACATAATTAGAGTAAGGCTTAAAATAGGCAAAAAAAAACATACTTCCATATAAAAATAAGAAATTAACTTTGAGAGAGAGACATGAACATATTGACACTATTTTTAGATAAGCAGGTAAGACCTGTAATTAAAGCCTGATCTTTGCCTAAGAAAACATCTGTTTTCTCCACTATGTAATTAGTAAAATTAATGAATTCCAATCCATCCACACAAATGATTTTTTTAACTTTTAAATCAATCACTTTAAAGCCCAAGATGCTTTCAGCTACACAAATTTGCCAAAAAGTGATACTGTAGATCAAGTTCAAATTACGACTGAAATTTTCTTACAGTTATGTTTCAAATATCCTCTAGCCTTCTTCCTCTATTCTGCCAATGTTCACATTTCTATTATAAACAAAACATTAAGAAATCTGAGATGGCTACATACTCAATTAACCTTCTCATATATAATTCTCGTCAGAAATCTGATTAAGATGACATTTTTTAACTGTATCATAATAGGAAATATGCTTATTGGGGGATTTGTAAAAAAATAAGACTATCCCCCTCTGACACATTTTATTATATACAGAGCAGGAAACTGCTGAGCAGTGAACACAATTTCACAACGCAGATTAGAATATCTACCATTAGAGAAATTTCTTTTAAAATACATACTTAAAAAAAGTGTTACTTTTGAAAACATTACATGGCAGGTGACCACACTTGAAGAGGTTAGCACTGGATAATTAGAGACACCCCAAATAACGGGGCACAGAGTATGCTTTAGTTACCACCACTATTGCCATTGTATTGCCGCCATGAAGGGACAACAAAAGGAGGCTTCTATCACACCATCTTTGGGTTCTCACAATGGCAATTCTGATTGCCCATATTAAAAACCTTTGACCAAAACCTATGTATGCATCTGTTCATGGGCTATAATTGTTCCAATCCTTTTCAATGACTCAGGGAGATGTGCAGGAAAAACTCAGATAACAATCTCATAAATACTTGTTTTACGAATCTGGCCCTCAGTCAAGAAGTTGCAGTGAAAAGTCTTTTAATCACCTTCTGATCAGAATTTACTGGATTGGATCTAAGTTCAAGGGTATTAAAATGTGCAAAGGAGACTATGAAAAAATGGCTGGGTTATAGATTTTAACTTCTTAACTAGAAAATTGACTCAAAATAGATTTTCTAATTTACAATGAATCAAAAGAAAAAACATTAGACCATAGCAAAAGTGGAACAAATGTATCAAAAAGCAAATGAATAAACATTTGAAAAGATTTATTATTAGAAATTGTAATAAATTTTGGAAAGATGAATCGATTTTAGTTAAAAGGTATAACTGACAATTTATTGGGCGGGAAGATGCATTATTTTCCAATTGTTATCCACCTACAGTAAAACTGATTTGTGTCCTATTGTATTTTATGGAAAAGGAGAGAGCAACTTTCAGTGATTTAGATTAAATGTATTAATCATAACCAGACACTGTGAACTATATATCTACTATTAAAGAAGATTTTTGACATTTAATTCTGTAGCAATATTTTGGCTCTGTACCACTCTTCCTAAATCCAATTCCTGCTACAGTTGGCAGATTTCTCCCTTTTAATTTTATGGGGCTTAAAGTAGCATTTAACCATCCATGCGGTAAATAATGCAGGATTAGAAATATTTAGTGTTTTGTTTCCCTTTGAAGAGAACCAATCCATCAAGCCCCAAATATTTTAAAAATATTTTCCACAGTATTTAATATAAGATTCAGTAAAACATCTTATATATATGAAGTTGTTTTCCTGAAACAAACAATACCCCACATTAAATACTAAAGAAAACTAAAGAAAACATGCATCTGCATCACTGATATATGGAAAGTAATTTAATAATGATACTGCTTTGTGTACAAAGAAAACTTTAATAAAACCTTCAGAGTTGTTAAACTTGATAGTCACATAATATCTAATACTTACTCTCAATCAGAAAAAATACAGTTAAATGTTCTCTTGAAGAAGGCATAACAATATATTTTGTAATATTTATGTCAAACTTAACACTGAAATGGTAGCTTCTACTTATGCACACCCTCCACCCCCCCCCTTTTTAATGCAGTCATTGCCTACATTTTACTTTAATGATATATTTTGCTGCATGGAAAAAGTGAGTTTAGAATAACTTTTAAGATGCAATATTCTTAGAATTCTTTTAGGTAGTGCAAATAGTCTTAAATTACCTTATACCTATACCAACATGTAGATTCCAGGTTTTTAAAAAAACATGAACAAGAGGTAGTATGGCAACAAAATCTCAATTGTGAAATGTACAATGCTTTCTTTTCCATAGCATAACAGTGTGACAGGAAAAAGGGTTTTCTCCAGTTTGACCATATTCTTCAGGCAATAAAAATGCAACTTACTGTGAACATACTGTATGTATCTGTTTATGTCTTTGTAAAATAAGGCTTTTAGAAGCCTCATACAAAGCAAACAGGTCAGGGCAAAGGGAAAATGGGGCACATTTTCTCCAAAAAGGTTTTTAAGGTGAACTACATGAGTGTTTCAAGAAATACACATCTAAAGTAAGACAGCTGAAACAGAGTTTGCCCATCAGCTAACAGTAAGAAAAGATGATTCCCTAAATAAACAGCTTTCAGTTCTCTGAACTGAGAATTTTCTTCCTTGACCTTTAAAACCCAGATCTGCAGGAATGCTAAGTCAAAGCTGAGAAATAACAGAATGAGAAAGTTAGTCTCCTACTTGTGAATGCAGGTGTTTAAAACCACCTGTCAAATCACCTATCCAAAGTCAGTAGTGACGAAAAGAAAAACTATCCACAGCAAAAATCAGATCAGGAGCAAGTATAAGAGTCTGTTGAGTCTAATTGCAAGGGGTTGAGTGGAACAGATTTTGAGTTGTTATCAAAACTGTTGGGCTGGAAGTGTTCACTTCATCGGTTACAAGCATTTACACTTCTCTTCAAAAAGAAGCTAAAAAAGCACTTGCTATGTTGTAGCTGAAGGGATCGTAATTAACAGGCAAGGACTAATACACTCCTGAACCACTCCAGCTGCAAGTGCTAATGTTAATAAACCTTTTCTTCTTGTCCTCTTTATTCCTAGATACTCTATGTAAATCAACAACTGGACAGCTGGTGTAAGCACACAAAAACCAATAATTATTATGCTTTTGAAAACATCATACCAGTGTTTTATGTAGGGTTTTCCCATAACATCAAGAGCCCATGAAACTTAGGAGTTTTGAGTTTTTCTGTGACTCGCCTCACAACTCACAGCTTTTTTTAAGTACTGATTATCTTTGGGAAATTACCTTTTCATTTTAGGATTGCTTACCACCATTTTATTTAAAGTTAGCACTACTGTCTCTGATACTGGATAAACATGCTTTATAAAGTGTCCATTTCCAACAGATACTCGAATTGAACATGGCGCAGAAACATAAAAAAAGCCTACATTTCTGTAAAGAAAAAGTTCTGCATTCAGTTATGTGCTTACTTGCTGTAAATACCATGTGGTAACTGTCAGAAGAGTCAATCCCTGAGAAGTTTTGAGTAATTTTTGCCTTCTCAAAACTACACTCTCAATATGCACATTTCCTTTTCTTATTTCAAGAAACCAAACAGTAGCCAGTGTGTCACTTTGCCAGCTGAGTCAGAAGTAAGGTAACTGTGGTTAGTTCCATGTTATAAAACACTGTCTTTACATCCAACTGAAGTCAGAGCAATCAAAGAGAGCAGCAGAGGAGGACCTCTCCATTCCTGTATAATCTCTCACATCAGAAAAGAAGTCAAGTAATTTTCTTGGTTGACTCAACTTCAATTCAATAAATCATGCATGTTTCCTACTTCATTTTCTGTTCTGTATTTTGAAGTAATTTGATATATGCACTGTCATGATGAATTGCAAGAGAGAATACTACAGATCCAGTTTAATTATATTTTTGCAGTACTTCTTACTCTGGGTACAAGCCATATGAACTCAAACTGAACATATAACCCCCCATTTCCACCCCCAATTTAAACTGGGGTTTGTATTTTTGCTTTTGTTAAAAATCAAGCAAGATTAAAATAATCTCATCACTGCCTTACAGCAATGACTGGAAAGATAAGCTGCCAATGCTATCCATCACTTCACTCAAGATTTTTGGAATATATATTACATAAACTAATTCTAACAGGACCAGTGAACAAAACAAATGAGTGCATCTGAATATAAACTGCTTATCTTGGAACAAATCTAGGTGGTCACTTAGTAGGCTTAATCTAGATATCTAATGGAAATACTCTGCTTACCTTTAGACACTGAAAGTGGCCATATTCACTACAGATGACCACCATATGAAAGGCAACATAAAAAAAAATATTTTCAAGTTGTTCCATCTATCAGCAGCCCTGAGGGAAAAACCTATTCATGTGAATGAGTTACTATGGGTTGAATTAGCAAGAAACTTCCAAGTGTTTAGGAACTGTACTTGTTTTTGGTTACAAAATGTTAATGTGTTAGCTGAAATCACCGGCATGATTTTAATGATTTACTTCATGTTTATGATGTTATTACAACATAAATGAGATGCTGCTTATCAGGTAAACCATAGTATCTGTGCAGGTCTTCCTTGCCTATTACACGTGTTTTTCTATCTATTCTCAGCATTAAAAGATCAATCCCCCATCAAGTTCAACACAAGGAAATCAACTCCTAACTTGACTCTGGATACAAGATGTTGTTCGACCATTAATTGTTCAAAATGCTGCTCTTGAGGCATTAAGAAGTTTCTAAAAGAGATACAACAGTGAAATTCTTGCAGAAAAGATACTAAGTGTAATTACATTTAAAGGATTTATTTTTTCCACTAGAACTGCACAAAAACATAAAACAAAGAACCCATAGGCACTTGGGAAGTAAAATAAGCAAATTCCAAATGTCTAGAAAATAAACATTTCATGCAGCCACACACCAGAAAGTAGGATTTCATTAAAAGCTGCAGAAAACAAGAGGAATAATCATGTTGCTTCATATTTTGAGGTCAGAGGTTTTAAAAATCATTATTATCTGTAAAACTGTACTAAATGTATTTTCAAGACAGACACTAACTGAAGAATGAAAGGGATATAATGCTATTTGTCCTCCTTAAAAATAAACTTAAGTGAAATTGTAGATGACAATCATTGGAATGGTTGGGTTGAGGTGAATTACAAGAAATACTGCTTAGCCTAACAGTTCATAGCACTTGTCACCATGAATAAACCACAGAACGCATCTAAAAAACTAAGCAGCACATTTGGCATTTCTGAGACTAATGCTGGAGGGCAACTGCTTTGCTGAAGTGGGATGATGGTTTTGAGAGTCCAAGAAGAGACTAAGTCACCACATTCACTTCAGCTAGACAGAAGTTAACCTTTGATAGTTTAAGGGTATGCTTTGATTGTCACTGCAGGTCAACTATACCCATAAAAAACCATTGTGAGCTATGTGACACAGAGTATCTCTTTTCATGGTTATATGTAAAAGACACATTTTGTTGATAAAGTACAATTGTTATCTCCACAAGCTATTAATTGGCTGATGCATCTAAACTATTTTTTTTTCTTGATAGTCACAGATTTTGTAAGAATCAAGGCAGGACATAATTCAAGACTCTACATTCTAATTTACAAGGTAAGTGGTACAGAAGAATGAATAAAAAACACATGGCTCACCTTCACCAGTAACTCTTTTCTGGCTAATGAACTGCAGCTTCAAGTGAGACAAATGCTGTGGTATTATTTGTACCTCTTTACTAATTTGATGACAAAGCAATAATTGAAGATTTTCATTAGACAATTTCAAATGACACAAAAATCACTGTCACTTAATGCAAACAGTTTGTGAGGCAGACTTCATTTAACCACAAATCTCGTAAGTGATAGGTAAAAATCACAACCCTTCATAACAATCACATGAACACTGACAAACCTGACCTATTAATTGCAGTGCTCTGCCTTGAACAATCACATACAAACCAACTGTGCCTTACATATAGATACCACTGCAGGTGCTATTAGTGATGAGAACCACTTTGAGAACTGACCTACCATGAAAAATGATATAGGTGTAATTAGGATCCTTTCAATGAGGAAGCCATTACGAAAGTCACTAAGTGACTTATTTAGTCCTCCATCAGGTGCTTCCCATAGCAGATGGAAGACACATTAGGCTTGCACTGGTGTAAGTGAAAGCTTTAGCAAAAATGCACTGGAAAATTAATTTGTGGAAAAAAGAAGCTCTTGCTATGTGGAATACATGGTGAGGATTACAAGATGTAAGAACAGCGAGTAGTTCCTCCCAAAATGTATAGATACATGAAGTTAAGAACATCACAGATGTTTTTAACAATCATCCAACAATTTTACCTTTCATTACAACATCATCCACAATATTTACATTTAATTTTGAAACCTACATTGTTTACGATGAGGTTTTGAAATTTGACTGAAGCTTTTTTTTCCCTTTGGTTCATAGGTCTGGGTTGGAAGGGAAAGATCATCTAGTCCAGCCCTGACACCATGGGAAGGGACACCTTCTGCTAGATGCGAGACTATTGTTTTCTCATAAAAGAAGGTTTTCAATGTGACTAAATTTTGAAGTCTAGAAGTGTGCTGCTTGACTCATTCCTCAGGAAAACTGTAGTATTTTTGCGAATAGTTACTGAACACTAGAAGAATCAAAGATAGGGCTTACACTGACATCACAGCAGCATCTCCTCTCCTAACAACCTGAATTTTTCTGCCTGAAAAAAACTTATCTGTTGCGGTGTGTTTCTTATGCTTTAACTTGGTTAAGTTGTAAATTGGTTCGTTCCATGTACCCCTTTATTTGCAATGGTTCTGCCCTGGTTCTCCCTCTCCTTGCTCGCCCCTCAGTCCAGTTTTCCCCTCCCCGTTACCATTGGCAACCCATGTATCCGTCCCTTAGTCCCTCCCTGGTGCCTTGTCCATCACTCAGTAGCCCATCCCTTCCATCTAGAATCTTCCAGTCAGGGCATCAAGTGATTGGTTCAGGGGCCAGGGCCCCTTCCCAGGCTTTTCCCTATTGGTTGTCCCACTGTGTCTATCACCCTCTCCTTACTCCCTCCTTCCTGTGGAATGGGTGAAGACCAAACTCCACTTCTGTACCCTCCCCTCTTTATAAGCTGGTGTCAGACCCCAGTTCGCGGTCTTCAGCCGTCAGTCTCCCTGGAGTTAATAAATCTGGACTATACTGCAGCTGGAGTCCGTCTCTTCCCTCCTGTTGGGTAGCAACCCTCTCATTGCGGATCCCCGTCCCTTAAGGCGAAAGCCTTAGGCGCCCTCCTGACCGGACCCAGGACCGCGAGAGTACCCCAGTGCTGCTGGTGGTGCTGGCCACAGCTAGCAGGGACGTCCCGAAGGAGTGATCGTCTTTCCCCTCCAAGGCCAGCCACCGCTGCACATATCTGCAGGAAGCACATAGGTGCAGGAAACCACCCACTCCTTAAGGAAGTTTTATCCCTCTACATTGTAAAATTTAGGTATTGAGTTAAAGAGAGGATTAAAAGAGCATGACATTGACTAGATTTTTGCATACGTAGGTATCAATTTAAGGTAATTACAAACAAAAAAAAGGTGACAGCATACTGAGAAATGCTTTCAGTAGCTGAGAGTATTTGTGATGATCTTAATAAAACCATTACAAAACTAAAAAACCCCTACCCTCCTGCTTGTTTAAACATAAATTCATATGCATCATAAGGTTTAAAAATGTTACCCTCAGGCAGAGGCCTAATATTCCTCATCACAAATGAATCAAAGTGTGAAATTCAACAAGAGTTTACTTTTGTTGTAATCTAATACCATCACATTTCCACAGAATTTGATATAGAGACTATAGCTCCAAATGACACAAAAGAAAGAAGAAAATAGTTAATACATCACAGATAAATTCTTTCGTACACCTCGCTGATACTGTATTATCTGACTGTATACCACTCATCCAACATAAACAAATTCTCCACAACACCAAATACACTTGAACTTGAGAAGCAGTGTTCTTCCAAAAGTTGCAGAGTATCCACAAACAGGCTTCTGAATAATACTGTAAAAACAGTGCCCAAATTATTCTTTAAGGAAATATTCCTAGGATCTATAGCAAGTTTTCTTACCCAGTAATATTTCACTTTATTTCCAAAATATTTTGACAAGAAAAATGCTCCTGAAAACTTACCTGGCTATTACTTCAGTTAGAAAGAACTTAGAAGCAGAAATGTTTGATTTGATTTTACGTTTTGAAAGCTGTTTAAAACAGCACGAGTGCTCATTGCCTCTTTTCTCCTAATGTCAACAGACTGTTAATCTGTCAACAATTTTTTTGAGAAAAGCTTTTATCTTTGAAATTTAAAAAAAAAGTCATAGGATTTGACAGAAATACCCAGACACCTTCAGATAACGCATCCCGGAAATGTAGCTTTCATCCTTTAAACACATTTTGAATAATCACAACTGTGTATAGTCAAGCTCAGTAGCACAGCTGTGCAAAAAAATAAATCAATCCAGGAGTGTGAGACTTAATACAAGCTGTCTTTAATATAATGAAACCAAACCCCAAGACACAAAGGTGATGGATGGAAAAATTGGCAGAGTCGAAAGAAAGCATCTTTTTTTATTGGTCGTGTTTTTTGCACTTTAGCTCAGTGAAATCACTTACCAGCTTCCAGCCAGACAAGGAATACAAGCAGGAAGAGGTGGCACAGAAGACTTCTTAAAACCCTGAAATGTTTCTCTCTGTCTCACAGAAGAAACAGTGCCTAGAACCACACAAGGAGTAGCTAAAACAGCAGCACTCATTTTTAAATCTTATTAGAAGTATTTCCACTTATTTGTACAGAGGAGTTGTGAATGAAAGCCAAAATTTTCAGTCAAATACTAAGTTGGGCAAAACATTTTTAAGAAAATGAGAAAACAGTCATATTATGTTTTCACTATCTATAATTAACTCTTATTTTCTATTAAAAGGGTTTTATCCTCTCTCCAGAAATCCATCTGAGAAAAAAATGACAACCTTAATCATTTTAGGTAAAGAGGTAATTAAGTATTCTACATCATGGAAACAAACCTTTACACTTCCAACACATCTAAAGTGTTAGATTTCAGATTTTATTCTATGAAATACCAAAGCTTCACATGCAATTTGCTAGAAAGAACACAGATACAGAAGTAGAAAAGTGACATGTATATAAACTGTATGTCACTAGATGAGTGCCAAGTATATAAACACACATAAAGACCAGAAGAAAAAAATCATTCCTTCTAAGAAATCAGTGTTTCATTCATGGAACGCCACCTCTAAATTGCAGGATTTCTGCCTTTTCCTAACATAAAGCAACATGAGGCTTGGGACTACTTCATAAGGTTATATGTAATTTCAGAATTCAACCAATTCAACTCAACCACAATAAGATTTAATGCAATATACACCTTATTAAAAGAGTACATTAAATATGAAAGCAAATGTATAATTTTCCTCATTTTAACTACAAAACTACTACTGTCAACTTGGCATGGTATTAGAGAAACCACATGCTTTTCTATTTCAAGTATAGTTACAGCTGATGCTGTCACAAGACAAAGCAATGAAGACATAAAAAGCCATCATTATAGTTGCAACCCAAAATATATGCATGACAAACTACTTAATTACAGATTCCATTAAAAACTTGACTATCTTAAATGAACTCAACAATTGAAAGGCTATAAGCCAGTTGTATTGAATATTTTTTTTTAATTTTCTTGCTCAGCCTTTTCAGCTGTCATCTGCTGTATAACTCATTCAACCTGCACACTGGAGTAGGTAAGGATTTTCAAAGTATGTGCATGCCAGGTTTTTTACTTCTCTCTTTCTTGTCCAGTGTTGTGTGATTATTAAAAAAGTGTTTTGACTCAAAGGCAGTACACCTGATAAAGAAAGACCCATGAGTTTGCTCAAATTAAGCAACTCATCTACAAAACACAGGAAGAGCTTCTGGAGAGAATCTAAGTGCCAGCTGTAGCTACCTCAAATTCAAGTTTACTGCCTGGTCCACAAAGAGCAGCATTCTTCCTCTGATCCTCAGCTCCCACAGTGCTGTGAACATGATGTGAGCAGGCAGTTTCCTTGGTCTGCAGCAAGCAATACTCACACTCTTAGCCTGTCATTTCTCTTACAAGAAAACACCCAAACAGTTGGGCATTAAACACTTTCTGAGAGAGGATGAGAGTATAACCAGCCAGGTTATACTCTCATCCTCTGTCTTCCCCAAACCTGTGATCTCACCCAGGCTTTGCAGGCTGCTATAATTGTGAACCTTCAACCAAGCTTTTCAAAAAAGCTTAAGCCTTGACTGCATGTAAAAGGCCAACTGTATGCTCACATTCCTTGGATACAAATTACCATCCCTTAGACTGAACAGAAGATATAATGTGCATCCTTTAGGTAGTGTATCTCTTTTTTTTTTTTTTTAAACATTGTCTCCGTTTCAGGTCTGTGTAAAAGCAGTGATACAGACATCAAACTCCATGCTGCTAGAAAAGAATTCTTTCACACCACAATTCTGTTCAATAACTCAAGTCTGCAGTGGTCTTTCCTCAGGATACTAATCTTTCTTATAGCATTCTTGCTCTTCTTCACTGTTACCATCTAACTATAACAGTAATTACTTCTTGTTCTGTGTTATCAGATGTCACAGGTATTAAATTACTTTTTTTTGTAATTGGATTTAAGTATCTAAAGAAGATTTTCTTTAAGAAGCAATCACCGACAAAAGGAAGCACACGAGCTCTGGTTTATATTTGCAAAGACAGATGCAGCAGATGTGCCCACAAACATAAATAGTCATTAAGGAGGTCAGAAAAACTGCATCTGCAGAGCTAACAGGACATCCCCTCTATTTGTGACTCCTGCCTAAGCATAGTGACTCAGAAGCTACATTCACATGCCCGCCTTCTTCCACAACATCATGCAAATGACATATATTTAATAACTGGAGGTAATTGAATTATCAGTTTTAGTAGATTGGCCTGGATTTTTGTTACAAAGGGAACTACAACACCATAATTATATATGGGATGTCACGACTGGAAGACAAAATGGGCTCCTAAGGACAATTCAGAAAACATAGCAGAAAATAAACATAAGGATTTTTTATTATATATATGCATTCACAGTATATCTTCATCAACTGAAATTTAATCACCTTTTTACAATTTAGAGGAAAAGGAAGGTTTTAGGGTAGTTTAGCCATGTATCATCAGTACCATGAAGCTAACCTATCAGTTATAATAGCTCCTATAAAATACCAGAGTGAAATTGCAATAAGCCTAGAAAATGGGCTACAAATCCCAGATATGCTCAAGCAAGCACTGAACCAAAAATAAAAATAGGTAGATAGGAAACCAAGAACTAGATAGCATTCATCTAATTCACAACCACTAACAGCAAAGATCACAGGCCAAGGTTTTAAAGCATCTTATTCAGCTCCAAATGGCAATTATTGGACAGGAACTTCAATTACAAAAATCTTGCCTCTTCAAAATGAATTCAATTTCTAGCAGTTCCATTCTATTTTCTCCACATATAATAACTCTTATATTTCTCAGAAGGATCTCATGTTGCTTAGGCAACTTAAATCTGAAAATATTTAATGTTGTCAAATAATAAAGAATATCCATGTTGCAATATTTATTGTCCTGGCCTATGATTATTACATCAGATAAAGGATCTCCCACATCCTCTTTTTCTTATAAGAAAGGAATAGACTGGGCTATAATTAATACATTTTAGAATTTAAATGTAAAAAGTCAAATTTCTCTTCTCATCATGCCCTTCTCCAAAAAATTCCCAAAAAACTTATTAGAAACTTATTTTAGGCAAAAGCTGTAGGAAAATCCAAGTATTAGTTTGCACAGAAATGCAAAAACAGGTGAATTTTTTCCTCCACTTAAAAACATTGCTCCTAGGGCTGTAGGTACTAGAAAACCCCAAACATCCCATTTGTAGTTCCGGCTTTAGAACAGGCTCAGTACAAAGAAATGCATGATCTCTATGGCAGGCACTTGGATAACCTGTTTTAATTTTTTTTTGTATATACCCTTTTTGTCTGACCACACAGGTGTAAACCAAACAAAAGAAAACAGGGACATATTTTTCAAAACAGATTTTTGGGATAAAAAAATTACCTGAATTGTACCACAATGCATCCTGAAAGTTTTTTTTATTATCAGAAAAGAAATTGATTCGATTTTCATAATAAAATTGAAACATGTTTTCATACAGACATAAGATATATACTAAAAGTAGTAACTTATACATGCACACACATACACCTGCACTGAAAACTTTTTCCTTTGCTTAGGTCAAAACAAGTACTGAGAAACAGTATCAGACTCTTTCTTCTGCAGTGGGATGTCAGAATATTTAAAAAGAGTAAACATACACTCAGGGAGCAGTGGCACCAAGTCTTCCAGTTCCATTATCCATCCAAAACATTAGAGCAATATGCTTTTCTAATAACCTCCCAGAACAGTGCACATGAGCTTACAAAAAAGAAAACACCTACCAGTGCATTCTGGTTTCCTGAAGCCTTTTTTATGTTCCTTGCTGGCATTCCATGAAGATGACTACATCTACTCTGGAAACCTATAAAAAAGAAGAAGTTTAAGAATATTTTCTCTACCATGGAACCAATACAATTCACCTTTACATACCAATCTATCAATAAGAATTCTGTTAAACAAAACCATCTTATTGCCAAACATTTTACTGGTGGAAACATAGAGCACAGAATGGGAAAAGTAAGAGAAAGAATAAACTGTCATGAAAATTGAAAATTTTGCAGCTATTCTTACTACCATCCTACATCTGTGCACAGCTGGCAGCAAGCAGAACACAGCAGAACTACAGTAGAAAAATGATTTTTGCATCACTTACAACTTCCTTATCAGTATAAAACATGAAATCTGGCCAATCTGCAGAGACCAAGTCCTCTAAAGCAATCCAAGCATCTAGAGAATAATCCTCACAGAAGGATTCAATACATTCAGCGTGCAAAGTAGTTTAAAAGTGATTGGACCACTGCTCAGATTTGTATTTGAATGGGATAGAAGGTCCTTGTGGCAGAGGAAGGTACAACAAAATTCTCTGGCAGCAAGCTGAGGTCTGACAACTTCAATCTGTGGACAAGAGTGAATTCCTAGCTGTAAATGCAATCCAACATTGGTAGAGCTTACCATTGGTTACACTGGATCCACAGTGGTTGGAAGTATTTTACAAATAGATAAAAAGGATATTTTCTAAATTACAGTCTCAATCCATGCTCTAGAAGAGCATGCTCTTCCCTCTTCTATACAAACAACATGGCCATAAAGCAAAGCAGACGGTCACGTTAGTCTTTCCAGCCTTTAAATTAATGAACTTCTACAGAATTCTATGTATTACAGTAGAAGCCAGGAGCACAATGGAACATCAGGTTTCATTTCAAATAATGTTGAAAAATTCTCAATGCAAACATTGAAAGAAATAAAAACAGCAGGTCATCAAAATGAGCCATTTTCCACCTTCTGACTTTTCTAATAATTGACTTTGAGTTATTTCTCTCTAATGACATCTTAAAAATTTAACAGTTCAAGGAAACAAATGGGTAACTCCAAGACTTGTCCACATTTTACATATTTAATATAATCCACAGATATCCTTCTACTGTACCCAAGTGATTCTACAGCTTGCTTTTGCTTGATTTGCTACTTACCTCTCCTTCCTGAGCGGGACATAAGAGGGAAAGTACCAGTTAAGATACTTTCAAAGACTGGGTCAGGCAATTCTCTCTCCAGTTCTGTGGAGTCTTCTTGTTCCCACCATGGAATGACCCCTGTAATTCCACATGCTCCACCTGATTCGTTTTCATGAAACCAATCACTCTGCTCATCATCACCTGTGTGAGGGCAGGGTCCCCAAATCCCCCAAAAAAGAGGGAGGAGCAGAGAAGATAAAAATCAGATGTTACCATCAATAAATACTCTGACAGGATTATTATTTCTTTCACTTTATAGCTGTATAACAATTACTCCTATATAACAGTTTTATTTGGAAAATGTTTCTTAATAGCATTGCCATCAATGAAACATCATAAAATGTAATGCTTTAAAGCCAATTTACAATAGTGAAAACAATAATAAACTAGTTAATCCTTTTGGCAATAACTGTGGGGAAATCCATTTAAGTTACTGCACTTTACATATTCACAAAAAAACAAGCCTTAATCTCCTGCAGGGAATTAAAAGGTATAAAACTGAAACTGGTTCTTTGCAGCTGATAATGGTATATAATTAGCTTAATTTCATGATTTGTATGGCTAGTAAAAAGGGAAAACAATCATGAACAGATGTGACTAAATGAAGTTAATCTGATTAAGTTCATTTAGAAAAAAGTTTTGAAAAAGTTGATATTAAATGAAAACTGACAGTATCACATGATTGAGAATTATACTGCATTATAACACAAAGTTGGTAATTTTTACTGACAATATTTATCTATGTAGAATTTAAATACCTGGATTTAAATTAAGAAATAAGACAAGACTGAAAATACAAGACTGAAAATTTGATCTTAAAATTAGCTCATAACCACACTGGCAACTAAATTTTTATGTTTGTTTTAAAACATGTCCTTTCATACACACCATCTAGTTTCAGAACAGAAAATAGCTTCAAAAGAGATGGGAAATTTCCTTTACTCTACCTGAAACTTAGATTAGGTATGTGCTGTACATTTTATTCTACTTCAAACTATCCAAACCATGTTTCGTTATTTCTGCACATAAACTATTTGTTTGACATTTCCATTTGCATTTGGAAATAAATTAGGGAAGAATACAAATGTAAGATTTGTAAGACAGATTTCAAGAATAAAAACGCATTTGTGCAAAGTTTCATCGTCACTCAATGCCACAGTGGGGAAACACAAATGACGAAAACCAAAGCCAAAATTTCATGAAAAATAAAATCCAACACACTTTCTCCAAATAAACTCTTGCAATGTAAAGAATATTTGAGAACAAGCACAAGTGAAAATGTCTGTAAACATTCAAGTACTTCTAGAAAATATGGAAAAATAAAGCCCTTCACTGGTCTCTTGTAGGTGAAATGGGATCCTTACACCTTTAATGATCACTACTAAAAGCAAAATTAGCAGAGGCTACAGAACAGGAACTTTCAGATGGAGGAAGGGGAAAACAAAGGTGAGAAGAGATACACAGGTCAAAAAAAGATTTAAATTTCTACGCATTCCTGAAGCATTTCTGCCTGCTCTCCCTATTCATGCTAATCCTCATTTATAGCTATGACATTTCACAGAGGCATTCACCATTAATTCCATCCTCATTTTGTTACAGCCAGGCATGGGCTTTTTGAAGGAGCTCTAAGAATACTTAATTGGGACACTGGTGGTGGCAGAAGGAGACCCACACCTTTTAATTAGATTGGTCTGTGCTTCAGAGCTAAGGTTGAAATCCTTTGTTTTGATTTTCCAAACCTTTATGTTTGGAAGCACTTTCCAAACTTATACATTTGTTAAACTTTGTCTCTGTATTTTGTCATGAGAACTCCAGATGCCTTCACTAACAAGAAATACTATCAGGAGCTCAAAAGTCACCCTCTTACGCATAATTCGTCCATGGAGGTAAGCACAGAATTCTGAAATGACAGTTCTATGATGAGTTCAGGGACAGTAGCTGTAAGAGGCAAGCAGTGCAGTCTTGGAAGAAAGCTACAGTTTCAGACTGGGTTGGTGGAATGTGCAATAAGGCAAAGAACAGCTATGGAAGGAAACGATATCTTTGCTATATACCCAATAGCAGTTCTTGGGGAAGAAAATATGAAATTACTTTTCCTTTTTGTGCAACAGGGATATTAGTATGTCAAGCAATTTTCTGTTTTAGATACCTTAATTTTTATGCTATTATACACTTCCCTAAGCACTTCTGTTGCTTACAGCCAAAGGCAGACTTCAGATCTGAACCTCTTAGTATTTTTCCACATGACAGCAGCATACAGATATACTTGGTTTTTAGCTTCCTTGTCTGTGAAATTAAACAACTCTGAATCCTCTGAATATTTTAAATCATATTATCACCTTAAGGCAAATGTAAGCCTATTACTACTATTCTTATCCAGGTGACACCATTCACAGGTATTTTGCTTACCAGTTGCTCCACCTTGAAGGGATGCCACTTTCAGAGCCAGGGAAGACCACTGCATTTAATTAATTCCCTACCTCATACATATAAGCTATAAAACACAGAGGCCTCCCCATTCAAGAGTTTGGTAACCAAACACTCGGATTTTATCCTACTTTAATTTGCAGCTCTCAAAAGGCAGCAAAGTATTCATAGCAAATGTGATCTTAGGAATACTAAAAGCTGAAAACAACATTTTTGACTTCCAAAGATGCACTACAATGTCCTTTCCTTTTAGGATGCTGATTCAGCACAGGACTACAGCAAATTACAGTATTTTCCAAGGTACAGGAAAGGTAGAAAAACCACCAGATCTCCAAAAATAGAGCCCATGCATCCTCCTACACACATTTTTAAAATACATCAAACTTGTTTATGTGTACGGTTAATGCTTCAAGGAATTACTTCAAAGTAATTTACATTGAAATATAACTGCGCTGATCAGTACAATAAAGTCAATTTAAGGCTCAGAAATGCCAACTTCAATCCTAAAATTTCCAGGCCAGTTTCTGGCTTAATCCATTTGTTTTTTTAGTTATTTTTAGGCCATCTCCTCCCTCCAATTACTGTTTCTCTAAATTTCACTCCATATTATTATGTCTACATATTTCTCTAACTACTGCTCTCATGTTAAATTCCTTGCTTTCTTCTTTTAGAAGTTAGAAAATTATTTTATGTGAGCTTCTCATGTTTTTTCTATGGACAGACACCTTCTGCATCACCATCACTTTCATGTTCAGAAAAGCTATACCTGAATCTTACTTTAGCTAAAGCAGTTCTTACTTTAGCGAAAGTTTTAAAACCAACTTTCCACTGCACACTAAGAGAGAGTTTTACCACCCTTTCTGTTTTATTACAAAATGGCCAGATCAGGCTCACAAGCAGCCAAGAACAACCTTGCCTAGAACGCTTGCCTAGAACAACCACAACATACTTTGAGAGGTTCCTGTGAAAAGTTTGGCATCAGTGTCCTACAAACACCACATGATACTGTGCTGCTCCATTATCCACCAACCCGCACACAGAGAACAAGAGCACAGGGTCTGTGAATACCCCGGGATTTCAGTGTCATTTCCAGGACCAGTGTATCTCTTTCTAGGTAAAAAAAAACCACTGCTAACAGCTGCAATAATCATTTGGAAATAACAGGATATTCACTGTAACACATCCAGGAGTTTCAGGAAAGCAGAAGTTGAAGTTCCCCCTTCACAGAGGAACACTGCATCATGCTCTTTGTGCTTAACAGAGTTACCTTGACAAAAGACATACATATAAAAGATACGATATATAAATATTTAGGATTTGAACTACTCAGGTAGTAGTATTCAACAACCTCATCTTATTTCTTTTCCATCTGCAAAGACTATAAACTTATTTGCCACAACAGCTCAAATCTAGTGTGATTTCACTTTGCATTGCACACTCCAATTCTTTTCCGTATGGAGAAACACGCCCTGTCTGTCACCTGCAGCTACTGACATGCTGTACAAGGTCCAAATTAGTTCCTCACTAGAATTCTTCTACTGAATCAGTACTGGGTCATCTTCATAAAGGACACAGCAATGAATATACGTTTAATGGTAAAATAATGAACCACTACCTTTAAACAGTTAGCCACATCCACAGTGGAACTCTGACATTCTCGGACCTTCTCCAATTTTAACTGTTTAACACTTTATTAACATAATTTTCCTTCCTACTTGCTTAGATCTTAAAGGACATTTCAAGTGCTGCATGCCATGATTTAAGAAGTCTTAAGTCAACTTTGAATTTCCCCAAGTGTACAAGTATAGATGAACCAGGAACACACAGTATGTTTTCTTTGCTATACCCAAGCCATAAAGCTCATTAAAGAACATCCTTGCAATTTAACTATTTCTTTGCCCAAAACAGGGTATCATCCACTAGTGTCTGAATAACAACAGTTTTGTTAACATTCTGTTGAAAGCTTAACTTGTAAAGTGCCTTTGACCTGTGCAGTGCCTTGAAACTGCAGGAGATCCTACTAGTTAGGCCTATCACAGAGTTGCTATTTTATGCTGCAATGCAAAACTAGATATTTTGGTTCAAGAATCTTGTAAAATTTTCGTACACCAGGCATAACACTGCTTTATCGTTAAAGTTTTTAATAATTGCAAAACAGCCAAGAAAATACAACCTGGAACAAAAGGAAAAAAGAGGAAAAAAAAAGGGAAGTCATGAGGATTTCTCATACATAAGCTTCAGCTGCTGCTCAGGTCTTTCAATTACTTTGTTGGCAGATTCCTCTACCTCCATACTTAAGAGCTTGATAGAATCACAGTATTCTTCCTATCTATTAAATCTTAGCCCTAAAATATCCAATTTGAAAACCTCTGAAGAAAATACAACCCACAAAAAGTCACTTGAGGTTTCTTAATAGTTCAGCAGCTACCTTCTTCCCTGACAGTACCATCACAAAACATTTTCCATTACCTTTAAGCTTTTGCTGACTAACTCTTCAGGGTTTGCAATGTTTCAGAGAATAAAAACATTTGCCACATTGGGCCTGCCAAAACTGAGCATCAATTACTTCTGCCAGAAGGAATTACCACAGTGGGACAGAGCACAACAAGAGAGCTACTTGTGCCCTCTCATATGACCTAATATAAGCACTTGGGTAACTTGGAAAAGGAAGGCAAACATGGCTGGGCTCAGATGAGAACTTCATGGGAACCAAACAAATCAAACAAAGCTGGAAGACTGGAACAGAGAAAGGAAAATAATACCTAAGTTTTAAAAAATGTTAGATGGTACAGCACATATTAGAAGTTGAAGAGAGGATTTTCAAGTCTCAACAATTTTCTCATATCGTAGCAATTGATAAGAATTAGCATGTATCTAGAACTATCCCAATTAGAGCTACACCTGGTTTTCTTTAATCAAATCATAAAAATTGAAACTCTTCTGAGATTCTGTCCACAGAAGATTAGGTACTGTAAGAAAATTTATTTCCATATCCTTTCTGAAAAATTTTGGAAAATATTAAAGGTCACAAGATCAGGCACTCCAAAGTTCATAACTAAATACTCAGCTATTTATTTAAGTGGTCAAATGCTCCAAGAAATTGCTGCTTTAGTCACTTTCCTAGAATGTGTATCCCAAATGATGAATTTGGGAATTAATTGAAGTTTTATAAATACTATTTGTCTGAAATAAATGAGATGTGGTTCTTGATCTCAAAAACACAAAACAAACAAATGTTGCTCAGAAGAAAAGGAACCTCTTGTCCTTTGCTACCCAAACTTCTAAGTGATGGCAGGCACATCATTTAAACCAAGTATTTCACCAGACAACATTTATCAATCTCTGGTTCTCCACTTGACTTAGCAGAAACCTGAAGTCAGAAGTGCAGAAAATTTGAACTACAAATGAGGTCAAGCTGCTGATGCTCTGAACATAGATATATACAGATGTTAAAGATTAGATATTGATTAGATAGATATCCTGGAGGAGGGACACTGGTTAGACAGAAATTAGAGTCTAGCTTTGAAACTACAAAATAAAACCAGCAATTTCTTCCCTTAATACATTTTAATCCTGTCCTCTTCCAGCTTTGTTTATCACATCTAGGCTTTTCCTTTGCTTCTATCAGATTGACTTTCTCCTTCCTTCATTCACATTACAGAGGCTGATTCTCAACATAGCTTTTGACTAAGTCATGTACTCAAGACACCCTCTGTTAACATAAAAAACAAACAAAAAAAAAAAAAAAAAAAAAAAAAAAAAACAGAAAGCAAGCTATACTTCCACTCAGTAAAACAGTAACAGAAACTGAAATACAATAATTAACCTATGAAATAACTTGTAACGCTTACAGAATTTCAACTGATGTGGTTTGAGGGGTGGAGAAGGGAAAGATTGTTTCAATACCTTGTCTTCCCTCATCATTGGTAAACAAACCAGCATCACTGCTGCTCAGACTGCTGGATTCACTGTAATAAGAGAAAGAGAGAAACAGATGAAAAGAACAATTGATCTTTCAGTCGTAAAATCTTAAGGAGACAAAGCTGTGCTCAGATTGAACTTAAGCTCAACAGAGATGGGAGAGAAAATAGGATGATTCTTTTTAATCAAACTGCAAATATCCCAGTTCCATTAACTACAAAGCATATTATTTTTGGCACATAAAACCACAGGAATCTAATGGTACCCTGACATTAAGCCAGATGTGGCTGCAACGAGGTGCTGACACAATTGATGCATTTTATTATCTCCTTCCATCAAATGCTCACTGCTCCCTTCTTATACTGTGCAATTCAGCTTGATCCTGGAACACCACTGCTCAATAAAATAGGAAAAAGTCTCAATCAAAAGCAGCCTAAGCCTTCCTTCAGCACATGAAATATAAGAGTTTGAAAATCGAATTACCTTTCTGAACATCATTTGCAAATACTGTGGAAAAGATACTGCTTAAGATTTCATGACGTACTACTCGGGGAGCACAGAAAAAGTTTATAACAAAGGTAGCCAATTAAATCAAAATAAAGGTCACTCTGAAGAAAATAAATATGATTCATGATCATAACATCAACAACAACAAAAAAAAAAAAAAAAAAAAAAAAAACAAAGCACAGTTTACTTTGCTATGACTGCCAGCATGGCGTTAAAATTAGAATGTGTGTATACAACAAGCACACACATCTCTAAATTTAAAGACATGAGTAGGTATTCAGTTCTTTGCTGAATGCATTGTTACATACAATAATCCACGTGTCCCTAAATATTAAATCAGACTGGTTTTTTAATAACACAGATAGCACTTTGTTGAGATTCACACAAAAGGACTTTTCTGTAAACCCTTTATTTCACTTTTTATCAAGGTAGTAGCTATGTTATAGAGTTAATATTCTCACCAAAATTTTTATCACATTTTACTTAGTTTGAGATGTAGAACAACCTGAAAAAAAACCCAAACACTTCAGTTCAGCACGCAAATTCAAGTATATTTTATAAATAATATGGCTACTCTTGATGTGCCCGTACAAGCCACTCACAAAAACTTTATGTCTGCTTACCTTTGTATACTCATTCATATTACAATTTGCATGCTGTCCTATACTTAAAATCAACTGTTTCCAATTATTTTTATTTTTAATACTAAATTATTTTTATTTTTCTATCAAATAACTAGCACACTTGAGGAAATTATGTCCTTTTAAATTCTGATTTCTTACAAAAGCAAGTCTTGGGTTTTTTTAATATATTAATTATTCATATGAATATATGAACTATATACAATTCATCTAATTCATATTTAATTATAAGCATATATATTTGTTTTTAGTATCTTCCTTTGGGAGGCATCCCAGCAGGATTTGGAACACAATATGGTAGCAGGTGACACAAAGTCATATTTGGGTTTTTTAAAGCATATATATATCTATATATATCTATCTATATATATATATAGACATAGCTCTGTGCTTGAAGATTAAGTTGCCTTAATCTTTGCTGTATCTTAGGCTTATCCAAAGTCTTGATGCATAAGCAACACTCACACTATATCTTATACAGAACAGAATCAGAACAGACTTAAGCACTTGCACAATTGCCCTAAGAAGAAGTAAGGTGATGTGCATGCAATAAAAATGGAACCATCTTTTGTGAGGAACACCAAGACTTGAACTTTCCAATATTTCAAGTCCTAGTAATTAATTCCCTTTTAGCAAACATCCCATCCTCACTTTAAGTATAACACAGATGACTTCACTGTCTGGATTTCATTGCGCACAATTTTACATCATCCATTTTGAAGTAAACAACATCCCTTCTTCATAGATTCTTCTTGTGCATTTATTGTTTAATTGCATGTTTTAAAATAAAGTCAGGAAATCCTTTAAACCCTGATATTTCAGCCAATTTCCCAACCAAAATTTCCAATTTTAAGAACAGTCTCCATCCCTTTTTTAAGTAAGATATTTAAGTTGTGAAATAATTCTCACTGAAGGACTAGTCAGCACATAAAAACATAACCACTTGAAATTTTTGAAAAAATTCTAAAGAAAGTTAAGAATTCAAACTAACACTGGCATATCCATGGCAGCCACAGTGTTCACTCTCCTCAGACCACAGTCACATTGGGCAGGGATTACAGTTGAGATAATTGCTACAGGGCAGTCATTTCACCGAATAAATTTAAAACCTCTGGAATTAATACATTAATAGCCAAGTAGATGAAAGCTGCTATGATAGAATACATTTCCAGTTTTAATATAATTTTGCAGAGTATACTGCTTCTTCCTTTGCTTTGTAATAAGAATCTCACTCCCAGGAAGACTTCAGTGAAAATGGAAAAACACACAGAATCCTTTTAGTCCTATAAAATAGTGTGTGCAAGCAAAAATTTGGAAGAACAGCTAAGCTATCCAAAAAGCTTTCACGTCCTTACTTCTGTATTTCTGGAAACAAAGAAGAAATATTTGCCATTTGCAGTTCCTACGACTAATGAGCTATCTGGTGCCTTGGTTTTTTATGAGACATGGGAGCTTTGTGCTGTCCCCAGGACCTGACCAGCTCCTGTTTTCCCCCTAGCCACAGTGGGTGGTGCCTCTGAGCTTCACTGATACTTCTCTTTCAAAACAGGGAATTGAGATTTCACCTCTCTTTAGTCACTTCAAACACAAACAAGTGCCCAAGCTTGTGGGAATTAAATAGCACCCAGAACATCACACACTGCTGAATTTGGCTGAAACTGACCAAAAGCTGTACATTGAGGATAAGGATGGATAAGTTCTGATCACAAAAATCTCATTTCCAGTGCTTAAAACAATCCTCCCAGGAATTCATCTTTGGGAGCATTTAGATGCCGACATTTCAAAAGTTTGAAGAGTCCTCCTCCCAGCTTCAGAATCATACACTTAAAACCTGGTTATTGGTGTTTGGCGTTTGAACACTCACATACAGACATAAAGAACTGTCAAAGAAGTGCAATTTAACATTTTAAATGTGCACTTCCAAAACATGTTATTTTCAAATAATGTCACGTATACTGAAAACTTCTGACTGGTTTTAGAGCCAAGCAATTTAACTCCCATTAAAAATTATCAGTTTTGTTTTGGTTCTAAAAAACAAACTTCTAAAAAATTAGTCCTATTTTTAACAATTACTGAACTACTGTACTGAATACTACTGCACACACCATTGCGTACAAAACAAAAGCAACTTTGTATACATTTTATTCTTCCTCTTCCAGCAAGTGCTGCTGAAGTGCAAGTGTTATTCAAGATGCTTTGTTAGCTCTTTGTATCTTATACAATCCCATCCGCCCTTTTAAAATCTACGCTTTCACTTTCAGAACAGACTTTTCTTAAGAGTTTGATGATTCCTTCAAATTCTTCTAGCTAAATGATCTCTAATAAAGGCACCATTGCAACTAAGTAAAGTTAGATTAAAACAAGTTAAAATTATGCACATACAAAATATTATGATACTGTATCACCTGAGAGCCTTAGATACAGCAGATTTCTAACCACACTATGAAATGCAAGTTGTCTAATTCAGTGATTTCAAAGCTTTCTGGTACAGCTGACCATTGAAAGAAATTCAGTAGAATGACACACTCAACTGTGTGCATGAGCAGAAAACCTTATGAAGATGAGAATGGTTTTAAAGACTATTTACTGGGGCCATATACAAGCATTTGGAATATGACTTGAGCAAAAGCAGCATTTGGGGTAACAAAACATCAAGCATTTTGAAGAGGATGATCAATTTTTCCAATAATAATGTTTCTTTTCAGAAAGAAGATTCAGACTGACCTGTTTTGTTTAGTTCTGGGAGTCTACAAGAGATTATCCTTATTGATCACTCTTCTCTCCACCCAAAAATTAGCTATAGAACTTTTGAGTTGAAGAACTGTTACCCTTGTAGCATAACAGAAAGTCTTTCATAAATAAAAAATGCAACAAGACTATGGAGATATGAAAAACGCTGGCTCCTAGTGTGAGGGAAATTTTTAAACATCTGTCCCAGACTTGGAGGAACAGACTCCAAGTATTGTCAAAGAAAAGACAAGTTTTCTAACGGCTTCCTGACAGCACAGACTCCTAACTTGCATGTCACAGGGAGATGTGTACCCTGGCTGCCCTGAAGGATGAGTTCTGCTCTAGTAATTAACATGTAAGGAAAAATGCTTAAGGCTTGGGACTTATTCAGCTCTTCCAGCTGCTTCTTGTTCACAGGTGAAGGACAGAGCTAGTACATAACAAAAAGACTTAGGACTTTTCTGACTATAACTGGAGTTAGTCACTTACCAATGCTGCTGTTATTACAGTAACCAATCTGACTGCTCTGGTTAAAACCACTCTCTGCACCTCAGTTCCACCTGTCCAGTAAGGAAAAGGCTTAACAGTTTATAGATAAAATGCCTACAAAAAAAAAAACAGGGACACCTGTGCCGTCAAGGGAACTGATCGAAATTATATCTTTCAAGACGTGCCTGTCTTGCTGACACTTCTGCATGTGGAATAAACAAAACCAACATAGTTAACATCCCCTGTGCACAGTGGAAAAATGACTTACACCTTACTGTGTTGTCAAAATAGTACTTTGGAAACAATTACCAATGTAGTATGACTGTTGTCTGGAATGGATGGATGAGGTGTACTGCCAAAGGGTCATCATTCCTCCATTTTTCTAATGGTAAGCTCAGGTGTTTCTGAACTGTAAATTGGTTTTTGCATTTCGTAAATGATATATATCCTTGGCAACCTGCAGACATTTTATGCCCATGATACACCAAAACATACTGTCTAAATGGTGACTCTAAACACTGACAACCTTTCTGACAAATAGAGATAACAAACAAAGCACCAATGTCTAGAAATTGGAAAAACACTAAATTCTTATCTGACAACTGTTACCAGTTGAAATATCCAGAAATACCTGTGTAATTCATATGTGTATTTTGTCATTCTTGATCTTGAAACAATTAGAACATATCATTTCACTAAACTGTTTTCTTGGTTATTCCTCTGCTACATCACTCTCTGTTTTATGCTGAATTCCTCAACCTGAACAACTAATATATAAAAAATAGTAATGTAAAAAAATAAGAGTAAATTGTTAAAACAGATACTATTGGTGCTAGAATTTAAACTCTGGAATCAAGAAAAAATCTCAAGATTCTCAATACAAGCAACAGTAATAAATGCAAACAAACATTATCCAAAGTTTGTGTAAAAAGAAAAAGGAAGAATAACCTGTCACTCATGTTCTCATCTGAGCCTTTTTGCTCCTCATATTCCATTTTGTCCTTATTTGCTTGATTCACTTCTTCGTTTTCTACAACTACTCCTTCATCCAAGATTTCTGGACCTTGTCGAGCTGCAGATACTTTTCTTTTTTTCACTTTGCTCTTGGAAAACTCCTGGTGCTGGTATGATTTATTGTTATTGTCCATTTCTTGATCTCTGCTGTTATCCTGCTGTTGAGTTATTGTCAGTGCATTAGAGACTTCTGATGGCAGATCTATTGCCATGCGTTTTACCTTTCTCCTCCTGCGCAAAGTTCTGTTTCCCAAACTGTCCACAGCTAAATCTGGTTCATGCCACAGAGGTCTTTTGCCTCTAATGTTATTTAAGTTTGAGGAAGGCCTACGTTTAGCAACCAACAGCTGGTCATCAGAATCACTGTGGTCTTTCTTGGTAGCATGATTTTCCCTGTAGTCTTTGTTTGATTCTTCCAAACTGGAATCAGAGCCTTCACTTAGGCAATGACCAGTCTCCCAGGGGTGATGGGTGGTAAACGAACGTCTTTTCCGTCCCCTCCTTTTCCTTGCCTGTCTCTTTAGAAGACAAGACACACTTCGAGAATGATCTCCAGTATCAGCAAAACCTCCTCTGGCTTGCTCTGAACTTTCTTCCAGTGCCGAGACCAGATCATGAACCAGCTCCTCCATAGTCCTACTGAAATGCCTATAGATTTCAAAGGAAAAAAACCACACAAGAAAACAACAAATGAATTAAAAGTGCTAAGCATAAATTACAACAACTTCATAGGGCAAAATAATTTTAGACACTTTAGGCAAGGTAGAATAATCTTTATAGGATGGCCATTGACTCTTTCTGCCAAGAGACAAAACCTTGCCAACCAGTCCTACAGAATCTGAAGCACACCAGCATAAGTTCCTTTTAAAAGGTATCTTCCCAACCTTCTGTCTCGGAAAGAAGAGGCAGCCAGGGGGTTCCCCCATTGGTTTGTGGCCTCACTGTTATTGCTTAGTTTTAATTAATTTCATCACACTTATATGACTGTCAGGGATTCCACATGGCAAGAGCATCAACAGTGAGCATTCACTCTAACTGTGAGTAAGGAGCACATTCTAAATTTAAGAATGGGAAATGGAATGCATAATATTCTTCTTGATGTACTACATTAATGAGTTCTGCTTAAGACTTTCATTATGATAAAATATTTTTAAGGATGATTATCTCTTAATGCTGCCTAAATGCTAAAATGAAGTTAAGACAGCAATTCTTGGATAATAGGAATTTTTTCCTACTAGCAAATAAGTCTGTCTTTCCAAATGGCTGATACCTGTTTTATTTTTAAAAAATAGTGATCCAATGAATTTACACTGGGTTGAGAGAATACCCAACTACAGATAATTCTAGAGTATTGAATGCAAAGTTTCCTATCACATGTAGGCAATTGCATCCATAGAATCTCATGCTTGCATAAGGAAAAAAATCCCTACATACACAGTGCCAAATTAAGGCCTTACCCTTTTAATGTTTTGCTTCTTCCTCTTCAAATTTCACTAGCATTTAGCATGTCTTTAACTCACTACGCTTCAGTAAGTTCACCCATGCATTACATGAATGTAATTACAAAAACATTAAATGATTGCTGCTGAACTCTAATCCTTCTCTGAAGGCTGAGAACCTTCTCCATATACAGAGCAATTAGACTATTATATCAAAACATCAGAAGACCCCTTTCCTTGAGGTAAAGCAAAGAATAATTTTATTGCTTGCACAAACTGATATATGTGAAAGACATTGTACATTCAGTAAATTATGCAGAGGACATTTAAAAACAAGACTCTTAATTTTACAATATAAATGGCTGGGGGAACCTATATTAACAAGTTTTCTACACATACTCAGTGGTGCTGTGGAGAACACCTAGACAGATCACAGACAGCTTCCCTCTGCCACTTAGCACAAACTCCAACATGAAAAGTACTAATGGTGATGGCTGAATGGGCAGTCTTAAATATTAATGGAGGAAATGAAGAACATGTTTAAAAAGAAATCCAAATGCTCATGAAATATCTAAAGAAGTTATATATTCTCATTTTAAACCATTTTCAGAAATACTTACTTTAAACATTTCAATTGCAGGAACAATAAAAGCACCGGAAGTGGTAGAAATATAAGTTTATTTTGAATTCTCAAAACTGCTGTGTCACTTGCATTATTTCCCATACCTCTTTTCCTGTCCTGATGTAACATCTAGTCATATTACTCTCTCTTAATATTTTCTTTGGCTCTTAGTACAGCAGAATTATATAGTCTTGTAAATGGTAAGACAGCTCTGGAAAAGTGCGACACTTTTTCCTTAATCTCTTTGGTTAACAAGATGCTTAAACAGATGCACTACCCCATACTTCTCCATGGCTGTAGCTGCAGTGGGAGAGCACTCACCCTTTTAGCCCTCCTGTTAAATACCCATGAGGACAGGCAATCCCCAGAGGTGCAGGTATCAGAAATGTCATGCCCTAGAGATGTAAGGGCTTTTCTGCACTCATTTTACAGAAGCCGTAACACTTCAACAGACAAACAGCAGCACATTTGGGTTAATCTGAGACACCAATTCCCTCAAACACCTGCTCAGCCCTTCCTGCCACAAACTTTTGCATCTATGGCAAACTGATAGAAGTGGAGGTGCACTAAAACATGAACTTGTAGGCTTAAACCCAGATTTAACTCTCCAAATGAACAGATTTCTGCTAACCTGCCAGAATATGAACTAGCTTATATAAATCTCTTGCAGCCCATTCTCTTAGTGATCTTGCAGCATAAAGCAGAAGGGAAAGAGAAGACAGGGACACTAATGCCTTGCACCATAATTTATGATTAATTCCTTCAATTCAGTATCCCTAATCTGTATGGATAACTATGTCACTAAAATCAATGTAGCTCCTAGAGTGGACATACCAATTTACTCCAGATAATGGCACGAGTATGGTGGTAAAATTTGCCTTCCAAAATACTTCAAGATCAAACACAATATGTCCATATTTTATATTTTATATCTGAATGAAACTTGCCCTGAATTCCTCCCAAAATACTGCAATACAGATGGTTCCCAGATCAAAAGATGAAACTTGAGAAAAGTGAACATCCTCAAGTGTTTTGAAGTAATGGGATAACAAGATTCTTAAATGACTCTAAGCAGTAAAGGACTTAACTTCCAGCAGACTATGACTTTGAATATTATGCATTCCTGCAATTAATCTTTCTACTGAATATCAAGTCTCTTCATTGAGACTCCTGAATTAAGATTTGTACAGAGCTGTGACCTCATTTGCCCTAAGAACTGCAGCCATGTATAATGTGTAATATTACTGTATCATAACTTCATCACCTCCTACACAGATCAGACAAATTAATATTTTAATTATTTAAACATGTTTCCTTAGGATGATTACGATAATTACTTGACCAATTTGGGACAGTGCAAGCTTCTTTGCAATAGATTGAGAATGCAAATACAAACCACTTCAGCTTTTTATTCACAATCCACTTTCAACATGCCAGTGGTCCACACTAAAACTCCTGCTCCTGAAAACCCAAAAAATCTCTTTTGCTTAATTTTATTCGTGCTCTCATTTCTCCTGCTATACTTGAAGAAAAAAAAACCCTCAAAGATAGCAGCAGCCAGATAGATTTCAGATTAACTGTTCTATCTCCAAAAATTCAGGAGCACATTTCTATTATAGCATTAATCAGACAAACTCAGTTTTGAAACTTTCTCTATTGTTCACAACCAGCTGTCAAGCCTATGAAGACATTTTAATCATTGCTGCAGATAGGACTCTAACAAACATATTTGCATTTGAAACAAGTTGAAAAATAATGACAAGAAGTATTGAGGACATTACCAGTGAGTATCAGCAGTGTTCAGTAAGATAAGAAATTTCAAAGAATGTAGAACAACATATTGAGGTACATAAAATATTAAGATGAGCCACGACTCATATAAGGCTATAAAAATGCTGTTACAGCAACAGCCCAAAGCTAGCAATAAACTGTAATGTCCTCACTAAGAGAGGATCCTACTTTACTACAAGAAAATCTAGTTTGCCTACACTGACCTTTCCATTTATCTGAAGCAATTTTAATGTAGTTCACCAAAGGCTGACCCATTTCCTCTCTAACCCTTACCAGAACAGACCATGTAAGTCCTGTTTGCAGAGAACAGCATAACTGCTTTCACCTGCTCCAAAACAGATCACACAGCTTCTGTTCAGTATAAATACACAAATTGAAAATCCTAATGGAAATAATTGGCACTGACTTCTTCAGTGAAAATTAAGAATCATTTGTGTTACCTCACACCTAAAGCATATAACAATGGAGAGCTCTGATTGCTCACAAAAATATTTAATAAGCACACAGTGATGGAAAAGTTAATTTAGTTGCACAACTCTTAAGAGGCATTACATCTTGCCAAACCAACAGATGCATTTACATTTACTTTCTAGTTCTATACCTTTTTCTGTTAAACAGGACTGGGGTTTCTTGCAGCTAAATTCATGCTGCATCTGTGCTTCATCAGTTCCAGAAAGAACCATGAGTTTTGCTTCCTTCACAAACCACCCTGGATCACAAGCTAAGAGCACAAGAGAAATCAAATAGTTCCTTCAACCTCAGGATTCAAAAACCTGACTTCCAATAATCTTTTCCCATATGGATTCTCTGATGCCTCAGCTGTACCCACAGAGTGCTTTATCTTCAGATAGGTACTAATTTGAATCCCATTTCTGCACCTCAGAAGTTATTTTCACAAAGCCTTAAAAGCACTGATTTTGAGAGCTCTGCTTTATTAATAAGCGTGACTGAAATTTGAGTTGACGATGTGCAAGTATTTGGGAGAGAGCAGCACATGATAAATCTCACTGCTTTACTTGAAGAATTTACAGATTCTAAAAAGAGAACTATCATGGTTCTTGGGACACACAAAAGGGGAAGCAAAACAAAGTAACACAATTAAGTAAAAATTATTAAAAAGCTGGCAAGAGACTGTGGTAGACTATGAAATCACTGACAAACCTCTGTTACATGGAAGTTTATGTTTCCCTTCTTCCTAGGTAACAAGATCAGGAAATGGCCTCAAGCTGCACCAGGGGAAGTTTAGAAAAATTTTATATTAGGAAAAATTTCTTCAATACAAAGAAAAAAATTAGGAAAGAATGGTCAGGTATTGAACCAAACTGCCCAGAGAAGTGGTGGAAGCACTGGTGAAAGTGTTCAAAAAACCTGTGGATGTGGCACCTGGGGACACGGTTTAGTGGTGAATGTGGCAGTGCTGTTTTAACAGACTCTGCCTCAGAGGTCTTTCCAAACTTCATGATTCTATGAGCACAAACTGAAGCTGTGCCTAGACTATTTAAACTCCCTGTCATTAAAAATCCATCACTAAGAGGTGGACAAAGCTTCCCATTCCACATCCACACTTAGTTATATCCTTTGGCACTATCTGCTGGACCACCAGGTATGCAAAGCTACAGCACAAGCCATCCTTTCCATCCTATATCAACCATCACTGAAGGGCATAACAGCTACCTGTATTTACTTGCTACATCTGGTGCAGAAACAAGAGGTGGAAAAGTTGGGAGGGTGTGTTTTAAATGTTCCTGGTTGTTAGAAAGGGTTAAGTTAATAATAACTAGAGTTTGAGAAGACAAAAATAAGAAGAGAAGGGATTGAGAGGAAAACTAATGTCTTTACAAACAACTTTATGGGTGAAGGTGTGGGTGTTAACATCTTTGAAAAGGGGCTTAATGTCTCTACTAACTGCGGGCAGCAGGTTCCTTGCAGAGCCCAGGCACCTCGGTTCCTGAAACAAACAAGTGGGGGTCTGCACAAGCCTGAGCTTCTGAACTTTGGGGTAAAATAGTAGGTTCAAGGGGGGAATACGTGGTAGACAGTTCGGGAAGGCTGTACCTTCCTAGTGCCTCAGCCAATGGGGAAAGGAAGAAGTCAAGGGAGTTGAGGATAAAAGGAGGCTGCACCCTCCAAAACCTCTAGAAAATGCCATGGGTGTGTGCCCCGGTGGACACATTTTTTTCTCTCTCCCTTTATTTGAATAAAGTTGCAGGACTCCTCCTTTCTGGACATAACCCTCTGGCATTTGTGGATTTTCCTGACACGAGGAAGAACCTCTTTACTGTGCAGGGCACCAAGCACTGGAAAAAGCTGACCAGAGAGTGTGGAGTCTCCCTCACCAGCGATATTGAAGAACCATCTGGACACAATCCTGTGCCCCTTGCTCTGGGATGACCCTGCTTGAGCAGGGAGGTTGGATCAGATGACCCACTGTGGTCCCTTCCAGCCTGATCACTTCTGCAGTTCTGTCCTATACAACACAAAGTATTTCAGGAATGATGTAATTTTATCCCCTATTATAGTGCTGATCCCCCTAAAAATTAGGACCAGGCTAACTTGCAGTAAGTACATCTGACTCTTCTGAAACTGACTCTTGTGAAGCTTATCTCAGAAGGCACAACAATAAATACTATCAGTCTACACATATTAAACAGTGAAAAGGTGTTCAGTACAGAGCAATAGCATACAGTCAGAAAGACGCTGACATGAACTACATTTAACAAGGCTCTAACACAAATGAATTGGTCCACCAGAAATGAGGTTTGGAGCAATTTATCATGAGAGGGAGCAATCCTTGCAATCCCGTTGCTGCCATTTACTGATATGCTTGACCTTTTCAGAAGTATGACTTCATTAATTAATTGCCAAGGTGCCAAATCACATGACCTGTCAAATCATGGTAATACCCTAAAGCACCACAGTCATTATCAAAAGAATCAGAGTGCCCAGCAAGTATTCAAACTGCAAACTAATCTTAAATTGCCACATGAACTTACAATTTAAAAAACATTCTGCTTTGGAGGAGCTTTACCACCCAAAGTGAAAAATTTTACTCTGTGGCTCTTCTGAACCTACTCACCTCTTTAGGATCTTAATGTTTTTAGAAAGCACAAGTTCTTAATTTTCTGCATCAAGTATTAGACACTGTAAAAAGTATTTTCCTGTATCCCACTCAAACAGTCCTCCTTTAACAGACAGCTTCTGAAATAACTTGTGTAGAAAAATAAGGGAGCAGCGCTGTGGAGTGGTCAGATTTTTAATGGATAACATTTCAATGTCTTCCTCTGTATTGAATTCCTCTGAGCAGTGTACTAGCATAAGTAATATCATTACTGCATGATGACAATTACAGAAAAATATGCCTACACCTCATGCTGCTGAGGGCTACTCTAGAAGCCTCTGGAACTAAATTACTTTATGTAGACACAAAATAATAAAATTTGAAGACAAATGACAGGTCAAATAAATAGTGAAGACTTTGACAGAACACAGATACTTGTTTGGAATGTCTTGGGCTATGTTTCCACTGTATGCAGCATTAATACTCAAATAAAAATACTTGTGCCACTGGAGTATACCTCATTCTCTGAAACATTCTGAATTACACCATGAGAAGTTGTTATATTTACACCAGGCAAATATGGATGCTTAGCAACACCAGAAAACTTGTTCTAGCAAATAATTAGCAGCTGGGCAAATAAAATCTCTCTTTGAAAGTTTTCTCATTTAGAAAAACATAGAGAAAAAATACCCACAGGGAAAAAAAAATGGTGGTATCCACAAAAGTAGAAAAATGAAGCCCTAAACACTTCCCTTCCTCTTCCTCCCCATCCCCAGAAAAGAACAAAGAAAAAGATGAAAGGAAATCTATTTCAAGTCTATTTCAAGTTTATTTCAAGTCTACCTATACAGATACCAGCAGGTATCTGTATAGGTAACGTAGCCTCTAAAAGATGTTATCAACCTTTGGAAAAAAACCCACAAACAAAACCCTCCTTGTTTACATTAATAAGTGAAACAAGAGAGAAGCTACATACACCAGTTGATACCAAACACATCACAAGATACCCAAGATTTCAGGAAGAAAATGAAAGGCTTCCCAGCTGGCTGCTTGGAACATCTTGCTTCCATCAAGTCTCTCCACTACCAGTCTTTATATCTGCACGGCCTACTAACAGAACTGAGCTTTTCTATTTTGTTACTCAGCCTTCCTTCCTAAAAAAAAAATAAACTATGGCTTTTGAGGTCACTATGCTAGCATAAGGAGTTACATAAAACAGTGAATCTATGAACTTCTTTTGCAGGACAACTACCCATACTTTCCCCGCTTGATGGCTACAGCAGCACTTGTTGATTTCTGGTATGCAGCAAAAAAGCTTTAGAGGAGGAAACACACACCGCACTGGATGCTCAGCTGCACACGCTGCAAGGGCTTTAGGCCTCAGAGAGTCTACCACTACTGGAAAAAAACAAACAGACAGGAAGACCTAACTAAGCTTGGGACAAAAGTTTTGATTTATTTTTCGCCCACTGTCCCTTTGTCAACAAGGCATGGAAGTTTCTTCCTCCAGCCCACTGCTCACTCACAAACACGTCCAGCCGCCGATACACGGCAGTGGCACTTCTCGGACCTCCAGCGCCTCGTCCCTCGTCAGGGGCCTGCGGCGGGCTCCGTCACCTTCCCCCAGCGAAAGGGGCAGCAGCGGGGAGGGGACGCCCGGCCGCAGCGGGGCCACCACTCGACCCCACGTTCGCACGCCCGCCCGTGGCGCGGTGACGGTGTTCGGACCCCCTCCCGCAGAGAGCTGCCCCGCGGCCGGGCAGGGGCGGCGGACACGTGTGTCCCCCCAGGCTTACCAGCTCTTCCTCGCCGCCTGAGCTCGGGTTGGGGTAGGTTCAGCGACCCGGAACATGAACCCGGCGCCTCCCCCGGCCGCTCCCCGAGGAGGCTGGCGCCGCTTCGCAGAGACTGGGCGAGGGGAGGCGGGCAGGGGCCGAGGGGGGGAGGACTCGGGCCGGGCGGGGAGGACTCGGGCGGCCGGCGCTGCTCCTCAGTCCCCCATGATGAGAACCCGGAAGCAGCCGCGGTAGCGGAGGAAGCCGGACGCGACCACCTCACCTCTTCCCTTCCCTCGCCCGGCCGCTGCCCAGGGACGCCGCATGCCCTCCAGCACCCTCGCCTCGGGTTCGGTACAGCTTCCCGGAGCTCCCGCTTCCTCCGGAGCACTGCCCGTGCCGTGCTGCGGGGCCGCCGGGAGCAGCGACACCCCCGCGCTCGAGCGTACTGAGACCGTCCCGTTGCCATGGCGGCAGCGTCTTGCGGGCGGGAGGAGGGAGGGAGCATGGCGGCCCTGGCCCGGCTTCAGGAGAGGCTGGCGGGACTCCGGGAGGAGTATTTCCTTACGAACAGGTACTTGGGCCATGTCGGTGGTGGGGCGGGATACATCGCCGTATGCTGGGCTGGGGCGGACGGGTCCTGCTCTCCGCCGGCAACGAGATGGAGGCAGCTCCCCTGGAAATTTTCCGGTTCTGGACTCCTCAGTACGAGGGAGACACGGAGCTCCTGGAGAAGGTCCAGTGGAAGGCTATGAAAATGATTAAGGAACTGGAGCATCCCTCTTACTAGGAAAGGCTGAAGGAGCTGAGCCTGTTGAGCCTCGAAAAGAGACGAGTGAAAGAGAACCTCATCCGTGTCTCTAAGTACGTGAAGGGAGAATGTGACGAGGATGGGCCAGACTCTTCTCGGTGGTGCCAAGCAATAGGACAAATGGCAATGGGTAGAAACTGGATGCACTGCAAGTTCAAGCTAAACATGAATAAGAACTTTATTGTGCAGGTGACCAAGCACTGGAACAGGTTGACCACAGAGAGCGTGGAGTCTTCCTCACTGGAAATATTCAAGAACCGTCTGGACACAATCCTCTGCCGTGTGCTCTGGGATGACCCTGTTTGAGCAGGGGGATTGGACTAGATGACCCACTGTGGTCGCTCCCAGCCTGACCCACTCTGTGATTATACGATTCTGTGAAACTGTTTCGCTTTAAAATCCCTCCCGAGAGCACCAACCCATCGCCTTTTCCCCAATATTTCCGCAGCGATCTGATGAGACCTGGTGGCCGCAGCGCAGCGTCTTTAAGGGGCCCGTTTATACACAGAAAATACTGAGTATCCCACTCTTCCCCCGCACCCTGATAATTTTGAGGGAAAAGGAGCCTCTGTAAACTCCTGAAACGCGCTGAGCCTTGCAATTTCCGCCCTCTCTCTCCTCGGGAGCCGACCTCGTCTCCCCCGTCCCGCCTCTGGAGCCTCCCGCCTCTGTCCCGCCCTAGAGGTGCTGTTCTTCCCTGACCATCCCTCAAGTGCGCCTGCTCTCGTGGCTCACGTTTGTGACTGTGCCTGGACGTTTGTCCTCTTGCAAAGACACTACTTTTTTAATATTTAATTTTTTTTCAAAGTAAATTGAAAGAGATCAGATCAGATCTGTTACCCTTGTCCTCACCAACTTGGATGGTTTGTGCCGAGTTTTCTGACTCCCAGAATGGTGGTGGCCAACTTTTCTCAGACCAGATTTTAGGAAATTAAAAGTTGTAAGACTTACTTAAATATTGCAGAGATTTGTCCTATAAATCCTTTTATTCAGCCTCACTGTTGCTGTATGTGTAATGAAAAAGCTCAAACGTAAAAAACCACCAAACATGTTTAGCACAGTTGTGGGTTTTTTCTTCACTAATTAATGAATAATTTATTTTTGAATCTAATTACAACATCATTAGCATGAATAACAAAGCTCCTGAACATGACTAAAAGTTACAGAGATCAAGTCCTGCCTGCATGTACAGTGTTGTGTTTTTCTGTTCTTTGCCTGAACTTTCACTCATACTCTTGTGGCTGTACACACAGCAGTTCACTAAACAAACATCAGTTGCAGGAGGCTATGCTTGTATTTCACATATTTGAGGTTAGAAAGAGCAGTCTGAGCCAGACTTGGAAATCCATTGGAGGGCAGCATGCTTGTTGTTTGGGGATTTCTTTTTTGGCAGAGTTCTCCAAAAATGAATTGTTTTCCTTTTAAGAATGGGTTATGGTCTGTTAGTTTCAGAAAATTCAGATTTGCAGCTGGGAATGCAAGTGAAAGGATTCAAAGAGTCCAGTGCAGCAACAAGTCGTAATAATGTTTTTTCTGATCTTAATAACATTCCTGTTGTGCTTTATGCAGAACTCTGTTTATGTGAGAGGTATGAGGTGTCCTAAACTGGCTTTTTAGGGAAAGCACCTTTCTAGGTGCCCAATGATGACACAGTGCAAGAATACCATAAGCCTGCATTTTGAGAAATACCCTTAGCATAAGGATAAGAATATACAAGATTCATTAATTCATTCTCTTAAGTGTTACACAATTTTATCACTCTACTCATTCAAGAACCTACTTTTATTTATTGTAGTATCTGTGTCAGGTGCTTGAGTAGGCCTTTTTAACTTTCAGTACAACCTTTGTGAAGTATCTGTGATGCTCAAGAGCTTAATTCAAACAGTATGACACCTGGGCAATCTGATTAAAAGGGCAGATACCTGCTTGAGAAACTTACGCCTTGAAACACTTCTGCTGGCAAGGGCAGCTGGAAGTGTTTGTGGAGCTATCCTGTGAGAAAAACAACTCTGTTGTTGGTTTGCTTCAATAAACTTTACAAGGATTTCTCTCCCATCCTGGCCAGGCAAGACTGAATGCCAACAAGGAAAAATCTATCAGGGAGTAAGAGAGGAGAAGGCTTGTGCTCTTCCAGAAGACTCTTGTCACTGCCAAGTGGGTAGGACTGGGTTTGGAGCTGGCACCTCTAACACGGCCAGTCCCATATCCCCCTCATTTCCACACTGTAATTGTGGCTGCCTGTCCAGGGTCAAATTGCTCACACCCTTTTGATCAAAATAATTTTCCTCTAAGGAAAAGCATTCTTGAGGCGTCTGCTTCCTGTTGAAGACTAGAAAGCTGCACAGGAAAGGAACAAGAAAGCTCTCCAGCCAGTTTTGAAAACTATTCAATTTTAGGTAAAAAAGCTTGTTTCCCAGAGTTTTCAGGCACTGAGAATGTCTGATGCACATCAGAGAGTGAAAATTTGTGCCCATTTAATGTGATTTGAGAGCACATGCTGCACCAGATGACATAAAATGAGTGGAGCTAATGTTTCTTGATCTCTGGTAGTAAATCTGGAATTCATTTAATTTTCAGACATATAATGAGGATAATCCTAATTTATCAGATAAACAATAATCTTGTTGGTATTTACTGAGGCAAGTAATGTTGACATGAAACTTTGTTAGGAGAGCTAATTAAGAAAACTACTAATAGTAACCTAAAGGTTATTTTTGTCAGGTATAACAAATTAAAGAATTTGGTGACTATGTTCCTAGTAAAAATGGGAAAGAATAAAAATCTTAATGAAAATTAAATCTTAATGAAAATTAATGAAAATTAAAATTTATTTTTAAGTTCAAAGACTTGTCAGTTACTGACATTTTGAAACAAACAAAAGAAGAATAAAAGCTAGAGGTGATCTCATAGCTGAGTTCTACCCCTCAGCATTGAAACTCATAATGGTAGCAATTTCTTCCTGAACTCTCTGAAAACTGTCCTCCAGACTAACAATATGTTTCTTTAATCTCTTTTAGTTTTATGGTCTTCCTTACATGACTTATAGCTTTGTCACAAACATTGTAGATTTACAATTTTATACAGTTATGTGATTTTTGTTGTAACTCAGGCCTAATTATCGTTAAAGCATTATCCACATATTTCACCTACAATGGAAGAAGTCCATGTGACATGCTGACATGTACCTAAGTATTGTATGGGAATAAGAAATACCCTCTCCCAGAACTTACATCCTCTACGAGCTGCAATATTCTTTGTTACTTTCATACTATGCAACTAATGTAAACTAAATTTTTCTGCACTAGCACTGAATTATGTAGAATTAAAAGTGAAAAACCTGGTGAAAAGGATCCCAAGCTGCAACAATAAAACATATTTAGAATAATATTTTTGCTTTGGTTTTACATGACTATGCTGAGAAATATTACTACTTTTATATTTTTTCAGAACTGTAGATGAAGACAGAAAAACAAAGTACAAGGCTGCTGTCAAGATCCAGCGCTGGTTTCGAGCATGCAGTGTCCGAGCCTATCTGAGGTATTATATGAAGCCTATCTTAATCCATGTTTCAGCATTGAATTTTTTCCTCAAAATTTCTCATGGTATTACTTGATTTTAATAAAATTGGAGCATTTGAAAAAAAAAAAAAAGGCAATAACTGTTACCCATTTTTTCAACAGAATTAAATATATGCTGTGTCATTGTAAGAAATAACAATTTTTGACTTTCAGAACTGTATACAATTAAAAAGTCATGATGCTAGAAAGCATGGAAATTATCTTCAGAATAAGAAGTGCCTGCCCCTCTGCTTCCCCCTGTGAGGAAGGTGTGGACTGCACTGATCTCTCTTCAGTCTTCTTGAGGCTGAACAGAATTGACCTCAGCCACTCCTCTTGTGGCTTCCCCTTTGAGGCCCTTCACCAGCTTTGTTCTGGGGAATGCTGTATCAACACTGGACTTGATCTTGGAGGTAGTTTCCAACCTTAGTGATACTATGATTTCATAACATTATTACAAATTTCCTGGAAACTGTGGTTGGTCCATTCTCCCAGAAAGCCGTCTTCCATTTTTTATGTCATAAGCCCAGCTGGCCAAACTCATCTGCTCAAACTTCAGTACCTTCATAAAACAGGGCGGCTGAGGGAGAGGGATTGTTACATCTTCTAGTTTGACCTCTTGCCTGTTGGAAGTAATTGTACATCATCCAGACCTACTTTATGAAACCTAAAGAATTATTAGCTTAAATTACATTTGCTACTTAATGGCCAATATTTCCCTCATAGGAAGATATGCTGCAGTCATTATGTGCACTTAGAAGAAATGTACTTAAGCTGCATCAGAGAAGGTTCAGATGAGATATTAGAAAAAAAAATTCAATAAAAGGATTATTAGGCATTGGAATGAGTTGCCTGGGAAGATGGCAGAGTCGTCATCTCCTGAAATTCAAGATGTGTCTGAATGTGGCACTTGGGAATATGATTTAGGGGTGATTATGGTGATGTTGGGTGGACAGTCGGACTAGATAATCTTGAAGGTTTCTTCCATCTTGATTGATTCTCTAATTCTGTGATTGTCTCTGGCTTACTTAGGACCACAGGCTCAATGTAGCCATTTCTCAGTGTTTTGAATTACCCAAAGAGTGCCTTCACTGAGTGGAGTGTAGGTTTATAAGTTTGATGTCCATAGTTAGGTGGTATGAATGATCCCCTGTACAGCTTTTTCTGTTTCCCAAAGTAATGATTTAATCATTTTCTGCAAAAATTTATGTGGCATCAATTATGAAATTTTTAGTAGCAACATATATGTCTATATATAAATTAATTAATTAAGGACAAAGTAAATATTCACAATTAAGCTAGGTGTAATTTTATAAAAGCAAAAAAGTGCCTAAAAGTGAAAAAAGTATCTAAACATTCAAGTGTCAGTAGGTTTTGTCAAATGGTTTAAAATGATATAGCTGTGAAAATGTTGCATGTGACAAAAAATTCTGAACTGGTTAGATTTGTTGGCTAAAACCATGAAAAATGAGACAATTTGTTATGCAAATTAAATTTGTAAGGCTTTTTCAGTAAACTTTTCTAATAGTATACAGGTAAGTTTTCAGTAACACATGTTTTCCAAAAACAAAAGTCTGTGTGTATAAATAAATATATGTATATAATGGTCTATATGTGTGTGTGTGTGTGTATATATATATGTATATATGTATATGTATATATATACATGTATATGTATAAAGTATGCTTGTAGTGGTCATTTGTATGATGCATAATACACTGTATGTTATTTTTATTATGAAAAGTTAATAGGTCTGAAGTCTGAAAAACTAATTACTTTGTTAATATGTTTCATTTTAGACATCTGAGCAAAATGGCCATTTTGATACAGAAGTGGTGGAGAGGTTATCTAAGAAGAAAATACTTCAGAGAAGTAGTGGAGGTAAAAAAGTACTTTTAAAAATTTTGTTTGGTTTTTTATAGAATGTGTATGAATGATTCATTCACTCACCATGAAATTAAAAAGCTGAAACTCCATCTCTTATACACACAGACACACTCTAAACTTTACTGTAAAGAAAAGCACCATTAATTTCAGAAAGCCTACTCTTAACAGTCAAGTCAAGTCCGTGTTTAAGTGTTTGCAGCTCTGGAGTGTTGGTCCCCAAACCAGCAATGAGATCTGCTCATGCAGAAGTCTGCCCACGTGATGCTAATTGCAGGATTGTAGCTTTACAAGATGCTTTTTTTTTTTTTTTTTTTTTTTCCTGGCAGAACTTTTAATTTTGAAAATAAAATAAGCCAATGTGTCTACACATTGCTATTTTATGTTTTAGTGGTTTAAATTTCTTATTGAACCTTGAAGTATTTGAGGTTTTGCCTTAATCTATGTAGAGATTTTCTCTTTTCCAACTTGCTAACTGGCTTAACTAATAAATGAGCCATCCTTTCAGTCTGTGGTTTTCACTCATCTTCTAAAAGTAATTCTTGAATACAGAGCAGATAGCTGCATAGTTGCATTGGGTTCTGTTTTGAAAAAAGTAGGACTTCAGCTGAATATTATTCCTGAGTATAAGGAAGATTTGTTTAATCTAGGAAAGCTTCTGTAGAAGAGAAGCATGATAATCCATCTTAAAATTTGTTAATAAAAAGAGAGGATGTGTGCAGTCACTGGGACAAGGGAAGGAAGAAATCAACGTGATCAAACAGTTTGCCTGTAATCACAGACCTGAGAGAGCTAACATTATAAAGCTCTCCTCAGCTTTCTGTCCTTGAATACAATTCCCAAAAGTAAAATAAATGTCTTTAATCAATAAAGCCTTATGAATATTTAGTTCTTCAAACAGACATAACTGAAATTCCTGCCAAATATGAAGTCCATGGAACAATATAGGACAAAAATTTCTGCAACTTAATACACACATTCTAAATCAGATGATGAATTAATTCAGTTTCTGGATTCCAGTACTTATCCAGTGCTAGCCAGGGCTCTAGAGGAACAGAATCTCATTAGAAAGCTTACAAATTTTACAGCAATCAGCACAGGAAATTATCTTTTCCCTTCAAACACTACATTTTGTTTTTGCCATCACTTGGATTGGAGAAGACTAAATAGAACAGCTTGATTGGAAGCCAACCTGAGTACCACACAAGTATGAGATAAAAAGTCACATTCTACTCCCTTTGGACTGCTGTATCCAGTGTGTTTTGGGGTTGACTCAAATATAAAGTGTGAGTTAATACCTTATAAATGTTGTTTTACTATCTTTACTCAATTAATGGCTGAACTTGGAACACGTAAAAAGCAAAAACTCAGCAGTTTAATATAACTTTCAAGTTAAAGGATCAGGCAATGTTTGCAATGAACTCTTGCTAGTAACTGTTGTAATGACACCTGAGTATGAAAGACAATGATGCATTTGGCATGATAGTTCCTTAAATACACTGGTCACTTTAAAATTTGTCTGCTGATAATGATTGGACTGGTATCTGCTGCCAGCAAACAAGGCAAAGCATATGCACAAAATACCCGTGATTGCTTGATAATGAATCATTTTAACGATTATATTCAAAATTGTGAAATGTGAATGGTACTGATGCGGAAAATAACAAAGGCTGAGGCTCATCAGATTGGCTGTCCATATGTGCATCACCACTAGTATTTCATTTGCTTCTCCTCTAGTGCCTCTTCCTTTGATTGCTAAGAGATATGTTTGGTAAAAAAACCTAAAAAACCTTACAACTGTTGATGGCATTTATATTATTAAAGTTATGTGCCTTTCTATTCTAAGTTATTTGGTATAACGCTCTGTTTCCTAATTAATCTCAAGCTAAAATTAAGAACTGCTCTCCCACACTTTTCTTAATAACTTGGTTACATTGATTGTGTTGGATTCTGAAAATTTGCATGACCTGCAGGAAGGTATGAATTTTAGGACCAGACAAACGCCAGAACCTGAAACAAACTATTCATCATTGTTTCTTTATTGCTATTTTCTCAAAGCCAAGGAATCATTTGCTAAATCAAGGGGAATTGTAGCATTTCATCATTATATGAAGCTGATATGCATGCTGGCCATATTTTCAGTTTACTTTGGAAGGAGATGCAGTTGAGAAAAGTGAATATTTTATGTTATATAGTTTGGCACTACCCTAAGTGATTTAGCTTCAAGTCCACAATCAGTTTTAAATAGTTCCAGTCTAATAGGAATTAGGAGGGTACCTATTTGCTTTACAAAACCCCCAAAATACACCATGACCACATTCGCAATTTAGACCATCTCTCAACCTTGATCTCACTCTCAAACTCAATCAGATCCCTGGTTCTTGGCAAATTCTTTGAATTTGTCATTTTATATTAACTCTTTAATGCAAAAGAAGACACCAGTCAGAGCACATTTGTAGATGATCCCCAAGCATGTTTTTAAATACAAAATGAGAAAATATACAAAAGTTTGTATATACAAGGCTTCAAATATGTTTTGAAAACCTACTCTTAAGATAAGCTGGAAGGAAGGCCTGCATATTAATGTCAGAATTCATGACAAAGACAAAGACATCCTGGTTCAGAAGTAGAGGTGGCACATGGATGAGATGGGAAATTCTTTCCAGAATGTCAGCCTGGCAGTGTCACATTTAAATTGGCACTTAGTGAAAAATGAGGGGCAGTCCAATGGGCATGGGCTGAACTGCATGAAATTCCACTTTAACATAAGAAAAGAGTTTTCTGGACAAGCAGGCCCCAGTTCTGGAAAGAATCTTTTGTTTATAAGGAGAGCACATAAATGTAGACTTGGGTTGAAGCACTAAATTATGACACTAAATTATGACACATTGTTTTTGTGAATAGCAATGAACACCTTCTCCATCATTTGTAATAGCAGAATTTTCAAATCAGGATTAGAAAACAGAGGCTAATACATTTGCAAAAGAACCTAGACGGTGATACAGCCTTTGGCTTTTGGTTCAAGAATTAAGTTGTAAGACAGTTACATGAGCAGTTCTGCATTTGAGAGACGTGATTTAGTGCAAGATTTGAGTAAAAGCAGGAATGTGTAACTTCCTTCTTGTTTTGGGTAACCCTCTTAAGTGGTGGTAGGGTAAGACCTGGATTCCTCATACCTTAGTGGGGTGCGCAAGATCAGACCTTAGTTGCCATTGACTGTCTCTGTAAATAGTAGGCAGAGTTCTTCAATACTTGGCCAAGCTCAGAGTCAAAGTGGTCCCACATTTTCTCTCAGTTTGGCTGATATAAAGAGCATTAATGATGTAAGGTGTCCAATATATGTTCCTCAATAAAATGGGATGCATTCGGATCTAAGTGCTCACAGCTTTCAAATATGAGAAGAGTAAACAAAGAGGTGTAAAATCGTTTAGTTTACTCACTGATCAACAGAAATCTGACTAATGTTTTTATGCTTCCATTAAAATGTATTTTATTTATTTGGTGGTGTGGTAACTCTTATGTTCCCTTCCAAAGAAAGAAAAGATGAGCTGCAACCCAAAATTGTATTAATTTAATTGACCAGTTTAGGGATATACTTAAGTCAGGCAACCATTATTTCAATCCATTATTAGCTATCTACAGTTACTATCACTCAGTAAATACTTATGGAGAATAAAGGGGAGACAGTCCATTATTTATTCTAATTTGTACATTTGGGGTAGATTTTCCCTTGAATATATATATATGTATGTATGTATCTATGTGTACGTATGCACATCCAAACGTAACTGTGAAACTTCTTTGAACTTTAACAATACTGCAATTTTCTTTCGTATAAGAAATATATTTTGTACTGTTTCCATTATTAGTAGATTGGTATGATATTAAAGTGAGCATTTAAAATGCACCTTAATTAAACTGCAGGAATTATGCCTTGCTTAATGTAATGAAGGAAGAGAATTTAAAATGAAGTAACATCATTGTGTTCATTTGTAAATAACATATTGCAGCCAACTGTTTCTTAATTGCCCAGACTGTTGATAAATAATCCAGTCCTGCTGCTCTCCACAGACAATTTGCTTTGGATCAGACTAGGCAATTCAAATAACACTAATTACAGTGAAACCCTTTTATAGTGAATTCCTGTTTGCCATGGGGGAGAAAATCACTATATCAGGGGAAAGCACTTTTGCCTTTGATTTGTGTCTAAAACATGAGAAACACATAAAAGCTGCATGTTGTGCTAAATAAAGGACATACTCTTGCATTCAAAGTACTTATATTTTACTTTTTATGATACAATTGTGAATTATGTTCATTTTGCATTTGTAATTAGAGGGCGGAACAGATGTGAAAGCTTAGTTTAAAGTGATGTATCCATTAAAATAACCTATGCTGCCAAGTGATTGCTTAGTATAATAGGGGATTCGTTCACTATGAGAGGAATTCTACTTTATTGGAAGGAAACCAGGACTTCAGGAAATGTTTTCTATATCAGGGGATTCACTGTAACATGGTATCATTGTATTTATGATTTTATGATGTTAAAATGCATATTAAATAAAACAAAATTCCAAATGATTACTCGGGAGGCAGCTAAGTACATAACATTTAGTACAGATGGTTGGAAGGCACAATTTTGCTCCATCACTGCATCCATATCCTTGAACGATTTCGACTGAAGACAGCATTTCTCTGAATTTTTCATTAAACCAGACATCTTGAAATATGAATTCTTTTTATGTTTCTGTGAGTTTTGGCTAAAAGAACCCCAGTGAATAAATCATACAATACTACATGTCACCAGCACTTGTGAATATTTCTGCTTTGTTATTCTACTCTCAGTAGAGCACCATTGATTATCAAACTCAGCGGAGAGCATTTTATGATCATATATCTCCATTAGCTCCTGGTTTGACTACCATAGATTTTTCTGGTTAAGCCTGCATTATGTATTAGGAAGCCTATCTCTTCAATACAAAGTTTGATTTTATTCTCTCTTAGCCTAGAACTCTTATTATGTATTATGTATAAAGATTCTTATCTTTTATATGTAAAAATAGCAGGACTGTCTTTGTGTAACTGAAATATGTGCCATCTTTTTTTTTTCTTGATTCACAGAGAGCATATTTTATTAAGAAGCAGAAATTCTACAATGAAATGGCTGTCAGGGTAAATATTTCTTCACTTGTTAAACAAATGAAAAGTCAATTGTGCTCCGAATTTGCTTTTAATAAAATGAGCAAAGCAGAATAATGTGCACTTTATTGATATGCTGATGGCAACAGCAGGAAATACTACATAGTTAAAAATTAAAAGTTTCACTGAGTAGTCAGGGTTGTATTTGAAAACTGTAGCTGAATTTGAGGTACATGAATGTGTCTTGCCCCATTTAAATGTCCATTGGACCTTATCATGTATGATACTGATAAAACCCCCAAACATTCTATCTGCCAGTGTTCTTACAAAAGAAAGAACATTTGTTCTACAAAAGTAGACATATATTTACAATTCTGTCAAACTACAGGGCTGTTAAGCTTGTTGATGTGGCTGTGCTTTTTCTCTTGTTAGTGTATGACATTTGCTGTGTTGCATCTCAAGAGTTAGAGAGCACAGGACAATTTCATTGCTTAAACATAGAGATGGAACTGAACTAATCTCATTGATGATATTAAAAGTGAATTTTGCTAGATGAAGAAGTGTATAAACAGACCTTGAACTTCAATGAATCTACAGCAAATGAAGTTTGTTGTGGGTAAAACTGCAAAACATATTTAACTAAAAACTAGCTTTTTTTTTTCCTGAACTTTGAAACTGCACTTGAACAAATATGTAAAAAAATATGGGGAAAGCATAAAATAATTTTTGTGATTAAGTATTTTTATGTTACTTATTTCTTTCATTTTGTGATATAAAACTGTTTTACTTTAGAAGCCTGTATCTTTTTAAGCCAGGCCCCTTACTATTTAAATTCTACCAAATGTAGGAATATGGTGACAGTGGAGATTAACCCAGGGATTAACACAGGGAAACTCATGTAGAGTAAGAAGATTGTCAGAATGAATTTTAATTTTGTGGCCTCTCTGAGTCCAGAATGACTCAGAGTCAAGAGACCTGTACTCATCAGGTGTTTTGCTTAGTTCTAGTTCTCTCAAAGGCACAAAGTAGAATCTTATATTTGGTGCATGTTTAAGAACTGAAAGTGTTTAACAGCAGTTTAGTACCTCACAAATATACCTTTTTGTTGTTGTAATAGTTCATTCCGTACTTAGCTAGTTTCAAAGTATTCCACAGCGGATAAATACTATTTACTCATGCAGCTGAGATCAGTGAGAAAATATAAGATGTAAGCCAGGTCCTAAAAGTTGCCTCTGTACTTCCAGAAGATATTTGAAGACCAAATTTCAGAGGTAATTATGTATTCTAGTCAAATGGAATTTTGCATTTGGTCTTTCATTTTTAAAAGAAATTGAATATGTTCCCATTCATTTGTAATGGAAATATAATGTTGAATCATTAGGTGACATAAATCTTCAAAGTACCATTTTTTCAGTCATGTCCTTTAATGGAAATTTAAATCAGTAGAAAACAATAGAACAGATCTTTATTTAGTTGGAAATGTCAGAATCGGATTCTCCTCTACCTAAATCTTGTGCAGCCATATCTGCAGAGCAGATTTTAAGTGCTACTGATCTGAAACACTGAATGCTTTTGTGTTTTTTTTCTGTCCTGTGTTTCTTGAAGAGCTAAGCAAGGTCCAATAGCAAATCAGGCCTGTTGCGTTTCTGCACAGATCATGTGTGCTTAAACCTCAGGCTTCCTAAGCCAACGGTTCCTTATATTCACTCATCATGATTTTGATTCATGATTAATATAACTCAGTGTTCTGAAAGTATAACAATAACTGTGTATGTTTTTCTATTTAACCACTTTGTTTTGTCTCATGGTATTATTAACTATTTCAGTTTATAGTCACTCTTTAGAAAGGCAGTTTCAGTTTTGGCATTTGAAGTATCAAGGGCATACACATGCTCATAGTTTTGAAGCCAGTCTACATATCTTGTCCTTCTGGATTGCATTTGATTGTAATCAGAGCTATCAGTTTAATCTTTTAAAATTAAATCAGAGATCTTGTTTAAATCAGTTTCAGTTTCAAGGCAAAATATTATTCTTTCTCTTGAAAGATTTAAAGTTCCTGTAAATTTTCAGCAACAAAAGTAATCCCATGGCAAAAAAAAATTCCACTAGCAGATGGCTTTTGATATATCAAGGTATTGCCATTTGTTTTAGTGCTTAAAATAAACATTATTTATAAGACCACTTACATTTTGATGTTACTTAATGAGGAATACGCATCATTGATTTGACTAGCTTAAGAGGTCATTTAGAACTCGCCCGTTAACAAGCTGTAATCTGCTGAGCACACAATGACTTTGTTTAAAATTATCTGTTCAGTGCTGATCAATGACAATAATTGTTTTGTACCAATCACTGTTGAAACTTGCTAATTACTTTGAAGGGCATACACACGTGTCGCTCCTTTTTCAAGAATTTTTTAAACATTCACCTTGGAATTAAAAAGAAATGCAGTCATAACATTATACTTCTTTATAAAAGCAAACATTTAAAACTTTCACATTGAAAATATGAGCATCATCAGAAGCTTTTTAAACAATGGTCTTTCCTAAAAAGATTAATCTTCAGTTTTGGGATCACTGACATACAGTATTAGGGAAACAGAAATCTGGCATAAAATAATTTGAGACACAATGCAGTCTTTCTTACTTAGGTTTCATTCAGTTGAAATCAGTGAGATCATTCTAAACAGAAAGTGGTGTAAATAAAGTTGAAGTGCAGCATTTCATTGGTATACTGAGCCCATTGGAGGTAGTTATAGCTTTATACTATTTGAGCCTTTTTCTTTCAGTTTGAGTTTTGATCCTCTAACCCAGAAATATCCAGTTCTGCATTTATAACTGTGAGGTGAAGACTGTCAGAAAGAGTTTCAAAGGGACCATAATCCTGCATTAATGAGCACATGGCTATATGGGAGCCAAGTTGCTCTTGTTGAGAAATTTTGAAGCCAAACAGAAAAACAAAGCTATGATCCTTATTCACATGCAAAGGATTTTTCTTAATCCCAGATCTCTGAAGGCACACTCATTCTCTGCTCTTTCTCTGTTCCTTTTTAACCCAATAAGCTTGTGTATGAGAAAGTAGTGTTGCAAAGAATATGAAATTTACTATCACCTAGTGCAAAGCAGCATGTCTAGAACCCTTCTTGTTCCCAGAACTCTTATGTTATAACAATATATAGAGGTCCAAACCCCTTTCACTTAAAAAAAAACCCAGAAGAACCCAAAAAACCCAAACAATAAAACCCCAAAACCAAAACAAAACAAAAAAACCCCAAAAACCCCCAGAAATAAAACCAAACAAAACAACAACAACAACAAAACCAAAACCCAACCAAAAAAAAAAACCCCAACCCCAAAACCAAACAAAGTCAATCACAAACAAATAACAACCTGTAGGTAAAAAAAAAAAGGCAACTTTTGAAATTTGTTTTAAGTCTTATTTGGGAAGGGAGGAAAATCCATGCTGATGCACAAATGGGAAATAGAAGAATATATTAACACTGCAAGTTAATGTCTTCTTATTCTTAATAAGTAACATATACCTCAAAGAATTGCTGAAAGCTTTTCTGTGATTCTTATTCTCTTGTTAAATCTCACATAAAAGGATAATTATAACTGTACCCCAAAGTGCCATCAGTTGAGGCCAAATGTTGACTTTTACTTTGAAGAATAGTGTCTGGGGGTTTGTGAATGCAAAGTGGTGCCAAAGTATGAAATATTCAGCCCTGCCTTAGTTGGTGTCATTTTAGATGGATCTAGTAAAAGTCTGGAGATGGGAAACATTGCATACTTTTGTCAGTTGTCACAGTGGTACAGAATTGGACTGTGCTGGAACTGGTAGGAGTAAAGAGAGTTTTGCCTGTTACTGAAGAGTGCTCCCAAGACTTGATGGTAAAGATTCTGAAATTACTGAGTGCAATGGTTAGTGATAATCTGGGCAATTGGCATCTTTTTTTACATTTGCCTTCTTCCTGAATCAAACACAAAAGCCATGACATTCTCTTCCTTTCCCCCCCCCCCAACCCCCCCCTTTTTTTTTTTTTTTTTTTAAAGGTGCTTATTTAGAAAGAGGTAGGCTAAGAAAAAAAACCAAATAGCAGAAACACGTGGGTTTCACTCCACTTAAAAAGTCATCCCTTGGTTCTGGAAAGAGAAAGGTTGATGTAAAGAAAAAAAATGTTCCTTATAGATATACTGAAATGTTTACGTTCTTGAAAAGTCTGGTAGCTAGGGGCCCACAGGAAAAGGAGAGCTCTTAGTATGTTGCAACATTTTACTTTTCTATGCCTTTAGATAAGGGGATACAGATGATACTTGCTTCTGGATAGTAAAATGTCCGACTTTGCTTTTTGAATGTAGATTCTGCCTTTCAGCTGTTATGTCTTTTAAGATTTCAAAACTGTAAAGGTCAAAGAGACAGATGTTGTAGCAAATGAAGCTATTGCAGACTAGAAAATAGAAATTGGGATATTAAAGTAGAAAAATATTGAGAAAAAAAGAGACAAAATGCAATGAAGGAAGTAAAGAATATTTTGCAGGAAAATTAATAATAAGTTCAAGCATGGAAGGATTTAAATATGGAGGAGATAGACCCTGAGAAGAGACGAAAAGATGGTTACTCTGTTTTTCAGATGTAGGCATCCAGAGTATACTGACCTCTTACGGCAAGGAAAATCAGGAGCAAGAGCAGCCCTCAGCATGACTGAATAGAGCAAGTTACATCTCACCTCTACATGTCTTGCCATAGGGATAAATGTAACTCACCAAATGGCAGTCCCGCTAGCTTTTTACCTAACTGCAGAATCACAGAATTACAGAATCATTTAGGTTGTGAATGACCTCTAAAGTCATTGAGTCCAACCTTTGACTGCTCATCACGTTGTCAACTAGATCATGGCACTAAGTGCCATGTTTATTTGTTTCTCAGACTCTTTCAGGGATGGTGACTCCACCATCTCCCTGGGCAGCCCATTCCAATGCTTAATTGTCCATTCTTAATGCTTACTTTGCCATGCCAAAAAGCAGATGGCTGGTAAACAGGTAACGATTTCAGAAACATCTTGATTAGAATTTTCAAGTATCAGAGAAGGTTTAAACACATTTGTTGAAATCAGTTATTGGGGAAAATTGGGTGTAGGCTAAGTATTTTTTTTCCTCCTCTTTTATTTTTTTCTTTCTTTCTTTTCTTTTTTTTTTTTTTTTTTTTTTAATGATGCTTTTCAAAATGCACCAAAATATTAACCATTTTTGTTGGAGGATGCTACCTAATTTCTATATGCATAATACAACTTTATAACTAGCTACAGATAAAGAGCTTTTCTTCTCCAGGTTAGGCTTTCTAAAGATTAGGCTTTCTCTGTTATGCGAGAGAATAGTATTTCTTGAGAAGAATGAAACTAATGTGGAACAAATAGACATGAATCATTTTACACTGGAGGTGAAATAAATGCAATTTATAAATTAACTTTCCAGAAGGTCTGACTCATTGAGTTCCTGGGAAGGCTTTTATTCAGTTTACACCTTTGCAGGGCACAAAGGTGAAAGTGTAGCAGGAGATGTTGGTAAGGTGGTGACTCAGTGCTACAATATGTTACAACCTACACTAATTTTTTCGTTGAAACTTATCGGTGCTTCTACTTGGTATGGCTTTTAAGGAAAGAGGTACTTGGGAAACAGTACATATATTTGATATGCCTGCAATCTTTTTATTTGAAATATATTAAACAAGTATTTATTTCCTCCAGATCCAGAAAACGTGGCGAGGCTATTATGTTCGGAAGTATATCCATAATTTTTATGCTCTGAAGAAATACTTGAAAGCTGTTTCTGTGAATAACGAGCTTGTCAGGTAAAGATAAAAGCTCCATGTGGTAAAGCACTCGTTTGCTCTTCTTTTATTTGTAGAAAGTTTGTGGCACTAATTAAACTATTTCTTTGAGTGTAGGTTCTCCTCCATTTTCAAATATATGTGTGTGTGTATATATATATATATATATATATATATATATCAGTCATGATTCTCTTTATCCTATGCCTATTCATGTTGCACCACATTCTGTTCCCATTTACACTGTTATGAATTCAGAATAATTTCTTTGAATTAATTAGGTGTGCTCTGGGTTTGTACTAGTTTAAGAAAAATGGAATTGGCTCTTCACCCATGCTTAAAACTTGTAGATTATTATGCCCTAAATAGGGTTTGTTGAACTAGATATTTTTTTTCCCACTATACACAAGCTAACCAAAATTTTCTTTTTATAATTTGTTTTGAATATGGATTATTGGTAATGAATGCAAGAGCAGATTTGGATTTAAGTTTCATGCATGAGCCATACTATGAATATTAATTGGGAAAGATGCTGGTGTGGATACAGTAAAGCAGATTCTTTTCATAGTTACAGAAGAGAACGAATAGCCTGTCAGATTTCTGTCTAGAACTGTTCTTGCTCTATGTTCTTACCCTATTTCTTCTATTCGTCTGTTGTATTTCCCTGTACATAAGCTGAAACCTCTCTAAAATAGAGGTAATTATTTCCCTGTAGTGGATTTGATATCCTGATCCATGACCATTACTCAGATAACAGTAGAAACAAACAGATGAAATGCTGGGTGACCATGATCATTACTTTCTCAGTGTAAATGAAAGCTGTTGGACAAAATCCATACAGTGTTTGCCATTCAGAACATCTGAGACAAATCTTTGCTTTCTCAAGTACAGAAATATAAGGGAGTCTAGTAAACCAACATTTCTAGAAATTCTGTCTAAATCACATGGCAAAGGCTGTTACATAAAGCAGCATATGCAAATTATACATGAAAAAAAACCAGGATTATCCAGCTTCTTGTATGCTGGTTTATAATGGTATTATTCTTCCATAGTACAGCTGGTGCTACATCCTCTTTTTCATAACATTATTTCTTGTGTATTACATTGTTACCTACAATGAACCATACTGATAGTCACCTACCTCTGGTCTCCCATTTTTATTCATTTAAGTGTATTCTTTGCAGGAAGTGAGGTCACAACTCAGCAAAGCCAGACTTAAACATTCTGTTATAGCTTAAATGGTATCTTGATCTGAAATCCTTGAAATATTCCCTCTTGAAAAGGTAGAATCCTAGGAAGACTAGACTAAATCTTGGAAAATAAGTGAAGCCATAACTTCTCTGGTTTAAAATCCGTATCACTGGGTGAACTGAAAAAACAGAACCTGCTTTTCTGATCGTAATTGTTCTATCACTCTTCTTCATTCCCTGCCTAAATCTAGACCATGGCTCATAACTTGTTGCTTAGATTGACCTTTAATGTGTGCCAACAAAACAAGATAGCAAGTGGTATTCCTGCTGCACTGTGAACATGGATTGGTTGGAGCTTTGTATTTTATTTCCCCACACCCACTATAGATTTCTCCTGGGTATACCTTACTTTGGAAGACTACAAAAATATTTGGTTTTCAGTACTTTCACATGTTGATCAAATTCCATAGTATTTAGTTTAGGTTAAAAACTATTGAAAACCATAAAGCCTACGCATTGTGTAGATATTTTAACCAAGAAACACTTTTGTGCTCTTTAACAGGTAAGATGAGCAGTATGACTTCACGTACATCAAAATGTGTCAAAGATGGTCTGTGTCAACTCTTATCTGGCAACTGATATATTGATATTTTACTAATTTGAGTTCTAATTCCGGAGTTCACAGAAATACATGTCTTTCATCTTTTCAGTTAAAAAAAGTTAAAAATTAATTGTTGAGCTAATTTGGACAAATGGATTGTATTATTGTTTCAATTTTTAAAACACGAGTTACCAACTGCAATCAAGAATCACTGTAGTAATCCCTTTACTGGGGTACATTTGAAAACGAATATGTATATCACCTTCAACATTCTTCTTATGAAATCTGACAGATGTTTAGTGAGAATTAGGTGTAGGCCCTCAGTCAAACAGATTTTTCCTGTCATTGGGCTAAGTTGCTGCCAACTACTTTGGCCCCAAGGTGGCCCACTGTGTTTCTTATGTGGAATATTGAGCCAGGTGGAGGAAAGATTCTCCTCATATTTTCATTAGCCATCACATTGGCTCTGGACAAGTATAACCTCACTGTTCATAAACATTTTTGCATATAAAAATTATTGCAACTGTGCACTGTAAAAACCACAAGGAATTGTCAGAAATAGAAGGAATTAATTTATGAAATGGCTGGGTTTTATTAAAACATCAACATTATGGAAATTTACTTGTTGATGGACAGAGAGACTGCCTTTGAGTGTTTCACACTCAGATTAGACTGCCTTTGAGTGTTTCACGTCTCTAGATCTCCATAAAGCAGCACTACATGGAACATGATATAATGCACATGAATACGTAAAACTGACCTCTGCCTCCCACAAAAAAAGCAGGAGATATTTTTAATTTCAAAAATTTGTTTACAATTTGTTCTTTCTAGAATTGTGATGTAATTCTGAGTTGAACTACACTGTACAGTTCTCTGTCTTATCTATTCTAGAGTAGCACTGGCAGAATTTTTATTTGTCAACACCTATCTAAAATCACATTGCAAGTCCTTCCATCTTTTGGACTCCAGAGCCAGGATTTGTGCCTAATTTTCTCCTCTTTCATTAAGGAGGAGCCTATATCAAATCATCCCTCACTCATTTCTAAAAGAAACTTTAGAGGAAGTTCTCATTAAACTTTGGGCATTCTGTTAAGTTTCTTATAAGAATATCTTAAAAGAATTATTGACCAAAGTTTGTTTTCTTCTCATTCCTTCTTTACTCTATTTTTTTTAAATAAAGGACACTTGTTGTACTAAGTGGTTTTCTCAACCAGTAGCCACATCTTTACCATGCAGCTTTAATACAAACTGTCCTTATTTAATAGCTGCCCTCATTTAATAGCCAGACCTTTATAATTTGTCTTTAGTGTGAAAACCCCAGGAGAAAGTAAACTTAATAGAAGCTGCCCCAGTTTAAAGCCACAGAGGAATGTAATTAAGTTTAACAGAAATTGATTTAACAGAAATTGACCTAAAATATAATTAAATAATAATAGTCATATTATGTGTGAGTTTCCACTCACTTAACAGACTGGTTATGGCACTGTTAGACTTAACAGACTTAAGGCACTGCCTTTGTACAAACTGAAGATAACTCTTGGCTTTAGCTCCCAGAACGGCTAAATTCCTCCAGCATTTCTATTACTTCCCACTGCTACAGAACCACTAGGTCTGATGGCTGCTGGAGTCCCCAGTAGAGTCCCTAGGAGTTACATTGAGAAGTGCTTGAAAGAATCCCTTCGGAGATGAAAAAGAACAAATTTGAACCCTAAACTCTGTCTATGTAAGGACATACTCAGATTTTTAACATTTATACAGTTTAGCAATGAAACGGTTCATTAGTCCTGAGTTCTCTTTTGCCTAAAAGATATAGGAAGTTCTTAATGAAGCAAGTAAGAACCTTGTTCTTAAATATTTATTTTACTATATTTTGTTACTTAGATTTTAGTAAAAAATCCTCATCTGTAGCATCCATTTTTTATTTAAGTACCAATATGTACTGTATTCTATCTCAGTATGGATTAGTTGGATGGTTTAATTTATAAATATATGCATGAAAGTAAATTTCATTACTTCTCAGTGCAGTTAGTATATTTAATTTTAAGGGAAAATACTTTCTGTTGAAATGTTCTTAAAGCTGCATTTACCATCTCCAAGAGCTGGCTAAATGGTTACAAGGGGAAATATGCCAGAAGCAATTGCCATAGGCTATAACTCCATATGATGCATTAGAATTTTGTTTTATGTGAAACAGTTTCCAGTCCATGATAAGCAAATGGACATCAGTTCACATAAATTAGCATGCTGGTGCCATTATATCTGAAGAATTTATGGATGATGTCAGTTGCCCAACTGTGTGATTAACTTGCAGTTCTTTGCCTAAGGTTATCTACACACTGGCCTTTAAACTATAGTAAAGGAACTTTGCTACATGTCAGGTGTGCAAGTAGAGATAAGATTTTGGGATGTATTGGTCCATTTACTGATGAATGACACCACCTAAATTTTTCCCTAAGGCACAGAAATGGGTAAAGAAAGCCGTATCAGAAAACTAACAAAGCAGTGGCAAACTGCTGGCATTGAGGTTCTTATGTAATCAAGGCAGGTAGTTCAGCTTTCTTGGCTACTGAATAAACACTGACTTAAAGGTAGCAAACTAAGGCCTGAGTCTACCTTTAATAAGCATCATAGTTTATGAAAACATTGTTGCATTTATAAATCAGGAATTTCACACACTTGCAGGATCAACACCAAATTCTTCTTTCCATTGTTGGCATGAGTAGTAAGTGGCCCTGCAGAGTATGGCTTTGATCCAAGTTTGACTTGCTGTTCTATCAGCAGATTTAGTTTCACAGTCATCATTAAAACCTCCAGGTCTTCAAGACACACCAGGAAAATAGATAATACAAAATGATAAAAATCACTCCTTTGGCAATATATGTATTCACAAATCATTTGTGTAGCTTGATTTTTTATAACCCTAATGAAGAGTGAAATTAAAGAGTACTTACATGTTGCTGGTGATCTAATCCAATGTTTAGCTATTCTGTAAATATGCCTGAGAATGCAGTATGGAAAAAAGTAAGATTATCTCTCTTATTCTAGATTACTGTACCATTTCTGAAGCATATTTTCTAACATAGAAAGTACTTGGTTTCTTAAAACTTTTGAGGTATAGCTATTTTCCATGAGTGGGCTTGAAATAAATTGTTTTTTGTCACAGTAATATGAGGAGAACTTGCTCAGCCTCCACCTGTCAGTTCCTTTTTGATAATTATAAGTCCATGTGCTGGCCATTTTCTCAAGTGTCAAAGTGTTTTGAAGAATGTATATATTGTCTTATAATTCAATTAAAGTGTTTCTCATAATTGACTGCGGAAGCAATTGATTCTGTAGTCTATTTTTGATTAGTGCCAAAGCCTTTCAGACAGCTCCTTAGAATTCTTGCAACAATAAAACCCTAATTTTTGTAATGTTGTATTTCACTTGATGTTTAATTAACTACGTTATCTTCAACCCATCTTTTTTTTTACTTGTCTTCAAAGATATGGAGAGGAAATACATTATGCTTTTTAACTTACTTACCTGTAATTTGAATTTTCTGGATGTAAACTTACCCTGTCATCTTTCTCTGTAAGCCTCAGAAAGAGACACAAGTGCCAAGTATGCTTTCTCATATTTAAATATTAATTTGAATTGGTAGGTCACATAATTTAAGACATCCATGCATTTTCCAGAGGATTTTAGGCATAGCTGCTAGATTTCTAGGAATCTTAAAACTGCAATTTATTGAGGATCCTGGAGTACTTTCGTAGCCGCAAACCTGATGCTGTTAGGATAGGTAAGATATAAAAAAATGAACTTTTAGAGTTGATAATGAAATTGAAATAAAGTGTCTAAAGTTATAGAGCAGTCAATGGCCTGTTTTAACTCCATGGGAAAACACTTTCTGAATACTGTGAGGTTAAGGTAGGAACCATTAAGTTTACACAGGAAGCTGAATTTCCAGCACAGATTCAGCTCACATCCCTCATGAGCTTTATTCTGTCCATGTCTCTCTTGAGCAAGGAGTGGAAGCAGCCTTTACCATGTTTTTACCTAGTTATGTGTAAATAGTTGAAGTTTTGCAGTAAACATGAACACTGTAAGTAGCATAAGTTGCTGCTTAGACTGAAATCTTCAATGACATGAAGGCAGAATTTTCCCATGTATTTTTATATAGAACTAAACACACCATTAGAATCAACAGACTAAACATGAAACTTTATTTCATTTGCATACAAAGAAATATTGTTTTTTGATCTGAATATGTAGAAAGAAATCTGAGATCACTGTGTACACTCATTGGACCAAATAATCTGTGGTGTAGATGATTAGTTTTGATGAATAAAACAGGTGTGACCACACAGTATTGTAGGATAATACTTCTGTACCTGTGAGCTTTGAAGGTGCTGTAGATTTTGTATGTTGTAGGAGGTCTGTTAGAATTACTGCCAGCTCATAAAACATTTTCTGTGGTCAAAGACTGACTAATCATGGCCTTTCAAACTGTCTCATAGAGACAGACTTCACAGTCTTCTGTTTTGTCTGAAGAAGAATCTTCACTGTAAAATAAGTAGAAAAGGGGAAGAGCTACAGTTTCATTAAGATCTAGCATATTATTGACTGTCAGGTAGGTCTTGTAATGCTGTCCATCCTCATTTAACTATCCCACAAGATCTCTTAATGAAGTTAAGCCCCAAGTTCACTCCAGTAATTCTGTGGCAAGAGTTTGTGCAATGTAACAATTCATCACTTGTCAGGAAGGCACTTTTAGTTTATACATTTAATAAGGGCATCCTCTAGCTTGGTTAATTAGAAATGAACAGTTTGCATATTTACTAAATGCGGAGTGTCATTGCCACCACGGCCTATTGCCTACATGAATTATTTCTCTATCTGCAATAAACAGCTGGGTAATTATTACTGCCATAATCAGATAAATTCCCTCTGTAAGGCTTTTCTTACATGGCAATTCTTTGAACTCATCCAAAGCTGAATAAAATTTATGAACTCCAGCAGCCAGACCACTTTTTCATAGTGTAGTGTCCCTGTTCCTTATTTCAAGGACATGTAGACTATCATAAATATTGTGTAAATTAGGAGGATAAATAGGATTATCTAAAGATTACATATTAATAAACCTGATTTTCAAAATATTATTTTCAGGTTGTAACTGATTACATTATAGCAGTTCTGGTTTATCTAATTGTAGAGACATGACAGGCCATCTATATACAGGCTATACAAGGTTATAAGGCAACGGCTCTACCAGTTGAAGACTAAAGACTTCTGAAGAAGTATATAAATATTTTTCATGTGCCATAGTCACTTCAGCTGTTTAGGTCATTAGAAGTATGACAAATATTATGTGCCATTTACTCAACTCACTTAAGCAGTTCTATTGTTATTAAAATAAGGTGATGGTTCTTTTTCTTGTGCTATTTTCAGTTTAATAATGAAGCATAAAATTTAAATGCATTCATTTATGTGTTACATAAGGAAATTGGATATTTAATTTATTTGTAGGTGCACTTTATATGCAATTATATAACTGAGTTTGCTCTATGCTATCCAAGTATTCCAGCTCATATGTGAGTTTATCTGTAGGTACATCAGTAAGTACTTAATTTACACATGTGTATTTTCCAGAACATGCTATAATGTAGCTTATTTTTGAGATTTCCAAAGAAACACAAAACAAAACAAAACAAAAGAAAAAAGCCCCCAAAATCAAAATCAAAATCAAAAGGAATGGTTTTTCCTTAGTTGGCGCACAACAGCCTATTTGATCTAACATCACTATTTTGGTTTAATAATGATGTAAGATCCTGTGTCTGAGTGCTGCTAGAAATTGTCTGTTAACTGTTCCCATACTTCATAACTCTTTATCAAAGAGTAACATTACTCACAATTCAGCAAAATACTCAGAGATGTCAGAATGTTAAGGAAGGCCAAACAAAATAGTGTTCTTTGGCACTGCCGTACCCAGTGAAAGGCTTTTGAGATTAGACTGCCTTTATCATTTCCCATTTATGTCAGAGAGGTAGAAACTACAGCAGTTAAGACCTTTAAAATGAGACGCTTCTCAGTGGTTTTTGTTATTGGAAGTGTGATGACTATGCACTGCTTTTTTCCAAGTTCGTGAATTAGTTTTTTTGTCTGAGGATGTGAAGGCTTATTGATCTTTCTTTGGCATTTCAGATTTTTTTACAGTGGAAAATTACAATCCTTTGCTTTATATTGGTGTATCCTATAATGTCCCATGAGATATCATAGAATTGCATGAGATGAAAAGCAGTATAAGTATCTAATGAGCACATTTTTGTTTTGTTTTAAAGAAAAAGTGTCCAAAATGGAGAAAAAAGGGGATAAAAAATGTCTTAGTTGTTATTTTGATTCTCTAAATCATTATAAATATACTTTTCTATTATCTAAGGAGAGTTAAGTATCTGAAGTGGTCACTCAGAGTACAAAACAGAGACTATTTGTCTTCTCTTTATACAGTCTAGAACAGTAGTGAGTAATTACAAAAAAGTGGGGGGGTTTTCCTAGTAATAATGAAAACAATGTTATTTGGAATCAGATTATCTTGTCTGACTTCAGATCTATCACCAATATGAGGTCTATCAATATCCAATTTATAGCAGTATCTATAAAAAGCTCATTAAGCTTGACTAGGCAATCTAGTCTTGATTTAATAACATCAAAATATATCAAAATTTAGTAAATACCCTTTTAATTCTAATCCAGGAGTTAATTACCTTTGGTGTTCAACGTATGTCCCATAGTTCCCCACTGAAACAGTTTCATTTTATCTTTGAACCATTACTTCTTGTTATATTCAGCTTTACTAGACTGAAAACTGTGCTAGACCTAAACAACGGAGATCATTGAAAGATGTTGTCTTTGCTTAAAATAATTTTTGTTACCATTTTGGACAGACCTTCAAATGTCCTTTAAAATACTAGGCATCAAAACTCAGCATAGTTATGATGACTAGGAAATTAAAAAAATTTTTTCTTCTGTCAGTTTATACATTCATTTGTATGAATGTTCTATCACATAAAAGAGCTTCTTCATATCTATGAATCCTGCTTGAAATACCTCCTTTAAAAGCCATAATTCTTCACATTGTGAGCATGACTTTTCTTAAACTGTGAGAAAATTTTACTTATTATTATACCCCTTTCAATTTCTTCAGACTCTTCATCTTGTAGGGATAATTGCAGGAGTCCATTAACTGGTTTATCCTTGACTCTGAAGCTAAATCCCTATGTTTTACCTTGAACTTCACAATTCTTGCTACCTTCAAATCAAATCAAGAAACAAATTGTTTCAAGAAAGCAACATTTTTCTCCTCTCTTCTCCAAGTAGGCTATTCTATTCTTGTCCAATTAATTAACTGTTTGCTAACAAACTGATGTGGCCTTTCAGCTTGCATGGCACCCAAATGCATGCAGCACTCATTTGCTTACTTGTACTTGGTGGAGAGGCCTCACAACCATCTACAGCATTGTGTTTGGCCCCTCAGGAAAGATTTAGTACTCTGAACAGAAGTTTATGTGCTTGAGTATAGACTTTAGAATATATTGGATGTACTCTTTAGACATGTATAATTGGATGCTGAAATCTATAATTAAGTGTAGTCTCATTTATTATATAGATCCAAAATTTCAGAGAACAGACCTCAATTCTGAGTGTAATTTCTTCCATGGCATAATAAAAATGCCTGTTTTTTTTTTTCTTTCTGAAGTTTTTTTAACGTTTTTATGACAATAAGAGATAAGATTTCCTAACACTTCTGAAAATTGGGATCTAGTTGATATTTTCAGTTTGGCAATGAGGCATTGCTGTGGAATCACATACTAACAAGTAGTCCTGCTGTATTAAAAACAATGTGTCAGATCTCTCCCAAAATAATTACAATTGCTATGTAATAAAACTATTCATTTACTGTATCTTTCATAATGTTTTATGCTTCAATAAAAATGACACCATAGATGCTCAAGTGGTAGCACCATTCCATGAATATGAAATTGAGAAAACCATGAGGTACCACAAGAATCACTATGAAGTTGTGAGTCTTGGCATCGCTGCTCTGCCATACATAATAGGTCGTTACATAAAAGCTCTTCTTGCCTTGCTATTGTAAAACCTTTTTAATGTAGACAAAGTGTACCATTTTATTTATCAAGGTATGCAGACTTTTATGTGAAAGTAAGTGAGGGATGTGAGTTAGTGAGTAGACCTCAGTCAAATTGTTTCATAATACTCTGAGAAGGAAAATCAACTTAGCTGGCGACCTTTAGAAGCTATAATGTCATGTTTGCTTTCTAAATCACATAATGTTGAATATTGTAAATGTTGCCAAGCACCATATATTAAAGTAAAAGAAGTACAGATATGTCTACATTGTACTGCACTGCAGCAGAGATATAACAGTTTGCTTAAATGAGTTCATTCCAGTATTAGGAGCAGCTTAACTGTAGCAAAACATAGCAGTGAGCTTTCCTCTGGTTATTATTGTGCAGATGGTAGCATATGTAGTCTTCTGGGAATTGCAGTGCCAAAAGATAGCAGATACTTTCACATGACATTCGCTAGAAAACTTCCAGTGGTATTTGGCTGTGGTTAGACATCCTCTCTTATATGTTGCAGAAAATATTAGGAGCATGACTGCTCTCTTAGCACCTTAGCACTGACACTGTGCTGAAAGTGACCACTGCTGCTAAACTGCTGTCAGAATAAATTGTGTTGGAGCTTTGTTATCCATTCTGGGCCAGATCGGCTTTGTTAACCTCAAATACTAATTTCTCTGTTTAAGCTAATCACCAAATACTAATTTCACTATTAAAGCTAATCAATCAGGCTGATTTTTCATGAAGGGGTCAATAGCAAACAGACAGTGAGTGAAAACGTTTTTCCTGTTGTTATGTTTTTCAGTACAAACCTGGGTATAAATAAAGTTGAACTAGTATACTCAAATCTGGTTCCTCTGCCAACAGAAGCTTTGGTGATTAGTTGCTCTTATGCCACATCCATCATAGGTGGAGTTTGCAATTTAATTAAATTGAAATAATTAAGCTGAAAAATCATTGTTTAGATTGGACCTTTTACAAAAATTTTTTTAACTTCACAGCATTTTCTGCTGACAATGAGGATAAAGTAAATTTGCCTTGAGGATATATGTATGTATATATATATATATATATATATATATATAGATATGCAAGGGAAAAACATTGAAACCAAGAAGTTTGCACATTTTGAGGAAATACAATAATCTTAAGAGACTATATATGAAAACATTTAGGTTTTTAGTATATGTGAGGAAAAAATTCTGTATGAGTTGTTATTGAAACCTTAATTAGAAGATTCTGCATAGTGGGTTAGGAAAATAATCTGGTTTTAGTTCTAAGCTGCCTCTGCAATCAGTAGCTTGAAAGGCTGTTGCACCCTCTTGAGTAACTGTGCAGCAGTGGAAATTGGAGGGATAAGAAGGATGCATCCGTCTGTTTTTCCCTATCGCCTGGTACATGCTGTGCCCTGATCTCCTGATCTGCACAAGGTATTCATTCACTGTGTGCCCTTCACCACCATGCTCATCACATTTCCAACACTGTGTATTGATCACACTGTGGACCTTGACAGTGGAACTGGTGTGTCACTTAATTCCATTGGCACTGTACATTCTGTGACTAAAGGGAGATGGACAGATAATGTGCTACTATGCACAAATTATAATGGGATTTTAAGGTGTTATGAATTTCTTTCTGTAAAATTAATAATAATAGGAGATACAGGGTGTTTTCATATGTCTACACATTGGCTTTATTTATTTCCATTTTTTCATATGTTCACTACACTGCAGGGACATCCACTACAGAGCAATAATATTCATCCAGACCTTGAAGAGAGTGTCGTGATTAATTTGTTGAATGGATTCATGTAAACATTCAGATTTAAAATTAGTAAGATTTTTTGACATCTATTTGTGGTAGATCTTGCAGGCAGTAAGATACCTTGTACCACTAATGATTGATGTTGCTTTGAGCATCTATTAAACGCCAACTTGAGATCAAATATTTTGGTCAAGGAGTTCTGTCAGGATACACACAGGACTATACATCATGGTAGAGAGGAAAAGAGACTTACCTGTTTTCTTCCTAAATATGAAGGGGTTCATTTAAAAAATGAGAAATATGTTGAGGATGAGCAAGCTGACTGATGGTAATAGCTAATTTAAGTACGTAGTAGATATATTCTGTTAAAACTGCCTTCAAAGTACAGAGTTCTCTAAACTATTTTTACATCCTAGGCTGGTCTATAGATACATTTCATTATTTTCCCAAATTTAATTGATTAAGTCAAACAATATTATCATGGCAGGTTATATTCCATTCTCACCTACACCAATGTGACATTAAAACGAGTGGCATGCAGTGGTATACCAAAAATTATTGTCTCACTAATTTTATTTTACCTTCCATCTTCTGTATTTGAGCAGGGAGAATGATATATAGTCAGGAAGATTAAATACATTTAGGTTATTTCCTCGTATGCTAAGGTTGCCTACTGTTCTGTTGCAGGAATTTTATGATTTGGTGTCTGAACTGTTTAAAATCACAATAACGTAATATTTTTTCTTGATACTCTAGGCAACTATACTGATTATTGGTTTTTATTGGATGCCTTTTCCTTTAGTTAATATAATAATTTTGTAATAATATTTGGCCAAAGAACCACAGAATGCCAGTGGAAATTCAAACAGAATGCAATAGTTTGATAAACGTAATAAATATAGGTCAGTGTGCATTTGTAAAATGATGAAGTTCTATGCAGAATTATTAAAATCTGTATATTACTGAAATCATCACTTGAAGACCTTTCCAAAAGTGCCAGGAACAATATTATATGTGTATTTTTAACCTTTATACAGACAGCAGGAGCACTGTCAACTGAATTTGCATCTCATAGCAGGAACCAACACCATTGCCTACTGCATAATGAAGAATCAGAATAACAATAAGTTACCTTGTCAGATGAAATTTTTTTATTTTCAAACTATACAGAGGAAGTAATTTTATCATTAACAATTCAGTAGGTACTTAACAGATTTGTTACACAAGATCATTTTTAATTGTGGGTTTTGAGCATGTGTTGATAATCCTATGCCTATTTTCAAAAGCATGAAACATTCCCTATGACAAGGACAACACACTTTGTGTAAGCCAGTATGTTCATGCTTTTGGTAAAAAAATTCATCCTGAACTTGCCATAGTAAACCATTGATATTCTTCTGATTTGTTTAATAATTTTCAGATCATGATAAGACATTACATTTGTTAAAATATCCACATAATTCTCCTACAAAGCAATAAAAATGTGTGTGGAAGAAAGTCTGATTGGACTAAATTTATATGGAAAGCCAGGTTTGTAGGAAGATACAATAGATGCTGTTAATATATTGAGATAGGCTTTAAGACAAATAAAAGATTACGTACTAAAATAATTACCCAATTTTTGAGCTTTTAATAAGCAGTACTTTTCCAGCTATGAACTATGCAACAGACAGATTGCTTACAAAAACAAAACAAGATTATCAAATACCCTACAACATGTTTTTCATTTACTGAACTCTTTTTCTCCTGCAAAATTTATTGAAGCTTTAAAAAAGCTGGTCAAACAATTTGCCTTCTCCCACTTCACACTGAACCAGGAAGGGTCCATCCTGATGCAAAATTGGTCCAGAATCACAGCTAGTATTCATAATGTCACAGAGATGATACCCATATATTCCAAGAAAAGATTACTCAGTGAACCCATCATATTTGCAAACAAAGAGAGGACTGGCAGGAAGTGTACTGACTTAATCGAAAAACCATTTAATTTCCACTGATTTCCTATTGACTTTAATAAAATTTGGATTTATTTTCTCTGGAAAGGTGTACATGTAGAAGAGCCCAAGCATGTGACTTCCCAGTGGACACATTTCCATGTAAGCCACACAGAAGGTTTAGTTTAGTTTTAAGTAAGCATTTGGAAGGTTAAGTTTATGTCATTAGTATCACTTATCCTTCTACACATTATTCTGTATGGCAGCATTGAAACCCCTGCACGGTGCATGACATGTTAGTATTATTCTGCTAATGTGTGAAATAGAATATTTGTATCTAACTGCTTTAGATTCTCTGCTTTTGTTGCTCCTTTTCAAATGCTTGAAAGTATGGTAAAAGAGATGAAAGTTTCAGGTTCAAATAGCTTGAAAATAAATCTATATTTATGCTAAAACATCTATGTTTCTGTCAAGCAATGTTTGGACTGCTACATACCACTTATTTTGTATTGCCTCTCAGGAGGGAATCATCCTGGGAGCTATTATCCCTATGTCAGAATTGCCTGCATGTTCTGTACAGCTGTACAGGGCAGTATAATGCCTGATAGAGATATTTTAGAACAACTGACAAAACGTGTCTGCTGCAAAAGTATGCTGAAAATTATTTGTAACTGCTTAAAAAATCTCAAACTTTTACATGGATTATGGTACAAATATTACTGAGGGTATGTGATAATCAGGAATGATCATCATGATAGCACTGTCTAAAAAGATCATGAATTACATGGAACTTCAACAAGTATTTTAGACTTCATTTAATTACAGCAAGTAATGATTATTAATAATTCATTCAAAGCAATCTGATAAATTCTGACTGACGACAATGGGAAACATTTTGCATCATTATTTCTGCAATACAAATCTATATCTTTGACATTATTTGTGGGTTTTTATCACCAGTTGTGTTCTAAATCAAAAAGCTTCCATATTCTCTGTTAGGAAGGAGTACCTCAGTATATAAGAACATGAATAGACTGTAGTAATATGTTGATTATTATTTCACCAGTTGTAGATAGGGGTACTAAAGCTGAATAGAAGGCTCTGTAATCAAAGAGGAATAGTATTAAATATGTAAACCACAGATCATACACTCTGATATTGAAGATAAAGAGGCATAAAATAAAAGAACAAAGTTGATACTATATGTATTGTCTATTTGTTCATTTGTTTGTGATTTATGGATATAGAACAAAGAGTTTCCTAGTAAAAAATGCTTATGTACCTACATGTAGTGACTCTGAAATCTGTACCTTGAGGACAAAGAAAGGTCGCCAATCTCTCCAACTCCTAGTTCTTTGTCAAAAATGGACACAGTTAATGAGGTTTGTTTGGTACAGCACAAATTCTCAGACACAGATAGAGATCCTTTCAATGGAAACAAATTTGTTTTGCTTTACCAGGTTACTTAGCGATTAATAATAGCCTTGAGATGCAGGTCAGAAAGGTCATCATCCCCGCTTGCCAACACAATCTAAAATGTGCAGCTACTCTGGCTCTGCAGGCTTTGAGGCCCCAGAACGCTATGCATAAAGTAAAACAAGCTATTTTCCAACTTCTTTTTTCATATTAATAAGCAATTTTCAAGAGAAGGGTGGCAAAATGGGGGCCATGCCACTCTAAGTAATTCATTTATTTTGCAATTTAATCTTATGTTGGAAAAAAATTACACTGCTGCAAAAGCATAGCATGGTGATTTTTAAACGTCAGTGTGCTTTATAAGTAACCTTGTATGAAATATTGTATTAGCAGCCTTTAACAGTAAACTGCAACAATATTTTCAGAGATTCAAAAATACCTGTGTACCTTTTCTGATCTGTATTTCCTTTAAATTCTATTTTTCTTTTACAGTTGAAATAAAATGTTTAATTATTTAATATTTTACTTATTTTAATTGATAAAATCTTGAAAGATAGCATGAAAAGAAATATAAGTTCTACACTGCAACTTGTATTTAAGAATGTGATTTCAAAGTCTTCATATTTATAAACCAATTATTGCTCTTTCATATATTTTGATGAACTAATTTAATGATAATTTAAATATTAAGAGTAAGGCTGAGTCACAATCTTAAAAAATCACTTTTGGGAGCAATATGACTTTTCCGTGGGCTTATTCATATCAGCAAACTTACCCATGTGCATATTTTGACATGATTTCACCCATGTCCTCACAGTGTCTTATTTGGTACTCATTGAAACAACTGAGACTATTAATGTAGACCTCTCTAAATAATCTGTTTTGCAGGAATATTTGAATTATGAATATTTAGTTATGTGAATAATATTTTTTCCTTTTGTAAAATTTTATTGCATATACACATACTAGAAAACATAAAGACTAGAATTTACTCACCTAATTAAATTTTTAGCAATCTAAATGCTTGACTGAATATGCTTGGTTTCTTTGGCACACAGGTTAATTTGAACTAGTCATTTTGTAATAACAAAATTAAGAAATGTTAATCAAATTAATCTTATTTAACTGGGTCAAAAAATTCTATGCACATGCACTGTGCACAATAGCATAGAATTTTGTTTCTTATAGAACATTAATTCACTCTACTGTTTGCATAATTTATGGCGAGCCTGGCTCTGTGGAAAAAAACACATCGATTTGGAAATCTATGCCCATTTTCTGTTCAAGTTTTCCGGTAAACATTCAGTTGAAATCATGAGTTTTCTCCATTCTTTGAAACCTGGTGTTAGATGTAGTTCCATATTTCTTTTATGATGAAAGGTTTTTCTGCACAGACTCACACGTTTAGATGGCTCTGTGTGTTGGCATACCTCTGTTGTGCAGTGCTTCATTAAGCAGTTCAGGTCCTGGTTCTTGAGGTGGTCTCTACAGCTCTCATCAAACCAGAGTAGAAATGGCCCGTGCGAGGACCCAATGCCATGGAAACTCCTCCCAAGGACAATGTATGCATGAAAGGTTCCCATCCTGTTTTCCTCTGTGCCTATTTTCTCAGCCTTACTCAAAGATCCAGAAGTGAATATCATCTCCTATCCCATGTCTGCTATCCTCTCTTATTCCATAAAATCTCCCCTGTCTGCAGATCAGGAGGTGTTGCAAGGCACTAGCTGAAACATAGGTGAACAACCTGTATTTTTATTATAATAGCTTCCACTTAGAGAAATTCAGAGTAAAATGACACTTAAAGGCAGATGAAAGGACTTACATGAATACTATTTTATCAAGCTGTAAGAAATGTTACCGATATACTGCTCCTAATTTTGATATTTTTAATCCTGTTTCTTCTTAGTTATATCCATGTAATATCCTACTGCTGTGGAACTGAAAGAACAGTAATTTTACATTCCTGTGGTGTCAGTATATTGCTAATGTATAAGAACAAAACACTGTGAAGCTATGAAAGGGTTAAAGTAAAATAAAAGACTAGCATGTCTTTTGTTGTTGTAATATAGTTAGCAGACTTATTTTATTACAGGCGTGAACTCCAAGAGCACGCAGAAATGAAGGAAAATGAAGAGAAAATGAAAGACCTGGAAAAGAAAGAAAAGGAAAAGAAATACCAAGCCCAAAAGATGCATTACCTCCTTAGCACTGAGCAGGTTGGTAGACTTGTCCCTGACAGCTCATGCAAACCACTTGGGCCCCAGACTGACAGAGATAAACTAGCAGGCTGAATGGGACATGACTTGTTGAAAAGATATCACAAAGACACTACTTCGAGTTCAATTTATTGCTTTTCTATAGGCAAGAGCAGGTACCATGACTATTCTGTGACAGTAGCTCATAGAGGCAGCATCAGCACTGCTGGCAGAAAGAGTCCAAGTCAGCAGTTTGATCTGCCACTGTGATAACACAACATGAAGGGCATAACCTCGCTTTAAAAACTCATTTTGACTGGCTTATTGTTGTGTTGTTGCACTTGTCAAGAACTAACAAGTTATTAAGCTGAGAAGGGATTTCATTTTTCCCCCCTTTTTAATTGAGCTAATGCTTAGGTTGGTGCAGTGTTCTGCTTGTTTTTAGGAGAGATTGTAAATGTGGGTTTTCAGTTAAAGCTTTTTTAAGAACTTCCTGAATCAGCTTATTTAGCACGATTGTTTTCACTCAAAAATGCCTAATACATCTTAAATATTTATTATTAATTAATTTTGTATCAGTATTACTGGTATATTATTCCAAACTTTCTTATGGCAGCTACTTTAAACAGACAGGTAAACATGCCAGTAGATATATCTTACATAAATTTGATATGATTGGTAAAGCTTGTGGGTTTGCCTTTTTTTTAGTCTCCTCTTGTAAACTTTCATAAAAAAATAAAAGGATTTTGTCTCCATAAGTGTTTGGTGGCTGACTGGTCTTTGTACAGAAGTGGAATTAATGTGAAATATTAGTATGAACTAAATGCTTGCGTTTTTGAAGTCGTTAATCACAATCTGTGTTTAAGAACTGCTAATCCTAAAGAATGCAGGAAAAAATACTATTACACTTAATGACAAAATATTTAATCTTCCCTTCTGTTTGGGAATTATTTGTGATATATCTTGTAGATAGAAATGTGGTTTGATTAACTGGAACTCTGTTATGAAAACTCGATGTGTAAATTATGTTTAAGTATTTTTTTTAAGCATAGTATAATATAAGTAAAAAATAGCATAAAAAGTTTTCTCAATGGCTATTAGACAAGGAAGCTAGTTAATGACTTGGATTAGCTCATTATAATATTTTTTTCCCATGTGGATCTAGGATATTAAGAATCATCTGCACAGTGTTTTACATTGTTTTAAACTATAGAAAATTGGGAATCCCTGTTTTGAACAGTGCAATTTATATAAACACATGCATTTAATATGCTTACCTGGAGGACAAAAGTTGTCAGGTTGGAGACATGGAGTGACTTGTGGTCTAGTAAGATTTTAGTAAGCTCAGTTCACCTCCAATGATACAGGCTTTGCAAGCTGTAACACTTAATGGCAAGTAGTTCCCCATTTCAGCTATGGAGAACTGCTTGTAGAGGGCAGCAGTAACTGTTGTGTTCTGATGAGTTTTGGTTATTAATTTTACAGAATTAGAATTTAGCTAGCAGTGTTTTTAGCTAGCAGAACAAGAAAAAATCTTGGTTTTACTTGCTCAGATGGTTTGTGACTACTGAGACTCTGAGCCCACAGAAGTTTTTCTTTATGAGAGAATTGAGCTCCAAGAGCTGTCTTTCTTTGCAGGTAGTATTTCAAAACATAAGTAAATGTAAATCAATGCAAAACCTACAGACAACTTGAAAACCATCGAAGATATAGTTGAAGTTTACTTACTGTGAGGTCTGTATTCCTCAAGTCCACATAGCTTCTACATTCTACATAGCTGTAGAATTTGGTATCTTGGTAAGATACAGGGCAAATGATTTTCATGCAGAATTTACTGGTTTGATGTTTTGTGCCTGACATTTCAGTCTCTAAATGTCTGGTCTTCTGACCTGACTACAGCTACATCTTGCTGTTTTCAAAGAACAGTTAACTGGATTACTGAGCAAGGACCATTCATGTCTCAGTAGAAACAGGCAGCAAAAGTCAACGCTTTTGAGTGAGTTTAGAAAACATATCATTTGTAAGGAGGATACATAGCAAATAAAAAGAGGACATTAATAAGCTGGATTTATTGTAGAGTCATGCATTACCTAAAGCCCAGTAAGTTACAGAGATAACCTGCCAAAGTTCGGTTCTCTTCCCCTTCCTGCCATACGCACTGAGATTCAGTGATGGAGCTGAACCACCTTGTGTATCAAGGCTGCAGGTGTTCAGGCAGGTTATATGGACAGCATTGAAAAATCTCTATTTGCAATAATTGTTTCAAATATGTCCTATGGTTTGGAATGTTTTTGTTTTAATACAGGGAAAATGGGTGAGAAAAGGGTGTTTACTTATTGACAGAAAATAATTAAGGAGTTGTTGCTCCTCAATTTTTATTAAGAAAGGCATGTCAATTTTCATTCTTCTCTCCCAAGCTGAAGCCCACAACATCTCAGAAACATCTCAGAAGTGTGTTTATATTTATATGTATCTATATCTCTATCTATGTCTATATCTTTATCTATAAACTGGGTGTGCCCATTCCTAATTGCTAACATTGTTTTACTTTCAAGAGGTAAAGCTGAAGAATGTGTCAGGAATGTACAGGAAGGTCTGGTATGGATGTAATAGCATGGCCTATAATTAATTTAGTGTTTAGTCCTTTTCATGAATTAACTTGTATTTCAAGCATTTATTTCTTTCCTAAACTGTTACTTTATAAAGAAAAAACACTGTCTGGTTGCTTAGTGCAAGAGACTCCTATGTAAAGTACAGCAAGGAATAATTCTATGTGCTGGCAACTTTGTGACTTCCAAACCAAATTCAGTTTTAAAAATAGGATTCTCTGTATTTCAGGTTTTAAAATTTTTATAAAACACAATCTTTGTCTTAAGTGGTTTTTTACCTTATTGGGCTGATAAATTTTGACTTTATGATGAACATAATAAAAATTATATATTTAACAAGTATTTCTCTTAGTTAAGAATATTTCTTATAATTTCCTGTTGGTAGCAAAATTTGTTTTCATCATTTTTACCTGTTTTATCATGAACTGAATTGTGATTTCTTATTGAGACATGAAACTCAAAAAAATTTTTTCTTATGAGTCCAGAATCACAGTATCCTATTTCCACTACAGTGGTAATGACCTTTTTTTCTCTCCCCCCCAAATTATCATTAATAAATAAACTACTTATTAAATGTGGTTTTCCATTATAAACATGTTTACCTATGCAGATTATGATTCTATATCCCTGTAGTTCCTTTTTCTGTATTAACATCCTTCACTATAATTGAACAGGTTCTTACTTCTGTGCTTTGTCTTATTTTCAAGGCCAACATTAGTAGTGAGGGCCATCCCCTGCCAAGTGCTGACAAATGACCTTTAAAGTCAACGGTGGAGAAAAGCACTGAATATATTCATGGTGCTTAGCAGAAATGGGGATGAAGAGCCCACTTGTGTTGAAATATGTGGTTGCATGATTCCTGTCATTGGTATTTGCAGCCTTTCAAGAAATTTTGTAGTTGGTTTTTGTCTTACAATGGTGATGAGAGTTAGGAGTATGACAGTCTAAATCTGGAGATCCAGTATCAAGCTAGAATGCAGACCTGTGTTGTTTTCAGTATCTGCTGACAGAGCAAGCAGCAATGCTGAAGTGATTCTGTGAATGGGAGCAGGTGCAGCAGCACCTGCAAGTCCACAGTGGGATGGAGAGCAGAAACCAGTGGTAACCGAAATATGGAGCAGAAGTGGTGTCCTGTAAATTATTGAGTTCAGGAGAAGAGCCCTGTGGAAACAGTGTTCCAAGTGCCACATCTGAAAAGGTCTTCTGCTATTACATTTTCTCCTGTCACTGAGGAGAGGATTGGAGAATCAGCAGAGCAACAGATTTTCCCCCTTTATAGTTTTTTACTGTAGAGCAAACAGTACTGGGTGAGGTAAAAGAGTTTTAGATTCTCTTTTCTCCATTTCTTCTGTTTCTAAACAGATAAACACAATTACTTTTTGTCACACAAAATAAATGTACAACTAGTCCAGGAAGCCAAATTTCTTTTGATCTGCAAAATCTTGAGAGCTTTGTCACACAATTGAACAACATGTACATTGTTAATAGTGGGATGTTAATAGTGGGATATGCCTCACTTAAGCTTATCATTGCTATGGCTGTTGGACTGAGTTGCAGCCTCTCTTCTAAAGCTGGACTTCCTGCTCTGTGATAAATCATGCTGAGAGTAGATGAGCTAATGCTGCTCCTCCGTTCTCTGGGAGCTTCTGTTCTATCAGAATTCTTTAACTATTGAGACCTTAGAAAATTAATCATGCTGTTATGTGTGTATGTCTACTCTTGACTTTTGTATAGCATCTTCTTTCTGTTAGCCCCTAATTAGAAGACCTGACTGAGTCAGAATTAAGGCTTCTCTGCCAAGCGTCCTATCTTTGACAGTGGCCAACAGCATGGCCCAGGGTAGAGGAATAAAATGGAGCAATGGGGCAATATAATTACTGTCAAGAATACTCTCTCAGTTTCCAGCAAACAGTAGTTGAAGGACTTGTAGTTCTTAGCTGTGCAACTTCCTATTTTTGTAATATTTAGATGCTCATTTTTTGCCTTCATATTCCTTCAGTTCCTGCCTCTCTTAATACCCAGAGAAGGAATAACCTACATAGGGAGAGTGGGTTAAGAGATCTGGCACTAACACTAGCTCTCAAGTTGTGCTTCCTTGGAAGATCAGCTTCCCTCATTCCCCTTGCAGTGTTGTTTTGCTCATGCATGTTAATTTCACAGCTTGGCTGTCTCTGATGTTCCGTCACAGGAGAATATGCAACTGTGAAGTGGCCTATTCTTTCTCCACAATTTCATCTGGTTCTGGGGATTGCCTCTGCCACTCTGAGCAACACTGAAGTCCACCATTTTTCAGCCCTCTTTAGCAAGGTGACAGTTTTTCCTGATGTCCTTGGGCAGTTTGTGAACAGATGCTGCTCATAAGATCCTGGTAATTTAGACCTGCAAGGGAAGAACAAAGTCCATGTGTAATATAGGCCCTTTTCATTGTAGAAGTTTTAGAAACTGTGGCAGTCCTTTTAGCAACAAGACACGAGTTCTCTTTTTGGATCACAGCAGTTTGGTTTTCAGTGCCTGCTTGAGTGTGTCACCATCTGTCTGTTGAGTCAAGGCTAGTATGTGGCTGATATTGGCCCACATTTATTCCCATTGAAATAATGCTTTGTAAAGAATTACTTGTAAGGATATTATAGTTGGTGCTGTAAAATGTGAAAGTATTTTGAATAGAACTAGTCTTGACTGATATGATCCTTTCCAGGGAGATATAAATATGTGAGAAAGTAACCCTTTAATAGGTTAGCATATAGAAAACATTAAAGAAAAGGCCCAAAACCACACATTAACAATAATGTTCTGTGAGGGGGAAGGAAATGTTTGCTATGAGTTACTCTCAAGTGAGTAACAGTGAAAAGTTCTAATATCAGCAACGAGAACCAAGTTTTTCCATTTTTACTCTCTCTGTGTACCTCCATAAGCAATTCCATTTTAGCTGAATGAGAACCATTTAGCAAACTTCTCTGTATTCTCTATTAGGGCTTTTGAATATAAAGGAAGTAAAAAACTTTGTCGTTTCTAAGAACAGTTTCATTTTGATTCTCTGTATTCATTTATTGTTGTCTCAAAATATCACTTCTATCAATTGTTTCCATATTTATTTATAATTTTTCCATATTTATTTAGCATTTGTCAGTTCCTGGAGTAAAATATTTTAAAGTAAAATTCTATTAAATGCTAAAGTAGTCTTATATTGAATTTTTCCTGTCTAGAGAGGTGGCAATTTATAAATATTATGCTGACTGCCTTTGTCCCCTTTTCACATTACTGGAAATAAGGAGTTAATTCTGTTGAAGTTGCTGCACTTAGGCAGGTCTAAATGTCTAATGTTCTAAGTGAAAAAGAAAAAAGACCACAAAATCCTTCCTGAAGCAGGTTAATGAATATTCAGGAGACGCAACTGATTAATATGCCTCTAACCTAATGTGCTGTCCTGTAAGAACTTGAAAAACAATTGGTCTAAAATGACACTGTTTGACATCCACTCTGTCTCTGGACAGCTGTCAGTTTTATTCTTATAAAGGTGAGGACTCAGTGGATAAAGCCCTAGCCTTTGATCTTCAGATCCACAGTTTAAGAGACCAGGCTGCAAGTTTGGTCATTTGAGCTTAGTCCTGAGTGAACAGTCCACATCACAAAATAATTATACATAATTTGTTACTATTGGCAGTGTCTGTTCAGGAAAGGCCAAGGACTGATCTAGCATGAAGAATGAATTAGCTCTTACCTTGTACATTTTATTTCCTCCCTCTTTACTGTTGTAATTTTATTATCCTGTCTCTAAAACATTCAGGGGATGAAATTATCATTCATTATAAGTATTAATACCTGTTGAAGATGAACTAAAATAGTAAATTTCTTTTTTTATTCTAGGTGACCCAATCAATGAACATCCCCACCTATCCATGGGTGTTTAATATCCACTCATTGTTTCTCTGCCAAGTAGTCAGATTTTTCTGAGTACTTTCCAAAGCTTATACCATGAAAAGTCCTCTTTAAATTAAAGAGAAGAGGGTGAGATTTCTTAGTTCTCAGGCAGGCTTGCAGCTACATTTAAATTTGACTTGTATGTGAAGCACTTCATGCTGCAGTGTTCTGTTTTTATAAAATATGGTATCCAAAGGGTTCACAATTTGCATTACATCCTTCTGACAGTACTTGTGACAGGTATATTTGATCAGCAAACTTTCCACGTGTATTTACTTCCCATTGGAAGCCAGATGTACCAGTCTATTTACAGACATTCACTCTAGGAAAATCATTCCAATCTTGTGCCTCATGAGGCACTGTCCACACCATCTCAGTTCACTTGAAAGGGATCTCAATTCATGTTGTTTAATTTTCTGCTGTTTTGCTGTTTCTGTCAGAAAGAAGGACAAAATAAGGCAAACTGAAAGAAGCCAGTAATTGAGCGTTTGTGATTCTGAAAGATGTTGTACCTGAACACCAGCTCGATATTCCAGAAATGACCTTTAAGTGATTTGCACACAAAATCAAAAATCTCTGGTTCTCTTTGAATCTGAGTCCAGCTCTTGCCCTTTGGGATAACTAATCTTGAGGACACAGAACTATAATTCTGCTACTCAACACACTATCATGTGATGTAAAGAAGAGGGAAAGAGCTGAAAGCCAAAATACACCTTCAGAATCTATTTGGGGCACCTACTGCCAAAATAGTTTAGTGACAAACCTCACAGCTCCATAGATTTTCCAGTTTTGCTCATATCTTTTTTAATCAGACATTTTGTTCTCTAGGAAATGGTGGTTATCTCCCGAGGGAAGATAAGTACAGTTAAAGCGAAAACTAAGATTGTAAGCGTGGTGATCTTCATGCCCATGTGTAACTGTAGTTAGAGGATGGAAGAAGTGCTATCTGCTGACACCATAACCTATTTCGTATGCAAAATGCATGGATGTGAACTATTTCAGATGTGTTTCTTCCCGGTGTCAGTAAACAGCACTTCCCTCCCATTCACTCTTCTCTGAAGTCTCAGCCTAGCCCAAATGGTAAGTGAAAGTATTTCCAAAAGAAATCAATAATTTCTCCTTTTGGCCCACCACCTAGAAAACAAGATACTCACTTCCTATTCCTTAAAGAAAGTCAGTGAATGAACTTTTAAGCATTATCTGTGACAGTATTGTAAACTCTATTTTCCCTAAAGGCTGCCTGCTATAAAATAATTTCAGTTTTTTTGATAACCGGTTAACTGTTCAAAAAAATGAAAGTTTACACAAAAAATTCCCAGAGCTTCTTCTAAATAGCTTGTTACTAGCCATATCACACAAAGCTTGATATTATAGCACAGTGATATCTCTGTATCTACTATGTATTATAACATTGAGCATTTCAGCCTTAGTAATTTAAAAATCCTCTAGCTAGAAGGTCCCTGCATTTAAACGGTCTTTTTTGGCATCTGAATTGCATAATCCCTATTTGTGTGGATTTTTTCTAGACAACAAACTTTGTACTCAATTCCTGTGGGTAGGATTAATGGCAGAGTTTAAAGGAAAAGCTGTGTGATCTATCAAAAAGTGTACATGCTGAGATCTTAGAGAAACATGACCACATTTTGTGCATTACCATCAACTGGGGTGGCAAAGGGGTTGGATTGCTGCAGGGTCAGAAAGCCAGTAAGAATGAGTTATATATTGAATGCTGGCTGTTTGTAGGATATGGTAAAAACATTTAAGAAAGAATCTATACTGCAAGGAAATCACAGGGCAGCACATCAGCTAAATAGTTCACAAAGCTACATTCAGAAATGATGGAACTCCACTGATATTCTTGAAAGTTACTGGTTTAAATTTGGTTGATGCATCTCGTATTTAACCAAGTTGGTGTGAGCTATGGTCTTGCTCAGGTAATTTTTTTCTCCTGTTATATTAGGAGAAATACATGCTAAGTAAGAGATAATTGCATAAAAGAGAGGTTAGAAATGGCATGGTAGAAGTCATGAAGATAAAATACCATGCATGTCTCAACAGCAAACCTTCCTGTTGATTAAGAAGTGGCACTGATGGTATCCTTGCTTTAATGAGACTTCAAGATGAGTGATGCACACACCAGTTCTTTCGTTTTTCAGCTCTTAGGCAACAGAATAGCATAATGGTAAAGTTCTTTCATTAACTTCTGCTGTTTATTTAATATTCAGTGCTTTTGTTTAGTATCTAATATACACTGTTAATTTGGGAATTGTGTCTGTCCTGCAAGGGACATCATAAACACTGTACATCTCCCTCTATCTGCTGTTTGCTTTGCTTTCAGTTTTTCCTTTTCAATAATCTTTTAATAAAGTCCTCATCTTTGGGTTTTTTTTCTGATTATTTCACTCTTTTCTACTAATTTCTGACTACCTTTAGTAGTCAGACTAATGTAGTTCTCTTCCCTGATTATTCTTTCCCTATACAATACTACGACCGTTCATTAAACCTTCCCCTCATTGTTTATTGGTCTGATTGCAGGCTGCTTTGTTGTAAACATTCTGTAATGTAAACATTCTGCCACATTCTGAGTTTTTACTCATTGCTTAATCCCATAGGTTTGCTACAGCAAATTGTTTAATAAATCTGTCAGCATGTATGTTTGTGAGGGAATACTCACATGTAAGCACAATGCAACAGACATAAGGCACAAGGATAAGAATTTTACATTGTTTTGGTTGCACCTATGCAGTTTTGAGGAGTAAAACAATTCTCTATTTAACAATTATGTCCTTGACAAAGAAAATCTCCATATTATTTCCATCTTTACCTGATAGAAAGAGCTTCTCCTCTCTTCTGATATGTTGTTGCAGGTAACTTTTGATGTTACAAATTAGAAGAGTCTAAGTGGTATAATTATAAGGATTTTTTTCAATCCATTTAGAAAAGAGTGAATTGCAAGTAGGTTTTTTTGTAGAAAGCTATTCTTTTCCATTATGACAATGGATGGAATTTTAATTTTAAAGATGTAAGTAATATCACATATGTGTTTTAAGGCTCTGAAAACTTCTCACAACATAAATAATTTTAGCCTCAATACTGTGTGTGTGTTTACAGGCAGTTATTGAGACACAGAAGAATAAATTCACTTTCAGCGATTATTTTTCAGACTAAGTTCTTTAATTCCCACTTATTCAAGGTGGTTATAGAAGCAGGTTTCTTTTCAGAGATTCTTATAGTTTGTATGGTATCCCATATTCAGCCTAGCACTTCTTAAAGAGAAAATTATAACAATAAATGGAATTTCCTATTCCTATTTTTAAAATAAAGCCATTCAGCAATAAATTGTATTTTTCTGCTTGTTTTGAGATCAGAGGTCAAACGAGAAGGCAGCAAGAGAACTTTGAATGTGCGGTTCCTGTACTGTGTCTTCATCATAAGAGTATTGTTTCCCATGCCATCACTCACTCATGCAAGTTATTATCCCTGATCTAGTCAAGTCATCAAGAGCCTGAATCAGAATTAGATTTGACAGAGTAAGCCTCAGTCAAAGAGACAATCAATGAAAGTTGGATGCATTTTTGGGATGTCTCTACATCCGCTGGGCTACTGTGTTTTGGATATTGTGCAATATTTCATGAAGAAAACTAAGATTATGCTTCTCTTTTGTCTTGATGCCTAAATGACCAAGCAGTTGATACCTGTTTGGAGACTCAATTGCAGTGTTTCCTGCAATTGAACTTTGCGCCTTGCATGTGTAGAGGTTGGTTTTATGGTCTGTGGCCAGGATACTGGACTTGAATATTTCCTTAAGACCTTATTGTACAGTCCATAAAGTTGCTGTTTGGTTTACTTATAAAGTGTATTTAAGCTGTGATTGCACAATTATTTTGATATCAAGCTAACATTTCACAGATGAAAAGGACTCAGCCAAGATTTTCTGAAGGCATAATAACAATAATTAATGTTTCTATTACTCTATTTAAACAGAATATATATTAAGCAGAAGACAGGTAATTAATCCCACTTGAAAGAAAATATGCTACTCATCACTCATTTATGAATTCTTCAGTCTCTTCATAAAAGCAGTATCTCAAAGAAAGGTAAAATACCTTAGGTTCAATAATAGGCTAGGTCCTCTGTTTCTTATTTAGATTAAATTCCTGAGAGTATTTTTCAGGGATTAGAGGATCAGGCCTGAGGAGTAGCATTAGCTCAGTGAGAATGGACCTACATTTATAACCTGGGTGAAATTCTTCCTATTGTCGGGTATGGTAAAGACGTTTTATCTCAAACCAGAATGTTAAACCATACTATGGTATTTTTCCTATCTGCATAAACTTTACAATGTATTTCTTAATTGTTAATATAAAACTCTGTTTACATTAGTTAAAGAATTGCAGATGGTTCCTAGTAGAATACATTCTATTGAAGCTTAAATATTTTGATGTTTCAAATTTTAATTCATGGACATAGTCTCACTATACTTGTTGCTAGAACTGTATTTACAGATTTTTTTATAGGTATTCTTTCTTAAACAATTCTCATATAAAGTCTTGGTGTTTTATTTTCACTAAATATGAAATATTCTGAAAGTCTGTGAAAAGCTGGTTATTTAGAAATTTAAAATTCCTTCTCTTTTACAGATATAATTGCTACATTATATAAACACTTATTTTGTTGTGAATTGTTAATGTTTAAGGTATTTCTTTTCCTTGCTAGAGAAACTATATCTGGGGATTAACAAGATTGTTCGCTGGAATTCATGTGGAAGCATAACTGCAGTAGCTGAGAAATGATCATGTTTCCTTTTAGTTCTCAGCAAGAGTAATTGAATGTTGAATATCTTACTAAACGCTGGACTGTGACAGTGTGTTAACACTCCGACTATCTCCTAACAGCAGGGCAATTATTTGCTGAGTGGGATTTTTATAAATCCCCTGGCAGTAGTATGTCCTGATAATTATGATGAAGTGCACTGGTCAGTGTTGATTCAGCAATCTCATCTCTAGCAAATATTTCATTCACAGCTCTCCTTCATGCTTTTACTTTTATGGCTTTTAAAGATCTCTTACCTCTCCTCTCAGCTTGCTTAGTTTTTTTTACAAATTACAATGGAGCAAGAAAGGATTTTTAAGTTAAGTCCCTATTTTGTTGAAGTCTTTTCTTTCTCATTTAACTCCTCATTAAAAGACCAGAGTGAGAAAGTAACACTTTATTTAGGTCCTTACTGTGACAACCACTTGCACAAGCTTCCTCCCTCAAAGCTGTTTTTTTCAAGATTAAATGACTGTTAAATTAAACATTTATATTCATGATATATGTTGATTATTTCAATCATTCAGAGTTGATATGAAAAAGTAATTAGAACAGAGCATATCTTTATTATTGCTTAGTTAAGTTACAGTAAAAATATGTAAATATATCAGAATACACTTTCTATTGATTTAATCCTTGCAATTTATCTTCAGCTCGACTTTGTCAATTTTTCATTTTGCATGTGTGTTATTATTTGCAGCACAATAGCTATCCTGTATCTTAGAACTTATGTGGTTTGCAATTTTTACATAGACTTCAAAAGCTCAGCCAAGAAGTAGGAAAGAAGACTAATAAATAATTAATTAAAAAATTGAAGTTGCAGAATCTAAACTGCTCAGGATTTATTATACCACTTGGGATCACCTATCTTTCTGATGAGCTGTTCAGCATAGTCAACACAGCCTTGTTTTTCCCCTTCTATCTGCACCTTTTTCTTTCCTTTCTTTCTTCCTTCTTTCAATTTCTTTTGCTGCTGCCTTAATTCATAGTTTAGCTTTCAAGGCAACTCCTTAATAATTTTCTTCTTTTATTCTGGAAAAAAATAATTTAGACAGAAAGAGTTAACTCTTGCTCTCTGTATTTAAATGATAAACAAACAGGAAAAGACCAAAATGGATATTCTTTAGTATTGAGTAAATACAGCATTAGTGGTGGAAGCAATTCAGACTATAAAATCCCAAAATCTTTTCCTTGCTAATGTTTATTAAATTAGTATTTGTTTCCTTATGATTTTTTCTTCCTTTATATTTGAGCATTAAAGATAAGAAAATGATTGGGAGGAAATGAAATGATAGAGTGTTAGAAATGCAGAAGGATTCAAAATATTAATGTAATGCTAAGGATGACTGCGTAACAAATGGTACATTTGCCAGTATGCTTGACCTGATGCAATTAATATTCCAAGTCACGCTTGGGTTTCCATGATGGAAGGTCTGAGGCAGAGAATTCTAGGGGAAAATATATCTATTGTATAACTAATTTCTCCCTCTCACGCTTTTTTTTTTTTTTTTTTTTAATTTCCCCTGACGAGTCAGAACCGTCATCTTAAAAAAAAAAAAAAATCTCTGCTTTCACAACTCATTTGCCATATTCACCACTGGGCCACTGTTCACCAGAAGGGCCTGATGTAAAGAGGTCAGTAAGAAGCTATTAGCAGAGTCCCCTCCTGAGATTTCTTTGGTCTTATTGAGGTGGAAGTTAGCATGACAGTACTGCAAATAACTCAGCTGTAAGTTTTTTTAACAGTTAGCACAGATTTCCCCATAGTGTTTGTCACTTCAGAAAATTGTTCCTGGAAATGAAGTGCTGAAAGCTGGCTTTGACAGAGACCCTTCTTAGTGTTGAAGAGCATGGGTACAGAAAAATGTGTCATCCTCCTTGCAGACCAGAGGTACTTTTTTGTAATGTATGGTAATATTTTGGAGTGTTACATATTTTCTTATAGACTAAAGGTGTGGGAAATATTGAAATCACAGTATGGGGTAATATCCAAGACAGATACTTTTCTATCATTGAAAAAGCAGTATTAAGTACAGTGGTTTTGTGGTTGAGAGAATATTTTATTAAAGCAGGGAAAGAAAATGAAATAATGCTTTTAATACATTGTACTTGTCTCAAGAAGATATGCAAATGTATTAAGTACCAAAGGCTTTGATCCCCCAAATTCTTAGATTTCTATAGACTGCCAGCTCCCTGCAGAGGACAGAATGAATAGGATATTCATCACCACATTGCACAGTGCAAGAAATTCCAAAAACAAGACTAAAACTTGCAGAGATATTTTTAAAAAAGAATGGAAGCAGTTTTTCCAGTGATTGATCTAAACTGGAAAGTAGAATCAAACTCATCCCCTTGTCTCTCCTACCAAACTTTACCAGTTTTAAATCTAGGCCTAACCTTACCACAAACCTTAGGGAATTTAGAGTAAATTAGTATTAACTTCATCTGTCTAGATACTAACTCTATTGATTGCTTTGTTATGTGTCTTGTTGAATACTTCAACATATATAATTAAAATGTAAAGTAATTAACAAGGATTGCTGGAAAAATCATTATTTAAATATGCACTTTGTAGTCAATTTTGACCCAGATCTTACAAAGAGTTTCACCTGTAGAAGAAGCAAAAACTTTTAAAGTGTCTGGTTGGCCTCTCTAAACTACAAATCCATTTTCAAAGTTGATATAATATCTGTATCCATTTAACCTGAGATTATGTAAAAATAGGGCAACAAAAGATGATTCTTTGTTAAGACACCTTTTCAGCAATAATAATTCCAAAGACATGGAATCAATGGATTTTCACATTTATTATGGCTAATTTTGGCTTCATTAAAAGTGCTAAAAGCCAATTTTGTTAGTGCTCTTGGTGATATTCAGTAGCATTTCACAGTGTTTGAACCCTTTATGAACCATAGTTTTTTATTACTGCCAAACATTTAATCAAAGAAGCACAAAATAGAATATACACAGTATTTTAATAGAGATTGCAAAATGCTGTTTCAGAAAGCCATTTTACTCACCAAGACACTTACACTATCTCTCAGTATGACTAAAAGAAGTACCTAGACAGAACATCGATTTAAGTTATTCTTGCATTTCATTCTCCAGAGGAAGAATATTTAAATTATTTCAGATACTGTATTTTTATGCTCTGGAGTAACAAACCCAAACCCCAAACCTTTGTTATGTAGATTGAAATAATATAATAATTAAAATTTTTTTTCAGTTAAAAAATTTAAAAAATTTCCTCCTCAATTTGCTCTTCAGCATGTTTTAATATTTTATTTTATTTTATTTTATTTTATTTTATTTTATTTTATTTTTAAGAAAAGGCTTAAAAAGGGGTATAAATTTCGGGAAGACTCAGCCCTGATCAGGATTTGCTACCAATCAACAAATCTATGCCTGCCAACTTTAGAGAGTTGTTTATTATGTCTTAGTGTTTTCTTCCAGATCACCCTGATTCTCAGTGATGAGCATGGAGATGTTTCTCTTCTGGATAATATTTAAATTTTCACTGCTATTGTCACTTTCTATAAAATATGTTTCACAAGACATACCACGAGAGCAGGATCTCTCCCTGGGGCTGGGAGCATCTGCACACTCGTGGCATGGCTAGAACACAATCTCCACAGCTGAGTATGGATGGTGTAGGAAGGAGTGGAAAAATGAAGTGGCAACACAGTGAGCAGTTCAGTGAAATATGTAAAAAAGGTTATTACTTTTCTATTTACTGTCATCAACATAGTGAAGGCAAAAAATTAATTTGTCACAATGTAGGCTGATCCAAAGGCTGTGGTAGGACTAATCAGTGAAGTGGTATGATGACCATGGCATAGAGATGGTTTGTGTATCTCCAGTAAGGGATCTTATTTGTGTGAATCTAATCCATTCCATTTGTATGGAATTTGTGTTGACTGTGGCATTTTATATTTGAGAGAACTTGTGTAAAAATTACATGGTATAACTGCATTCAACAATTGTGGGAGAGTGCAATAAATTCCAAGACAGCACATGGAACTTGTCTTTATGTAGCACTTAGAGACCACCAAGTGGCCACAGGCAAAACTCTACTGGGCTGATAAGAAAATGGCAATATAACAATGCATGAAGTACTATGACAATAATAACAACATGAGAAGAATCTGTAACTTTATGGGATGTTTATGTGGGTACAAGCCAGATCTGCAGAACAGAAGATTAAGTTGCAGCTGGACTTTACAGATCATAGAGATAATTTCCCATTCACTCCAGGGATTCTGCTTGCCTGCTCTTTGAAGCATGGATCCCTGGCATTCTAATTTGGCATCCTGAGGAGCTGAAGGAACTGCCAGTGGTTTTTTTGGCATGCATATGTTTCCACCACTTACCTCTATTCAAGTTCTCTTTCCCACTTTACATTTCACCCATTAGTGAAATAGTTTGTAGGGTATACCTTAAGAGGGGAACAAATAGCAGAGGACCAAAATAAATCGTCCTTAGACCCATAAAACTTAGAAATGAAGAATGTAGCTTTTAAAATTTTGAATAGCCCAACACTATCTTGAATAAGCTGAATATTTTTTTTTAAAGTATCAGTTAGACACTATGTTTTATATGTACTTTATTTAATTTTTTTGACACGAGAAACTGGAACTTCCCAGTAGGATATGTTAAGGAAAAATGCATTAGAGCTCACTGGGGAGAGTTCTGTCGTCTCAGCCCCAAGAGTATAATAGTTTATTAGGAGGCTGATGCCCTACACAGTTTTCTCATGGGTCCTCAGTAGCGCTCCAAAAGAGCAATACAAGATTTTAAATATTTACCCTTTTCCTTAACTTTCCCTGCATCTTGAAACCAATTTCTTTCCCTACTACTTTTATTCAAGGTTTATTAGTAATTAGAATTATGATAAATGCAAAGGACAATATATTTTATCTGAGCAAGTCTACTTTAAAAGTTTTAGTATACCTTTGTAGAAAATAAAATTATTTTTAAAGCAACCCAGTATCTTCAAATTAATTTTGGTATATTTTAATCATATGTCATCTGTTTTATGAGAATTTAGTGGCTTTGTGCAATATGGAAAAGGAATTCTCATATTTAACAGTTCATAATTAATTCAGTAAACTCACATATGTCTATTTGGAAATTGTTTATATACAACTGATAAAATGCCTACATACATAGATATGATTTGGGAACAGACTGTCACATGGTTTTGACTTGTCAGACATTCACAGATTGTTAATGATGTAGATTGCTAAAACAGAATTTGAAATATGTGTTTTGTACCAATAATTGTTATATTATACCACACTAGTCATACAACAATCAGTGATGTAAAAAAAAAAAATCAAATTCAGTGGCAAATGAACCTTTTTATTTTGGTCACAATTTAGAAATCATTGTGCTAAATTTTTGGTTTTTACATGTTTTGTGCTGTTAAGTCTAAACACATTGTAATAGCTATTCAGGAATTTATTGTGGACATTTTGCTGGGAAAAAGCAATTATTGGATTTTGATATTCCAAAAATTCTCTTCTATTTCTCCTTAACTATTTCTCCTAACTTGGCTGATTTACTTTTAAAAGTGCAGCAGGTGCCACTGTCTGATTTTGTTCATAGTGTATGTAGAAATCTAAATGAGTTAAGTCAAAGATAATCCCATTTTCTGCTCAGATTCCAGGCATCTACAATTCGCCATTCAGGAAATCCCCAGATCCAATGGAACTGCTGCTATGGCAGTCAAAGCCACTGACCCACAGAAAGCAGCAAGTGAAGAGCCCCTTTGCTGATGAGCTCTATGGCTGGCCAACCTGTAAAGAGCCTCCAGCTTTTGTCACATCACTGCCTCTGCTACCTGCTGACAGACAGAAACCTCAGGTAATGTGTTCCAGTGACTCTGTGGCAGCTTTTGCTCACATCTTTTATCAGAGATTATCACAGAATATCTTGAGTTGGATCGTCTGAAAATCCCTTTTGTGAATGGTTTTTAAAACATAAATAGAGTGCTTGCATTGAAGATATAAAGTATTTGACACAGATTTGACTTAATTAGGTGTTATGTAGGTGTTATGTAGAAACAGGGAAATATAATTCTTTATATGTTGTTTTTGTCCTTTGGGAAGAAAAGTGTAATTTATGATATTTCAAAGGCATGACCTGATATAATTGAGTATCAATATTATGATTAATTAGAGCTAGAATTCTTTCAATCTTAAATCATTAAAAAAAGGAGAAATGAAAGGTGATAGGAAAAATTAAGCAGTTGTGATAACTTTGTTCCCAGTTTGCAATTGTTTCCCATATGAAGACTGAGGCATCCTTTCAGTTCAGAACAGTTCCTGCTCTCTTGTGTCCACTAGAGGTGTGAGAGCTTTAATAACAAAGATTTCTACATATTCTGCTCCATCACAACCAATTTGCCCAGCTTCCATTATTAACTGTCATAGTCTCAATTTTAACTTCAGTTGATGTCACTGTATCTGGCAGGTAGATTTTTACCTTTTCTGTGAAGTTATGGACATCTGTGAGATAATGCATTAAAGCGAATGTCTGACAAAATGGCAAAACAGCTTTTGCGCCCTTATTATTAAAACCTGCTGGGAATGTGACCAATATATACAGCAGAAAAACTTTTGAGAGCTTTGTGTTCCACACTAGATGACAATACAATGACATGTAGCTTTTGCCAGTAGGTGCCGTATACAACTACTTTAGGGATAGAAATATTTTGACTTTCCCTCTATTCTGAAGAATTTTTCAGTTTGTCCAGTCTACTGAATCTTCTACTTAGCTCTCACATACGCTTTCCATGCTGGTTTCACTTTGAGTGACATGACATCAGAACCTCTGACACTTTTCCATTTTGCACTCCATTCTGTATTTAAATTTCCTTATTTGTATCTTGCTTAGAAAGACAATACTTCTAAATGAGTCCTTCTTAGCAACTTCCAGTGAAACTATCACCTATCTGCAGAATTGTAACACCTTGAGCAATAAGCAATGTGTATATCTATATCTTTAATGGTGTTTTACTCCTCTGAATCAATATTGTTCTCTACAACTCTCTGAGAGGAGAGCCTCTCCGAAAGGAGGCTGTAAGCCAGGTGGGGGCTTGTCTCTTTTCTCAGGCAACAGGACAAGAGGACATAACATCAAACTGTACCAGGGAAGGTTGAGGCTGGAGATCAGGAAGAATTTTTACACTTAAAGGTGGCCAGGAATTAGAACAGGCAGAACGAGGAGCTGGTGGAGTCACCAGAAATGTTCAAGAAATGAGTGCTCATGGCACTTACTGCTATGGTTTAGTTTGACAAGGTGGTGTTTGGTCAAAGATTGGATTCAATGATCTTGGAGGTCTTTTCCAACCTTTATGATTCTATGATTCTAAGAAGGTCTGTGATTCTGTGATTCTAAGAAGGCCTGTGAGAATGCCTCTGGAGAAGTAGAGGTGAGCCCACTGCTTATAACAGTAAGAATCAACTTCAAGTTCTCCACCTTTGTCCTTCCTTCCTTGTGTTCTCCCTATCCTGACTGCTTGAGATTCCTCATAGAATGACCTCATTGACTCACATTAGAATTGAGACAAAGTGTGAGCCAACAAGCCGTTTGGGTGATCAGGGAGTTTGGAGTTGACATAAACATGACATTATAGCTTTACCTTCTGGGACCAAGGGGACTGTGACAGTCCTTGAGCAGGATGTGACTGGTTGCATTGTCTCTCAGGAAAGAGGAACGCTTTTGCCTTGTGAACATGGTGCAGGAATCAGGCTTTAAATAAATAGGGAACTCACAGTTCTTCCATTGTTAAGGTGCTCTTGCAAAATTGCTTTACTGTATACAAAGTATCTTACAACCTTCTACTTGGATTTGGAATATTTTATAGACCTTTCTAAGTTCAGATGCATGCACAGCAGTCATGCACAGATAGCCTTTTAGAACAAACCAGAAGAGTTCTGTTTATTTTCTGCACCTCAAAGAGGGAATTTACTATATAATACTTTAATCCTTTCAGCACCCTGGGATGTACACTGTGGGGTAAATTTTCAAAGCACAGTGCATGGATTTAGCTGCCCGACTCTTACTGAAGTTAATGGGAGTCACACGGCTAAATCCCTGCACAACACTTTGACAATTTAGGGTTGTATGTCTAAGGAAAGGACACTGGCTTGAGCTGATGAAACAGCTGGAAATGAAAACCCATCAGAACACATCATCCCAAAAGTTGTCTGGTGTGGCTGTAAGAAATTTAATTACTAGATATACTTGTGTCCTCGTTCTTTGTGGTAACACTTTTTGGCACCAAGCTTCCTTTTCTAATATCTGCCTGGCTCATTTGTTGTTTTTTCAGGTATCTAAAACTTTTATTGCCCCTAGGTTTGGATATTTTATATGAGGATGCCAATTATATATATTTAAAAGAAAAAAAATTAACTATCTTTCAGTTTTATCCTAGGCAAATGGGTATTTAGCATTTAATAGGTAAGATCTGTGTGTGTAAGACAGTGTATTTAAAATAAAGGTTTTAATGATGCTTCTACATAAGTTAGATCTATAATTTTTATCACTGAGTTAACTAGAATTATAATTTGATAGAAACATGGATAATGCTAAAATTAGTCATCTATTCACTAAAAGGCGTTAATAACAGAATGCACCTTACCATTTAGATTTTTGCATGCTGTTGTCTGTTGTGGAATGGGGACAGTGAGGAATGCATAACTTAGTGCACATCGTACTTTTTATCATGAGTTTCTGATGTTATGATAAAGTAGTGAAAATGCTGATCTGCTAGCCCTTATTTGGCAAACCAGTTGGTATCAAGAAGATTTATGTTACTCAGCACAAATACCAAACACAGAGCATAGAGCTGTGCGAGCTTCCTTCAGGGTAAACATTTTTGGTTGACTCCTACCATTCTTTTCCTAGCTTGATCTCCCCATAAAGATTTCCATTTTGAAGCAGGGTGCCTGAAATGCTTGCAAGCATTGTCAGTTTGAAAACATTTTCTAAGCACCAATCTACCAGCCTTTCCCCAAGTCTTATTCTTGTAAATTGAAATAGACACATGGACTTTTTAGAGGTCTTCATTTAAGATACATTCCTGAGATCCCTATTACTAAGTAAATTTCTTCAAATACATTATTCAAAGGAACAGAAAAATCTTCGGGGAATGTTTAGAATTATCTCAATATTCTAATATGTACTCTACTTTTATTAGTGATGTCATGGCCTTATTTTGCAGGACCTTTGCTTAGTTACATCCTTTCCCCTCTCCTTCTATTAGTAGTTGTAATTTTATTTAAAATGTGGACTGGGATTTTTCCTGTATCTACCTCCTAGTTAGGTCTCAGAAATTAAAGATGGAGAAAAACCCTTGCTTGGATATCTGATTGGGCCCTTATCCTGGAGGAATGAGTAAATACTTTTCAGTGAAGAAATAATACAATATTCTGAAAGACTACTTTTAAAAGCAAACATGTTTTTCTTGGTATTATTTGGTAATAGTACTTTTTTTCTTCCTTCCTTCATATACCCACTTACTGCAAACATCTTGTAACAGACTATTCATTTTTTATTATAAATTTTAAACTTTTTTATAACTTGATTATCAGGTTATATATCGCTATAGCACTGTTGACTAGTTTTAATGACCTGTTCTAATATTGATTAGTCTCTCATGGGTGGGCGGTAGCACTTTTCATTCTGTTTTAGGACTTTTGTATTCTTTTAAAATAAACATATTTTTTATGCAGACTTTGAAAACAGAAGCAAGAAAATATCTGCAAGAAGTGTAAATATTATGCTCATTTGCTTACTGGGACCTTTAAAAATATCTCCAAGTCTTGGTGTTGTACCTTTAAAAAGTAAAGTTCCAATAAAAATCCATTAACTACTTTTAAATATAGCAATCCTCCTGTCCAGCTGTGAAAAGTACTAGATGATACTTATTTGCCATTTGTGTTATTTACGGTCCATGACTTTTATGGTAACTGGTTCCTATTATTGGTTTCTATTAATGTAAAACATAAGTGAACATAAATGAGGCGTGAATCATTTCTTTTTATTAGCCCCACAGTCTTCACTCAGTGCTTGCAGTAATTCCAGCTGTGACTTGTTAGTGATAACCTATTTAAAGAAGGATATCTTTAAGAATAAACGCTGTGATTAGGATTCTTTGTCTGTTCATAGTTTCAGAAGGTTTCACTAGTTCATTGCAAGATCAACAATGATGAAAATAAAAATTAATTTTAATACTCCTAAGCTCAGGCTTGCCATTAAACTGCCAGGAGTGGCACAGGCACTAATTATATTACGGTAAGTTCTTAAGGGTTAATACTCAAAGTGAAACATACAAGATATGTTACTTCAGCAGCTCAGTAGAGAACTTCCTGCTGCTATTTATCCATGTTGTTAAATGGTAGATACTGATACAATCAGTTATTAAACAAAATACTCTGGGAAAAAAAAAGACATATGTGTGTATTTTTTAAGAATTACAAAGTTAATATGAAATTAGACCTTTCAGAAATGGACTGTATGCGTATAGTACTGAAGTCATGCATTTAAATTCTATTAGAAGAACTGTATCTTAAGCCATACATTAAGTTCCCTTCCAGTTGGGTTTATAGCTACATTGAAAAGAGCGTGTTCTTTAAAGTTTGTTTTGTGCAAAGTAAAATACTTAAGTTTTCTGCTTAAGCAGAATTTAGATATAGTTAAGGCTTGTTTTTTATTTCACCAATATTCTTTTCTAAGTAAAAAAAAAAAGTTTTCCTAGTCAGTTCTAACGATATATTTGTTTAAAATGTTAAGTATTAGTAGTTAAATAAATTTGGAGTGCACTCTCTTTGAAGCTTTAGAGTATGTTATCAACCTTTGCTATTTGTAGGTCTCTATCAAAATGAACAGCTTTAATTATTTTGGGAGAAGAGTCTTACTACACTACCCAAACATTTTGTGTCCTGTTTCATCAGTGATGTGCCATGAATAAAAGAGGGGAAAGAAAAGAACTGTAACCCCAAACAGCACTTGTATTACCCTACACCTTTCAGGGGCCATTCCGCAATCCCGCTGAAGTGTTGCAGCAGCGCTACAAGCCTGTGGAACCAACCCTGCGAGTGAGAGAATCAATGTATTCACCACCAGCCAAGGCGAGAGAGCCAACACGAGGGGAGGAATGGAGAAATCCCATCCATGACAATGAGTGAGTTCTTTGGCTCTTCTTATATTGTTGTTAGAATGTTTTCTTTATTCCATTGCTTTCAGAAACCTTTCATGCCTGACAAAATGAAATGTCAAACCTGACAGCTTACTAGAAAACATTTTATGTATATACTTCTAAATTCTGTGTCCTCAGATTATAAACTACTCAGGGCAGAGACCCTATCTTGTAACTCTGTGACATGTGCCATCCATATCTATGAGTGTCTAAAAGAACTTGTAATAGTAATATGTGATGCAGCAGATGGCTTTAATGGGGAATGAGAAAACAAATGCAAATTCCATCTTGCCACATGCACCTTGCCAAGGAAAAAGGATACCATTTCAGTCTTCATATTCTGGGAGCTTACTGGTTATGGGAGGAAAAAAATGGTGTTTTGTGCCAATGAGACTTGTTCTCTCTCCCAGAAGAGTATCACAGCTCACTTGGAAGGGGAGGGAGCATATGTTGCACGTTAGAACATGATACAAAAAGTAGAATAATCTTTGAAGCAGTTTGATTGCCTAAGCCATGGCAGCTGTAATAGTGTCAGACAGGCCAGTTCTTTTACATAAAATCTCAAATACAGGCATAATCCATCACAAAAGAGTAAGGCTTCTGTCCCAAAAGATTTAAAGACTGTTGCCAAAATATTTCCTTTTTTCTTTTTTTTTTTTTTTTTTTTTAGCACAATTGCTGTTAAACACTGTTTTATCCAATCATAATAAAAGCCTACTAAGTCACTTTCTCTGGCTTTGTAGTTAACTAGAAAAGGAATTATGTTTTGTCAACCTTTTCCTTGAATTTACTGCTCTTGGCAATCCTTTGGTCCTTCAATACCAGAATTCAGGACAGAAGGGAATCACTCTTCCTCATGAACAGCCTGTGATCACTGGCACATGATGTTTTGCTATCTTTGATCTGTTTTAGTGCTTTTTTATCAGCTCCATGTTGCTATGTGTCAGCTTCAGGACTGGGACTTAAGAGTGCCAGAATCAATTGTGTTTACATGGTTTAGCTTCTATGTTTTTATTGTTGGACCATTTCCCCCAGTTTAATATTAATAGTATCTTTGAATGAAAATTGTATTCAAGAGCAGTTTTGAAATGAAAAAAAAATTTTAGTAAACTACTTTTTCACTTTTGGACAACATTTTTGGTGGGTTTTTTTTTGTTTGGTTGTTTTTTTGTGGGTTTGTTTGTTTGTTTAGTGAGAGATAACACTTTTTATTCCTTTCATACCAAAATCATAAGTGAGTACAATTACAAGTACAAATATACTCCCTTTTCTGTTTCTCTCTGTATTCTTTCATGTACTGATGTGAGGAGGAGGAAACAGCTTAATTTTCATAACTCAGCATAAATTTCTACTTTTTTGTTTTCATTTTTATATAAAATTTGTGCTGGTGAAATTTTAAAGAATCCCTATCACCAGGCAGTAATTAATACTCTACCTCTCATTTAAAGTGTTTTTTTCACTGAATTAGTTGTTATTGATGCCTTCCAACTGAGGATAGATGATGTTCTTCATTTATAGGCATGACTACCTTGCCCAGTCTTTATTTGATGAAGTTTACCCCAGATATTACTGTGTCAACACTTTCAGAAGGTCAGACCTTGCAATGAATGTTTCACTGACTCTTCAGTGAGGGAATTGTGAAGATTTGGTCTTGTACAGTTTAAATTTGAAGCCTCCAACTTTGGTAGATATTATTTCATGTGGGTCTTTATTTACCTTATGGGTAAGGAAGCATTTAATGCCATCCTTAATGCACAGAAGCAATGTCCCAACAATCAATGATTCTCAGCTTCATGCACACTAAATGCAGAGTGTATTATACATTTTCAGGCTGTGAACATTACATTTGTGCTTCTTATTCAACCAGCCATGCAAGGGTCACATCTGTAACATTGAAAAGGTGATAACAGAGCTGCAGGTCATCACCAGGACTAATGCTCACTGGCAATGCTGCAGCTGCTGCATGGGATGTTGGTCGGCAGAGAGGAGCCAGCAAAGGGTTACTCAGATTCTACAGTGGTTTTTTTCTCAGCAGTGTCTATTATGAATTGACAAATTTCCATTTCTTGCTATGTAATTGTGTACTTTGGGACTTTATTTCTTCCTGGTTGTGCTTCCTCTGCTGATTATTATTTTGTTTTAGAAAATAAAGAGAGAATGAGCAGCAGAACTATGTGGCATTTGTTGAGAATACTTGTGTTTGCATGAATGACATTTGCATTGATATGTGTATTTCCAGAGTATGTATTTTGTGGGGTGACACAATAAGATTGTTGGCATGTACCTGAAATTTTCAGCAACATTCAGAATTCTCACTCACATCTTATTATCAGTGGTTGTTTACAGGATGATAGGATGAGTATTGCAAGCTCTGAGAAAGTTCTTGTGTTTGATAAAATGCACAAAAAATTTGGAAAAGGTGTGAGAGAGTTTGAAGCAGGCAGAAGCAATGAAACCAAGAGAATTTACTGTGCTCACTTAAAGCAACTGCTGGAATTTCCTTTTCTGTAATGGAAAAGCAACTGGGTAGTCCAGCCTAATAAGAATGATTCCTCTTTCTCATGTAATTGAAGCTGTTACTACCTTATTGTGCTATTTTTCATACAAATGAAGTGATTTCCTCCTCCACTTGGATAAGAATGACAATTGCATTCCTTTGGGATAGCCATCTAATATAGCGTCTAATTTGAGACAACTGCTGGATCCAGCAGATTTAGAAGAAGCATAAAAAGTTCTTTCCTCAGTTGTGTGCAGGCACATGCTGGCCTAATTTTCCAGAGAACAAAAATGTAAATTATTTTCATTAACTGTGATGAAATCTGTCTCATATAATATGTCTCATACTTCAAAGTATACTATTAAACATCTTTATGAAGTCAACAAACATCAGAATGAGATGCAGTGTGGTGACAGCAATAGTGTAAGGCTTAGGTTTCCTAATTTATTGTAGGCTTCTGGCATGACATAAGAAACATTATCTCAGCTTCTGGCTGTGTCTATGTGCCTCTTCAGCACAGCACTGAGCAGTCTGGTCCTGGTCACACTGGTTCACTCGTGCAGCAATGTTTCCACATCCTGCCTCTCCTGTGCTGTGTGAATACAGCAGCACCCAGCTCCTCATGGATTTATTTCCAGCAAGATCGTGTTTTTCTTTAGAGCAGCTGAGGTGCTGCTGTGCTGCCCTGTGCTGGGCAGGACAGAGATACTTGCAGAAGAATTAGTGACCTAAACAAGCTCTGTACTTGGAGAGCACTGATGTTATGAGCTGCCTGCTATTAATTATAAGAAAACTTCACATGCAAATCACTTTAAGATTTAGAGTTTTTATAAAATCTTTTAATTTCTAGAGTTATAAAATCTTTTACTGTATTTCTGATTTAGCTGCAGTGAAAATGACTACTACATTTTTTGTCATACAAACACAACACATATGAAAACCTTTTTCAAATTATACTTAGTTTGTCACATGCTTTGCAACTTCAGCAATTTGCATATTTTCTGGACTGTTATTGTATTGCGATAAACAGGGATTATCATATATTTTCAGATAGTGTTTTCTTAACAACTCCACTTCTATTTGTAACTCTTCCATTTATTTTAATTACTAGCACAGTGTGCAACGTTTATTAATCAGCAGAGTCTTTTTAAGTTAAAATACTAAATTAGCTAACCCCATTAACACAGAATACTCCAAACAAGCAGTAATAGGAGAGGTAGTTACTGTGCAAATCGTATTATACGTGTGGGTGCTCTAGGGCACAGTTAAGCATGATTACCCTCTTTTGATCCAGTATTCCTCTGCTTCTTTCAGCTAATTTTCACTGGAAATTTACAAAGTAGCGCCTTCATTTTCCATCTTAATTTTTCTAATGATGTTCTGGTACTTTGTAACACTGGGGATGCAGATAATAAGTCTGTGTATAATTAAGAAGTTCCAGAATTTGCTGCAGAAGAGATCTCTTTTACTTCCTACAGGAACTATGCTTTTTTTTTAATTTATTTTTTTATTTTTTATTTTATTTGCCACATTACATTATCGCTGACAGGGGTTAAATAAAAATGGCCAGAGAATTTTTAGATTTACTGATGCTACAGTCAAAGTGATTGATACTTTTTCAATAAACCGTGTATTTAGTATATTACCAGAAACAATATTTGTACTAATGCACCCAAGTAGGCTTATCATGGCAAAATACTGCACTAAAGATAATGTCACTAGATATGTTAAATAAAATATTCCATCTTTATTCTTGTATCTAACACTTTGATTTTAATATACATGCATTATAAGCTAAATAATGTCTGCCCTGCTCCAGTTGTTTTGCTATGGAAAACCATTATACTTCCTTCTTTGTTTCTCAAGTGAAAATATTGGATTTGATGAAAAAATTACTTCAGGTATAATACAAATTTGAAAGCTTAAAATTAATGTCATGTTTTATTAAAGAAAAAGAAGAAGGTAAAATATTCACAGATTCCTGATAGAGAAGCATGGTTTGCTTGGAGCTAATTGTTCATGGCATTCTTCAAAGCCAGATGAATTTTAATTAAATCAAGACAACAAAGGATTTAATTGCTATTGTATAAAAACACTTTGAATAAAAATTTAACAATGTCATAGAGGTAATATTTTGATGGCATTTTTCCTACTAAATTACAAAAATGTACAGTACATACAAATGTAAAAGTTTGAAAAGCCATGTAACAGTACTCTGTTTTATATTTCTGACTGTGCCCTGGCAGTGCAGCACACGTGGCAGTCCAGCAGTAGATCTGGCAGTTCTTTCTCAGAAGCCTGGGTATGTTTTGAAGCTTTTCTGGGATCAGGATTACCTGCTTGCTCTGCTAGACTGCTGAGATTTTGCCTCTTGGGCAGATTCAGAGAACACACTGAGGGAACACTCCGGTTTTTGTGGCCATTTAAATTTCAATAAAAAGTCACTACCTCTGTCCTATTGGTAGGTTCCATATAGCATTGGGACACTGTTGCCCAGCAGTCAGTGATGGACCTGGGAAATTCTCATTCCTGCTTGCGCTGCTGTGTTCCTCTCACACTGCCGTAGACACCAGAAACCAATTTCTGCTGCTGCTTTTGTCATCTCTGTCAACCCAGTTCGAAAACCTTCAGCATGTAAAAGGCCTTTTCCATCTCCTATCAAAGTAGTGAGAGAGATTGCAATAAAAGAGGCAGACTAAAGGGAAGAAATGGTAGGTGAGGAATGTAGGAACAAAAATCATGGAGGAAGAGTGTAAACGTGTGAGGGGAAAAAGGTTTAGAAAGATGAACTTTATAGTAGAAGGAAGGTCCAGGACAGGATGAGAGATAAAACCATTTTTATTTTTGTTAGCAACAAATATCTGTAGTGTCTTTGAAATTTAAATATCTCTAGCAGCTGTCAGGTCCTGGTTTGGCTACTAAGTGGGGCCTTCTAAGTCTTTTTAGGCTAATTACATTGGGGTCCTGGCAGCAGTGTAGCTGGCCTTCATCACCAGTGACACAGCCAGCCTTGGTCCTCATCCTTCCCAGTTTATGTATGAGTAATACTGCCAGTTGTAGTTTCCCATTTTTGCTTCCAACCCTTTCTTCATTTTGATTGTATTCTTTGACATATTTCTCATTCAGGCTGATATTAAATAATTTTTCAATTTTCAATATATTTATTTAGGGAAAGTTCACCTTCCATTAAGTCATCTTTTGGGAAGTCTCAGCTTATACTAAATTTTTCTTATAGCCCAATAAAACATCAATACAGAATTTAATTCTTCTTTGACTGGTACTTCTGTCTCTGTCATGTTTATTGAAAACATTTAAGAATTTCTGAATTTACAATTAAATCACAAGGAAAAGCTGAAAACTAGATGTAGGAATAATGAGTGAATGTTTTGAAACCTAAACTTGTATAGGATAATGGTATCCTATCATGGTTTGAATTTAATGCTCTTCTTCCATCACTCTCTTCCATCACTTTCAGAGCACATACTGTCATTAATTTGGGAGAAGCTGTGTCAGGTGTATACAAAGAGGTACAGAACATAACATTACTGAAGTGTTTTGCAATGCTATTACTTCTTCTTATTATTATTTGTTGGGGAGATGTAATGACTTTGGTAGTACTTCCATTAATTTGGTTACCCTACTTAACAAGAAAAATTGTTGCAGTTCTTTTAATTACTTATTCATATAACGTAAATTCTCACTTACTTTAAGCAGACACTGAATTTACTGATCGTTTCTTGTTGCTAGAGAATCATCACTTTAAGGATCTGCCCCCTGACTCTGAGAGCAGAACTGTAAACAGAAGAAAAAGCTTTTACTTGATACTATTATCCCCTATTATATTTTTTTTCTTTCATTTAAAAGAAAATACTCCTAGTTATGTCTCAAAGTGTTACTTTCGGGGTATTTTTTTGAATCATAGTAGAACCTACGTTACTCTGAGAATTTGTTTGCCAAAAAGGCAAAGATTAACTGATCCACAGTAAAATCAAAACCTCTATGTAGAATTTTTTTTTTTTAGTAAAACAATAATAATTTACTTCTACTTTCCTCCAGATTTTTAATTCTTTTGTCTGTAATGCAGTTTAAAGACATGGCATTCATATTAAACTATGAATGCTCTGGCTCAACTAAATTCTGTGCATATATGGATGGGTAAATGCCAAAACTGCAAGCCTTGTCTTCTCAGCTATCCAATCCCCTGAGAAAGCCAATTTTCTTTCATGTCTGAACAAAAGAAAAATGCATTATTAAAATGCAATTCAGAAGTGATAAAAACTGCAAGTGGAGCAGCCGGCTCACAGCACCTTCGATGCATTCTCTGGGACACTGGGGCCACATTAATTTTTGTGTGTGTGTGATGTCCATCCCATGTGCAAATTAGCATTACAAGTACCCTAATCTGTCTTGTGTGAGGGTGTCCTTTCCCATGGGTATACACATGCTACCATGGCTTTTTATTATTTAAAAGTCTGCTAACTCAGGGTTTTTCTTTCACTAACTTTACATGGCATTTGTTTGTGGCACGTGATAGAAGTTGATACTGCTGGAAAGATTCTAAAACTATTTATTTTTATGAGGTGGAAAGAAAGAAAAATAATTTTAAAAAACACTCAAACAGTTTTTGATAAATCAGTTAATCAAAAGAAATAGTTTTCTGCATCTGTGTCAGCTGAGAGTCAAAGAAGAGTATTTTAATCCTCATTTTTATAGAAACTTTGTTTGCCTAACTCTTATGGGGACTCTGGATTCTGAAAAGCTTTTGTCTAAGGAAGTGTTCTAATTAACTATGCTTCTTGTCATAGGATTTAAAAGTGATGTTGTCGACTTCTGAAGCATATCTTTCTAATTTTACCGAGTAATATATTTTCCCGCACTTCTAGAATTAAGAACACGTGGATTTTTTTCAGACTACCAGCAATGATAAACTTAATTCACAGTGTTTTACTTAATAGTAAAATGTACTTGTTTGCTCTCATGACTCTCCTGGAAATTGAAATAGATGAAACTAAGATGTGTTTGTAGGGTGTCTTGCAGATCTTCTATATACAACATGTTTTTCACTTTCCTTCATACAGTTTGCTGTGGAACCTACCCAAAAAACCTGTGGTTGTCCCTGACAGTTAGGGACATCCATCTGAAAACTCCTTCCAGCAGGTAGCTGGATCTTCACTGCTTGCTGGCACTATGTAAGCAGCAAGTCTATCATCTTTATCACCGAAAATGAAAGAACCGGCTCAAAAAGATTGCTAATTAGGACATAATTATAACTTAAGAGTGAAGTGCACAGCCTCTGAATTCTGAAGAAACAATTTGTCTGTTTTGTGGTTTACAAATATGTGCAAGTTTCTGTTCTGTTAAATGAAAATACGGTTTATTTAGCTTTGGCTATGACAAAACAAAGGATGCCTGTCTCCAGAGATGATGTCTGCCCTCGTGCATGGGGTGTGCCTGCTGCCGGCAGCTGGCACAGGCTGCACTCTCTGCCAGCGCCTGAGGTATCAGCAGGCACCTCCCAGCAAAGGGACCACTGATCGTCCTGCACATTCCACCAGTTGTCTGTGCAGATACACACGAAGTAATAATCTACTAATGCAAGTGAACCAAGTTAGATCCTTGTGCACAAAGTCTTCATTTTATCCTGTTAAAACTCCTTGTCTCTTTGCTCCAAATTTAATCTGCAAAAAGCTGCAGAAGAAATTGCAGTAATCCTCTCCCAATACTGAGAGGGAACATTAAGAAGGTAGTGAAAAATATCAGGAACATATGTCCACATCATCTCCTGCAGCACTGATTTACATCAATCCTGTGGCATCTAGAGAAGAGCATAACTGATTCTAAAATATTTTGAATTTCAGATTTCTGCCATTTTCTTCATATCATAAAAATTATGAGAAGTATGAGCCATCACTTTTTAAGTCAGGCAAATATGGCCAAGAAGCTTATGGAACTAAACATTTCAGAGAAGTATGTCCTAAGAAGTGGATAACAGACAAGGTAAGTCACTGCAAAATCAAGAATGTATTTACTTTTTTAGATTGTTGTTTTATTAGAACTGAGTGAATTTCAGTATAATCCAGAGATCATGCAATCCAACAGGATTCTTTCTAGAGGGTGATCTCAAGAGGTCTCTTCCTACCTTAATGATTGTTGAGGTTTGTTTGGGGGGGCTCCCCAGGGAGTCCCCAGAGGGCCCCTTAAGCTGTGAGATCGCTGGTAGCACCCAGCCGACAAGGAGACTCCGCACGGCTTCTGAGGGTGCTAATTAGATGAGGGTTTATTGGGGGGTCCCACCCCCGGGAGCAACATGGTTTCTGAGGGAGAAGGGGGGAAGGGGGAGGGAGGGGGAGAGAGGGAGAGCCTAGGGAGAAAGGGGCCAAGAGAAGGTCTCGTCTCCATTGCACAGCTTAACAGGGAGATTGCAAGTGCGCGCGGAATAAGACTTGGGCCAATGGGATTACAGATACATGAGACTTCAGGGCAGGACCACAGGCTTGGAATAAACCGTACATTTTGGAGGGGTGAGACAGAGCATACCATTTAACTAAAATGTAACACCACAAACAATTGTGGAATTTTGTAAGATATAATAAATTATTTCCTTGAGAGCAGTTTAACCCTTGCAAATATACAGCAAGTTCCATAGAAGCTTAGCTTGAGAAGGGACATTTTAAAAAGATTTTTCATCAAAACTTTAAAAATTAGCTCAGAGTAAAGTTTTGGTATTTCGACATGCATTAACTGTATCTCCTTGCAAATAAAAATCAAAAGTCAAACAAAAATATTTCTGTATTTCAAAGACAAGGAGTGGAAGATATGACTGGCTGAAGTCCCACAGCATAAGTATGATATATAAAAAGGACCTAAATATCTTATTTCTGGTACTTGTCTTGTCCTGTTAAGACTTTGTTTTCCAGTTCTTAGCAGTTCTTGCTCAGGCTCAGATGATGATATCAAAAACCTAAAGATATTTATACTGTATATAATATCACACGTATGTAAACTATGGGTTTAGCTAAAATAACTCACTTGTGATCTTGAATAGATACCAGCCTAAATCTCTGGTGGTGAATAGCCGTATACATTAACCCAACATGACACAGAGCCTTCCAACCCCAATTCTACATCAATATGAAGCTTCCATTAGGAGCCTCTTACCCCAGCAGAGAGATAAGAGGAGAAAAGGGCTATTTATGACATATCTACTGCTTTAATGGGTCATTATTATCAGGAAAAAATCCAAAAAGAACCACAAAACCTCAAGCTCCTCATGCAGTTTAATGGAAAGAGGCCTATAGGCAGGTGTGAGGTCATACTTTCCTAACTGTTAAATTTGATAGAACTCTGTGTCTCTTATTTCTAAACTCTATGAAAACTTTGAATATATCAATGAGAAAAATTACCTGTTCTAATGAATCACAAGACTGATGGACATGTTAAAAAATTCTAGAAAACAAAAAGGATTTTTGCTTAATAGCTTGTCTGCTGAACATAACCCTCTTTTGACTTTACCACAAGGTTATATCTCCGTGGATGCAACCTCTATTACAACCTGAATAACTGATAACACTGCCATGATCTCTGTCCAGTTTCTGACAATTTTATGGTAAACAAGTTTCTTGTGTTGTTGCTGGTAAGGCTGTGTAAGTTCTTTCAAGGACTCAAGTCAGTGGTCAGTTGATCAGTGACCTGTCTGAGCTGCTGAGGTATTATTTAATGGTAGTTGATATTAGATGGCTTTTTTAAAATATTAAATACAAAAAGTTTCTTTTTGTGTGTGTGTGTGTGTGTGCATGAACATGTCCTAGTTGTATTTTCCAGAGGTTTTCTTGTGTTTATTACTATGCAATTTAATTCAAGTCACAAAAAGATTAGTATGTAAATTATATAATTACTTTAGAAGCAAAATGAACAACAATGAAAAATATTATCTTGTTACATTTCTTCTGGAAAATGAAAGGATGTTAGCATAGACTACCTCTAATCATAATAATTACCATATCTATGTGAGGAAAAGTTAGTAGTTCTTTTTTCATCTAGTTATCATCTGAAAATTTTTATCTCACTCCGTTTACATTTGAAAGAATTTTGAGTTAAGGGAAAAATGTTCTCTTCTAATTCTTCATTGTAAATAAACAAGGAATGAAAATACTATACTTTTAGTGAAACTGAATCTAGTTAGTTTACTCAGTAAATCAGTATAAAACATAAAATTTTAAGTTACACCATCTATCTAAATACATTGGAATGCCTTTGATAGAATTAATGTAAGAAGTTTCAATATAAAAAACTTGCTAGTCACTAGGAATTTAGTCTACAATGATAGATTCCAGTGTAGATGGACAGCCAAGGGATCAAATACACTAACTATAGTCTTTTAGCTGTCAAAACACTCACATATGTTCATATTTGCTGAGGCAGAAATAATGGCTTACAGTCTTTAATCAGTATTGGAATTAGTTTGCATATGCATTTTAGAAAACTGACTTCAATGACAGCATTTAATGTTTTCTTATTTGTAAAATTCAGGAACTGATAGTTTAAGATGTTCCATTCTGATAGATTCTTCCCTCTGATGCCTTATTATAGGTGAATTACAGTGCAACTGAATCACAGTTTCATTATTTGCACAGGCATTTTGGCCCGAAACAAGATTTTATTATCTACAAAGCATAAAAATACCCAGGACTGCAAAGAATTAATTTAGAGAACCTAAGCATATTGCACAGAACATAAAGTTGACCTTTACCGTCTACAGCTTTTGGAATGGAGTGGGATGTGGAACACATTGTAGATTTAATGTGGCACAACACTGTCTGCAGAAACTTGGGTGGGACTGTGACTGTCTGCCCATTGCACCCGATGATTGAATCTGCTGTCACCAGCATCCTGATAATAATGAACATTCAGCTTAACGACCGTGATTATGATTATCATAATTGATGTGCAAGTGCAGTGTGTGGGGATCATTACAGCTGAACTGTACAGCAGAGAAACATGCCTTAGTTATAGATAATTTTACTTTTATGCATTGATTGGGATAAAATACACCTTTCAAGTTCAACAGGCCAGCTTTATATAATTTTAGTAAGATTTCTACGTGTATGAATTGATGTTTATGAGCTTCCTGCAAAACATTGATTGTAGCTGTTTGTTTTGAATTGTTTCATTCCATTAATAATGGGAAATAATTAAATAATTAGATGTCTGGTGGAAATCACTTATAGAATATTGCCAGCATTAATGAAATATCAACTTCAGATAATTCTGATTATCATGGTCTTGCCTGGGCTAGGAAACATAGCTCTTGTAATTCACCACCAACAGAATTCTACTTCTGCTGGAGCAATGGAAGCAGGGTTGTAGTCAACACTGGCATTTTCACAGTGTATTGTGTAGCCATTAGAGCAAGCAATAGTTTTTCCATGTATAAATTGTATCAACTTCCATCTTTGTCACCAGAGGCAGAGAATTACAGGCTCAATTCAGCCAGGGTAGGTAAAGGCACAATCAACAGCTTCAGTCAATTTTATTGAACAGTGATTGCCTTCAACTGTGATTGCATGAAGTTGCGGAAGTATTTAATTAAATCATGACACATATAACAGATAAAAATAAGTATGAGTATATATTCCAAGCCAGAATTTATATAAAGAATGTTACAACATAAATATAATGAAAAGTATAGTTTCATTGCTTTACACTAGGTATAAATTTGGCTCTTCGTCCAAGAAGTGACAGATTTTCAATCTGGGTTAATAGAGAAAACAGAAAAATTCTTGTAGTGGGAGAAAGAGATTTTGTGTGTTTGAAAATTAGTTTTATCTCTTGTAAGACATAAATGCCAACACATAAAACAGTCATGTCTAGTGGATGATGTCATTATGAGATAGATTTTTGATACACTATTTCTTCTTTCCCATCCCTGTCTATACTGAAATTTACTTAAATTTCACCTTAACTCCATTTTTCTAACCTTGAAGTGATTTGACTTGAGATCATAAGTGTGATCTGTGTGAAGTTTTAAATTCTTTCTTGCTCAGACTGTGACTTCATTTCTATCGAAGGAATTTGCTTGTTTTCATTTTAATTAGAAAAAAAGATTATCCAAGAACATTTTCTAGTATGGTGTGATACTGGCTAATGAATGTGCATCTGAACTGTCAGCTTTATTACCTTTTAAAACTTTAAAGGCCATATTTACCAGTGTGTTTTGTGACAGAAGTTACTATGTACATGAGAAGTGCTAGCACATTTTTGGAATATCAGATTCCTAGCTCCCCAACCAACCTCAGTGTCTTTTCCTAGGCAATACAGATCTCACACAATGTGGCAGCCAGAAGGGAATTATTAGATGGGCTGTAAGAGTTTGCTTGTTCCAATACTGGTTTCCTCATGAGCCATGGCAGGGATAATAAGGGTCGTTGCCAAAGTGGAATGCACTGCAGTGACCCCCAACCCACGACATGGCTCCTGTATGGTTATTACTGCTGGCATAACTTGATGTATCTATTCAGATGCTCCAAGTGGACCCTTAGTTTGAGTTAGCAACTATCTGCTTCCAACAAAACACTGCTTTCTCTCACTGTTTTTTTTTTTTTTTTTGGTATCCTGAGTTCTGAACCAAAATAAATCATTTAAATACAAGGATCTGGTCCTATAACAATATATACTGTACTGTTCATGAAAAGTCTGTCTGTTCTATCCTGTAACATATATTTTTCTGCTCTCAGAAGAATCACTTGGAGTCAGAATGCTGCTATAAATAGTGTTTACTTTCCTCCACATAGGTTGATTCCCTCAACAGCATTACTCTTTAGAGCTGTGAGCTCCATGGAGCTCAGGTGTCTGGCTCCCTGATTAGATAGTACTGAAAAAGAGCAGTGTTGCCCAGTTTAATACCACAGAAGAACTTAATAGGCAGGTGGTCTCTGAAACTGGGTAACAAAAAGTATCTTAAAGTAACTTTTGCAACTTCTACTTCTGATTGCTTTCTCTTTTTAATTTTTTCTTTTTTGGCAAATGTCATAATGTACTGTTGAGAAGAAAAGGTATTGAGGAAAGCAGGAGTGTGCCATGTCCAAAAATGGGAACACCAGAAATTACCTCTCATGCACAGGACTAGAATGAAGTCTCTCTTATTATAAGATGCACCCATTTCATTTTCCAGGAAAGCAAATGACAATTCCTACTTCTGACAGTTTTCATAATGATCTTTCCAGATTCCTTGTGATTGTGACTTATTTACAGAATTACACTTTGTTATGAAGATCACTTTCAGTGCTCTCACTGGAAAGGTTCTGAGTTGTAGATTGTTTCCTTTGAGAAATCCTTAAGGTCACCACTGTTGGGTTGCTTTTGAAAAATGCAATTCTTGATATACAATTATTAATTAACTATCACTGAGCTTTCAAATTATTTTCTTGGTTGTAGAAAGATGGTAAACACTGTGAAGCAAATCAAATATGCAAAATGTACCCTTGGCTAATGTTCAACTAAATGCAGAGAAGAATCTGTGCATAACTGGAAGGCTGAAAAAACTTTCTAGTGGTTACTGATGAGTCACAGGGTCTGATTTTGAAGTAATGTTACAAAGTAGTATCTGAGAAGAGTCAAACCATTCAGTTATTTGCATAAGATATACTGTCACCTCTAGTCTAATCAAATCCATGCTAGTGGTTATTTGTAAGCGTTTGTGGGCAACTAGTTGAGTATTTTATAAAACTTGATTTTCAGTTCTGTAATTTCTCAGTGGGAAAATGCTTGATGATGATCCAAGGCTTTGAAGAAAAAATTGATTCGAAGGGGAAAATTAGATGGCACTTATTGTACTGTCTAACTAGCAATCCTCTGTCATTTGTCTGTTGGATGATAAATGTATTGCTTTGCCTACCTTCCTCATTTAATAATGTAACTTGCATCTTAGTGGTATAAAAGAAAACCTTGCTTTTTTAGTAAGAGTTAACTTTAACCAGTATTTCTGTGAGTGAGATGTATGTATGATTAAGCTTTCTGAATAATTCCCATTGTACACATTGCTTAAACATTTTAAAGCCTCTTATTTAATCAAAAACACTTTAGAAATAGAGTATCTTGCCCAATTCCTTCAATATGTGCTTAGTGTGCATTACAGTAATTTGTGGAACAGCTTTAAAATTGCAAAACAATCAGCTAATCTAGAAACAGTAGATGCTGGAGTTACACCTAATTTGTTTATATTGGTTTTAGGCGTTGACTATTTGGATATGATTTTGTTTGTTGGAATTCAAAATCCATACACTAAACTGGGAAATCCATGGCCTCGCCTTTTCGTATCAGTTTTGGATAGACTGTTCAGTATTCTTGGAATTAAGTAGATTTTTTTATGTGTGTGCCAAACATAATGTATTTCAACTCAATTCAATTTGCCACAGTATTGAATTAAAAAGGCTGTATTTTGAAGTTACTTAAAATTCTTTATGGAACTTATCTGCAAAAGCAAGCTACTTATTATTTGATAATACTCACCGAGACCTTGTTTGTGCTTGTTAAATAGAGTTGAAATTAAAGTAACCAAAAGCTTTTCACAATCCTCTGAGAATTATGTGGGCCATACAACTGTTGAAAACTGCAGGTTTGAGAGCTGGTCCTCAGCCCTAGCGTAACTGAGATATATCCATGGACCTGGGCAAATTAGCATGAGATAAGGATCCGACCCATAATGAATATAATCAATATGTAAATTCATGCCATTCAGACAGAATGTTCTAGGAAAAATGGTGTTACCTATTTTCTCAGAAAGGTAGACCTTTAAAATCTCATCTTTAAATGTACATTGCTGGTGAGTTTGAAAAATTGAGGTCTAAGATGAGAGACACATATTTTGATGACTTTCTTGCAACAGGTTCACATAGGACTGCAGACTGTTGCATCTTGAAATGATGTCTGAATTAGAGATTTTGCTACACTGACTCATTATGATTGTATAGTTTTATAATTTAAATGCCAATAACACCTACAGATGTTCTAAGACATTATGCCAGGTATGAGTCCAGGTTGAAAGAAAGTCTGTAAGTTTGTGGGATTTTGTTTGTTTTGATGCTCTCTCCAGAGAACAAAAGTGCATTATTCTCAGAGCAGTAGGACTTCAGTGCATAAAAATGGATTTTAGAGTAACCTGCATTCCTTGAACAGGAAAAACCACAGTAAAAGCTTTGTGCAGTTATGTTGGAATGAATGATACATGGAAAGTAGTACAGACTGCTTGTTGTCTTAATGGTTTGATGTAAGATTCTACTGCTTCTTTCTTCAAAATTTATATTATGAATCAATTCTGGACTAATTTGCCTTATTTTAAATCATGGTATGATATCCACTTTGGAATACACTTTTGTGTTTATTCATGTAATGCAATGAAGAGCTGGTTTCAACATGCCCTTTACAAACTCAGGTTAAAAGGATGTTCCACCATGATAAACTGCATTCTTTATTCTCTTAAACTTTTTGTTGATAATACTTGTAGGGAAAGTGAAAGGCATATCCACATGAGGAGTGTTTTTATGAGTAGGTGATTTGCCATGTGTTAATGTTCTAGAATGAAAGTTGTGGAATTATTCAGGACTAACCTTTGCACTTCAAATTCATACTTCACTTCCATATAAACAATGTTACAAGCTTTGATGAGTTAATGTATAGAGGTAACCACACCTGAGGTAGAGGGGTAGGCTACAAAGGCTGAAGCACACAGTACCAGTTTCACAACTGTATTGGTTTTGTTTCTCATAGTGAGATTATTTGAGAAGGAATTTACATTTTGATTGCAATAGTAGAAAGTAATAATATTCCTGACTTGCAGCTTTGAGACATGTCAGGATTTCTCACCTGTAGTCATGTGGAGGAATGGCAGCATGTGTGATAAGTGCTTGTCATTGCCAACCAAACATCCTGCTCTTTTAAAAATAATTCGTTAGGTATGAGAGTCTTAAACTTAGGGGGGAAGAAAGGAAAAAGAGAAACAATAAAAGACATTGCGTATTAACAGGCTTTGTGCACTAATGCAAAGCTGCTTGATTGAGCAGTATAGTGTCAACCATGTCTTTCTTCTCATGCTAAAAGTAATGCACATAGACAGAGTGACAATCAGAGTACAGCCTTCCATCAGCTGTAATTAATCTTTTAGTTAACAAAGACTAGAAAAGCTTCTCATCAGCCTCTTCTGAAGTCTGAGACACCCTGTTTTTTGATGTTTGCATTCTGAGTAAAATTGTCCCCACCAGTTCTAACAAATTGAAACACCAGGCTAATTATGGCAGCTAATGAAGTGTGTGGAATGGTCACAGCTTGTCGTGAAACTGTTCCTTCAGCTCAGATTAGAGTTTCATCAATCACTTTTTTTAACTGATCCAGAATTGCTTCTGCCCAGTGCTTGGCATTTTTAATGCTGTTTCTGTAATTGGTTTTTTCCCCAAAGCTTGGGCTATTTTTTGAAATATTACATTCTCAGGACAGGACTTACAAACTCCAGTTTATAAAAAAACATTTCATTATTGCCTCTATCACCTGATCAAGTGCTAGAAAGCTAATAAAAGAAGCAGAAATATAAAATTTGATATACTGCTTTTAATCCAGCTAAAGGTAGCAATAAAGCATATACACATATATGTATATGAATCATTATTACTGTGGGCTGGATGTACAATGCAATCTCCTGAGACATGGTTTGTGGACTGGATGGTTCAAATCCCACTGAAAGACCAAAATGAAATGAATGACTTCGTCGTAGCTTATTTCCTAGTGGATTGTGGTCCTCCATATATCACTCAAAGAGTTTGGCATGATTTGTAGTTTTTGCAGATGCCCAAGCCTTTGGCAAAAGAAAGACCAAAATGTGTTGCTATTTAAAGAATTTCCACACTTCAGTTCAAATCTGAAGTCATCAGAGAAGTATAGTAAACTTTACAGTATAACTTATATTGCTACTACACTGAAATGAATAAATTAGCATATAAAACATTGTAAAAATTCCCAGTTCCTCTTAATTTATAAGATATAATCATACTCAGCTATACATTGAAAGTTCTGTATGGACATTAAAGGCATAGATGTTAAAGTCTCAGGCTAAATTCTTTCCTCAGCGTGGCCAGCAGAGTGTTGGATCTAGTTCAGAATTATCCAGCTGAAAAATGAAACAAACTTTTGCTTATGCACAACCACAAACTATCGCTGCACAAGTTGTTGCATTTAATATATAAGTAACATGTATTCATATCAGAACCAATGCAGCATGGTTTTAGTTTTTTAATTGCTCAGCAATCTATTTTTTAAATTTGTGCTAATAAGTGTAACCTATATATTTTTTTTTCTGAAGAATGTTGAATCAGTAACAATGTTTGGCTATAAATACCAGCTGTTCTTCTCCCCAAAGCTTCTAATCAGCAAGTTTATCAGAACTAACTTCGTGCCAATGCCAAAACAAATCTGTGGCACCTGAGTGAGTAATCACTGTAGCTGATGCTATTCCTGAACTGTATCAAAGAACTGGTGGATTTAGACAGAAGAAAAAGTGCCACTGAAAACATGACACATAAAGAAGATATGATATCATATATGAGTAAATACAGACAGAAAAAATAGCAATAGGTATTAGTCTAAAACTTTTGTTCCCATTTTATTGATTAATGAGAACTTTTGTAAACACTGTATGGGAGATGAGTAGTTTCTCTAGTGTTAGCCCATCTGCAAAGTAAAATGCCTGCAAAATGAGGAAATATTAGTGTTTGATAATTTCTGTCTCTTCTGAAGGTAGCTTGTATTTCTGGAGGAGGAAAGCTGGTTTTCTCTTTAGCTTTCATCAGTGCTAGGACACATTGCTGACTCATGTTTAGCCAGTTGCCCACAAGGACCAGTAGCTCCTCTTCTGCAGAGCTGCTGTCCAGCCTGTCAGCCTCCAGCCTGCTTTTCTCTAGAATGAGTCTGTGCCAGGTGAAGGTGTCCACCATGTGTTTTGTAAGGTTCTGTCAGGCTATTCCTCCAGCCTGTCTGCATCACTCTGAGTGACAGACCTCCAGTGTCTCCATGGTAACCATTACTTTGGTGTAATCCAGGAGCCTGAGGAGAGTGCATTCCATCTCCACCTCCAGCTCACTGAGGAAGATATTAACATAGGCCCCAAGACAGCACCTGAGGAAATATGTTGGCACTCAGGTTCCAGTTGAGGAGGAGACATTCTTTGTTACCCTTTGAACCTGAGACTCCAGGCAGCCATTACATCTATTAGTCTGCACATCTAGACTATAATTTACCAGCTTGGTTAAAAGGATTCTCTGGGAGATTGTGTTGAAAGCCTTGTTAAAGCTCAGCCAGACAGTATCATCCACTGTTCTCCTTTGATCTGCATATCTAGTAATTTCATCACAGAAATCAATCAGGTTAGAAAGTGTCATCCAGAACCATGTGAAACCAGATGAAGTCTATCTGGAGTACTGGTTTTGCTATGTATCAGAAGCCAAATAAGATAAAAAAATTCTTTCACTTGAGGATTTCAGCTCAGAATTTTTCCTCCTTAACACTGGTGGCATGATTTTGGCAAGTTACAGAGAGTTGCAACTTGATCTTGGCAGGTTAAATATTTTCTGGCTTTAGTCTAGCAGGTTAAAAGTGGTTCTGAGCTTTTCTTGGCAGTGAGCACTTGGCACTGGCTTATTTTCAGCTGGAAAGAGAATGTAGTAGTTTAACAGATTAGACAATGAAGGGGGCAGCTTACAAATGGCCTAAGTCAAGATATTTATCCCTAAGTGCAGTAGTTTCTAATGCAAGTCCTCTTGCTAGCGGAGTGTGTTTGATGGACAGGACAAGAAGCTGGCTTAAAAATACTGTCATAAAAAATATATAATTTACTTTTTTTTCATCAGATGCTTTTTAACTCTGTGGTTTTTTTGTACACAGGAATGTGTGTTAGGCTCCACCTCAGATTTAATGACTTCTTTAAAGGCCTATATATTTCTCATTAGAGTGTTTTTGTTCTTGACAATGTTATTTGTAAATCTTAAATAGATTAAGAGGACCTTCTACTCCCCTATTCACAGATATTTTGTTAAAATACACTGTAAGACGTAGATATTTGCATGACAATAGCAAAAATACACCTCTTGGGATTCTGAATACTTACTGAGCTATTTCAACTGCACATTTGTTTTTTAGCCCAGATTCAGTAAAGTTCAAGGGTATCCAAGTATGAAATAGCTCGCAGAGAAATTCACATTGGTTTCTTAATTTAATTTACTTGTAAAAAAAAGGCTACATAGTGAAAAAATAGAGTACTATCTTTGGCAATTTTGGTTCATATACAGACATTCAGAATAGAATTTGGTCAATGTTATTTCATAACATTCCCTAAAGTATGGTAGAGCATGCACTGTAACTTTGTGCAGGAAACTATGCTTGTTATGTTGATACTGACTCTGAACAGGTCTCAAAGTACCTGGAAAGTGTCTACATCAAGGCAACTCATTCTTCTTCTGTAGGTTAGCTTTATACACTTAAAGAAATTAATTAACTGAACAGTTATTTATAAGGGAGACTGCATTACTTTCTAAAGCATTGCAAAGCTAGTCCATGTTTGAGAGGAAGGACCAGACAGTGCCTTGCCTTGCAGATCATTAATGAATGGAATAAATGAACACAGAGGATACAGCTGGGAATTCCACCCTTCCTTTCCCTTGGGCAGCCACAATGACTGCAGGGTACTAAGTAAATTTAACAAATGCAAATTTGGACCACAAATCTTCATTGCTGGTTATATTACACACGACAAAAAGAACAGCCTAGTTTCAGATCCCAGGTTAATTTTACAGAGGCAATACTTACAGGAAAAAATAATTTACTGGACCAAGTCCTTCCCCTTTTTTTCTTTTGTCCTTCCTTGCACAAAACTTCCATCGAAGCCCAGAGATAATTTGCTTGTGAGAAAGGACATTAAGGGTTGACACATTTGTAATCCTTAATGAACATGGCTATCACAGAATATCTTACTTGTTTAGGAATACTTGTGCTTTCCTTGTACAGTGGCTGAAACTATTGCAATTTGAAGAGCATCATTATTTTCTGTCATGTCATAACTTAATTTGGGCAGCTATGAAAGGGGATACGCTTTGGTTCCTTTCCCCAAACTGCTTCTAACCATGCAGGAGCTAAAATAGGCTCTTTTCAAGCCTAGAACACGTCCTCTCCTACCTTGCAGAGATGAGGACAAGAAGTTTTAGAGCTTGATTGTCAGTTGCCTCCAACTATCTCCAAAGCACAAATTAGCACAATTTAGCTGCAGAGCTATGAAACTTCAGTGAGCCCAGATGAGTAGCAGAACACTCCTTTCTCCAATACTCCAGAAAGGGAGGAATGGAGTTATAATTTCCATGTTTGGCTGCCCCAAGGGAGCACACGTGGCTGTGCTGCTTGTACTTGACACATCACAGAGAAAGTATCTAAACCTGTGTGATTATCAAGTCAGTGGTTTTTCAAACTCATAAGCCATCATTAGAAATCTTTCACAATTTCTAGCAAGCGCTGTTTAAGTTTGGCTTCCTCATTTTTAATTCATAAAAAATAAAACATGTAAGAGTCAGTGATAGTTATAAATATCCATGAAAAATTAAGTGCAAAAATAATGAAATGTTTGTTACATAAATTAAGTAGCAATTAATGTTTTCTCTTTCTGCTTGGAAGATAGGATATTAAAATAGTGTTGTTAAATTTCCTACTGTGAACATCATTTCCTGATTCTTTTTTACAACATATTATCATAATATCAATAAAAGACTAAAACTAACAAATAGAAACTTGCCTGATATAAGCGTAACACAGAAGGTTATAAAGTTGCCTTTTATGACAGCTATACAATATCATTTTATTTTAAGATCAAATAGCAAGTTGATTCAAAGGGTAAGACTTACAAAGTCATTAAAGCAAGTAGAAAATTGCCTTTTACCATAGTCACCCAGTCTTTTTAAATCAAAGAGTTTTATTGTTGGTGGTGATGTTTGCATTTGCAGAAGGTAATTAGGGAATGAGTTAGGCATCACACTCAGAGCCCTCAAGCTTGTCAATAAGAACCATAAAACTTCACTTGAAAAAAGAAAAGTCAGTTTAGAAGGCAAATTGCAGAGGCTACAGGGAAACAGGATCATAACACTTTCAGTCAGTTTGACCTCTGCTGTGTCTATCCACAATATGAAGAAACTTATGCATGCTTCCATGAAAACTTTATTGCTCCTACCAGAAAGAACAAAATGTAGAGATTTTCATACTGGGGGCAGTAGTAGACAGTTGAAGGAGGAGGCAGAGGTTAGTTCTTCCTTCTCCTCCTCTCCATCGTGTTGGTAAGCTGAATAGGGAAAGGTGCAATTCTACTCCCTCCATCACAGCAGTGGTCACTTGTCAGCTGTGGGGCGGGGAGCTCTGATGAGGCATGCTTTTCCCTGGGAGTCAATACCTCTGTGCTGACACAGTGAGATCCAGTCCCCAAGGCATGATCCAGGCTTTTGTTATTATCTCTTGTGTGAAGGGGCTGGTTGACCAATTGGTTGACACATTAGCTTTTCAATTTTATGGCCTCAAGTCATGGAAGACCTCTTCCTAGATTTTGGGTTTTTTTTCTCCACAGCAGAAAGTAAAATTGGCAGTTTGTGCCCACCAGTCACAGAAACAGAATTGTGCCAAACAACTGTGTCCTGAACTTTATGGCTAATTAGCTGTTTAGGCTGTGCCCAATAAATAGGTTCTGTTGCCCATGGGAAGTAGTGTGAAACCGTTATATTAATGTCCCAGCTCATATCTCTTAGTAAGTCTTATGAGCAGTGCTCCTTAAAGAGACTAAATGTACAATAGGGAATTAAAAATTATAGTACCCCTTTCACTGACTGAAATATTGTAAACTTGTTACACTGGGGCCAGGATTGGTGTCAATGCACTTTGTGTGAAAAGTGCAATAGAAGCATTAGTATTTGACAGCCCTGGTTGAAATAAGTGAAATTAATGGATCTCTTTTCATATACGACAAGGCCATGGCACCCCTTTCATGCTGCTTACAGACAGAGAAAAGTCAATACTTTTTTATTACTTGATGCTGACCTACATTTTGCACTACAAGTGCCAGGCCCACTAATTGGTTTCAGTTGTGAGAAAAGTTTGCCCCAAAGAAACACTGGAGCAGATAAATCAATCTTTTTTAGGGTAGCTTAGTGGGTTTTGAGTACTTGAAATGACATTTGTGTTGTATTGACAGAATGGGTTGTTACACTCATTTTGTCATGTCAGAAGACCCTGTACTAGTTGGAAGTATTGTTAACCAGTATTGATAAATTTGCTGAGAATAAAAGTTAGCTGGATCAACATTTACTTGTCTAACAGCTTGCTGTTTCTGGTTTGCTTCCTTGTTGGAGACCTCTGTGGCTATTAACAGGTCAGGAGGCTTACTGTGACAGCTCAATTTAAAACTTTAATTTTACTATTACAAGCATTAGGATCATAGGAAACTTAAATATGACCACTTAGTGTTAAACAGGTGGGGTTGTGGATGAGAGCTGTGCAGTGACACTTGGCAGTACTGCCTGGTTTCCAAAGGAGCTCTGCACATGGGATTTCTCCCAACTTTGTGGGAAAGCAAGATTGCTCAGTGGCTTACCCTACGCTAAGAACATTCATGCTGCAGGGACACTTGTACAGAATTTCCCACTGCATCCTCTAAGGTCTTGGTGTGTACTATCCACTTGGTGTGGATATTAGTTTCAAAGTATTGTTTCGTGGTTTTACTACTCAGTAGCATGAAGATAGAATTATGATTCCAGCAGCTGTGCTCATTTTTCAGTTATTCCTTCTGCCATTAATTCCTAACAGAATTTACATTCAGAAAAGGTACTCTATAAAGAGAAGAACAGAAGAGGCCTAATGTCTCTATAGGAGCAACAGATACAATTCCAGCGCTTCAAAAGAGTTTTTCTCAGATGCAAATTTTTCATGGATTGGTTTACCTTTTACACAGCACACAGTGCCATGCTTGACATTATGCATTTATACACTGTCTTTAGTATTTTTTGATTGACTCAGAAGAGGAATCACTGCTCTGAATATCTATTGATGGAATGCTTTACATTTCAGAGAATGCTTTTCATTATACAATTTATATTTGAAACTTCTGCACAAGTTGCTTCTACTAACCCATGAAGGAAATCTGTATTTGTACAGCCTAACACAAGTTTATTGCTAGAACAATATATGCTTATTATTCCAAGTTTATCACATGCTAAACAGTTTCATAATTATTGTGGACTTGAGAGATTTGATATGTGAAATTACCCTGAAGTGTGTATGCAGGAGCTGAGAATAGATGGTTATAATAATTCTGTGGCCTTAGAATCTGAGAGTCAGTATGTTACTGCTGTTTCTCTGCTCTTGCTTTGGTCTGAGGCAGCTGACTTTCTACTTCATTAAATTGCCAAGAAGATAGGAATTACCATAGAGTATCTCATTTTTACCTGAATTTTTATATTATGGGATATTGTACAGTACTCTCAAAATTGCTTGGAAAGAAACACTGTTAGTACAAATTTGTTTCTAGAATATCACAGAAGTAATGTTCCAGGGCCTCCAAACCAATCTGAAGGTCTACAAGGTCTTGTTCATTTGCCAACATTTGTACACGATCTGTATTTCTGTAAGTCTGCATAGTCAGATGAAAAATGTCTTTGGAATTTGCTTTAATAACATTCCAAATATAGATTATGTAACCATTTGGCAAGTCTAATCTATGACATCAGAGTGCTGATTGAGACAAATCCTTGATGGCTTTACGCCACCTTTTCTGACTCCATTGTTTTGAACCGATGAGCTCACAAGCTCAAGTATATAATATATTGAAAGGGTCCATAGGTCTTGTGAAGCTCTGTCAGTTGAACTTGAGTCACTTACAATTTACTAGAGTGAAAGGAGTCAAAGCTGGACAAGTTTAAAAAGGAAGTGTTATACCAACTTTGTTTGGGAATTTCAAAGTAGTTCTCAGTGCTGAGAATTACAGGTCTCTGATGCTGAGAGTTATATGGCATGATTTAAAAATGCATTGTGGAAAAATTCCATAAAGCTCAGCTCCGTGCTCCTGTGTAAGAGTGCAAAACTATAGACCGAGCTCACCAATATGTCTGAATCCATATTTGTAAGTCTATTCATTCCAGCTACCAACAGAGTGGACCTGATAGTGAAAATAATTTTGAAGAAGCCTGTTTTTCTCCTCTCACAACCTATGTTCTTCAAAAGGATTATTTACATAACTTCATAGCTTCTATGCTATGTACTAAACAGTGTAAATTCAAGATGATTCCCATCAGAATCAATGAGCAGTACATCACTATGCTTCTCTTCATGTTTTGAGTGGTCATTTCACAATCACATTAGATGGATGTGAGAACCTGGCCTCCAATTCCTTTCACTTTGTGCTGTGAGGTAAATATTGCAAGGCCAGGTGGTGTTTTCAGGCCTTACTTTATCTCTCTGTTAAAATCTGATGAAAATCTTTATCTCCAAATACAGAAAAAATAGAAACAAGATCTGTTTCCCAAAAAGATATTTATATTTTATATGCATTCTATACATTTTTTACCAGTATACATCCTAAACTTCTTTAATTAATGTAACTCTAAAGCCAGCAATGCTTTTATTTTTCCATCAGACTCTGTAATATTTCCTAAATGTGGTCAAACACAACTGTCGTCATCATAATCAGAGCCAGTTGTTTAAATGCTCAGTTGTGAGTATCTAGTGGAATAGTTTTAAATAACAAGATAAACAGTACAGCTGCCAAACCAAAGTAATCTTACACTGAGGGGGCATGTGGCACAAAAAATTTCCTCTTTGTCATTTTGATTTGAGTTTGAAGCTGGACCTGGGCTTAGTTCCAGCTCAAAAACACTGTTCACTTCAAAGGCTCCTAAATGGTCCCAAGGAGCTAATTTTGGCAGCCAATTGCTTTTGTTTGGCCAGAAATCCTAATAGCAAAAGCCGTCTGCTCCAGCAAATGAAGATCTCTGCAATGCTCAGCCTTCCCATTCCTGATTTTATCCTGACAAGGGGGCTGCACAGGTTTCACTGGTTTCCCTGTCTCACCCGAAGTTCACCACTTGTTAAACTGTTCATGATTTGTTAAGGTGTATGTAACTGTCCTGCATGTAAATTAATGAGATACTTTCTGTTTTAAAAATAACAGATACCATGTTCTGCTCTGAATTACTGCTTAATCCGAAATTATTGCTGGATTATCTGCTTGCTTTCTCAGTAACTAGTGCTGGTTTGTTGATTTTTCCATTCCCATGAACAGAATTATTCTGGTTAATTTACTGAATTAAATATAACTAGCTTCGCTTTAGAAGGAAACCATTTGCAGTTGTGTTGGAGGTACTATAATATTTATTATAATAATTATATGAACAAAGTTTCCTATGGTAAGAAGGTGCTTGTGATGCTGAACAGACACTGAAAATTAGAATATTGTGCCATTTTAAAATTTTTATATAAAAATACGCAAACAGGCTGTTTCTGTTGAATAACAAATTGGCCAGTACAAGGCATAGAGAAACACTAAAAAGTAAGTCTTGTGAATCATTTAGGAATGGGATAGTACTCGCTTTCACACCACACACAGTTTATTTAATTTTGAATGTATGTCTACCTTGCTATTTTAGCATTTATGCACCAGAAATTTAGAGGAATCGTAGTAAACGAATTTAAGTATGAGATGTAAGAAATTATATGGTCTCAGCTGGGCAAAGTGCAATGCAGATGAAAGGCATGTGGGCCCAGTCAGTGCATGAAGCTTACTTGAAGTCAGAGGTGCTGGGTTGGTAGAGGTACAGCTGAACTGTGCTCTGTGAAGTAGCTAAATTCAAATTGTCTAGGGAATGATAATCTGTTTCATGTCCTTAAAAAAAAAAAAAAAGTTTTTATTCTCTTTTAAAGAGGAAATGAAGCGTTTCAAATTGGGAAAGGTGTTGAAAAGATAAAACTTTTCGCTTTCTTTAACTCATGGTCTCAGACATTCCATGAAGATGTTTCCATTTCCTCCACTTTCACAGAGCTATTTGTTGGCAATAGAAAAGAGTACAAAGTATTCAGAACACTTCCTAAAAATGAATCATCAGATCCTAGAAAGCTGAGAGTTCATCTGTGGCATGTTACTTTCTAAAAGTAAAAACAATTTGAAAGCAAAGCAAGTATTTTCTATTGTTATACTGTCCTCACTACTTCAGGTTCAAGGAAATAATTTTATTAAGAAGGTTTTAAAACCTTGATCTTAAATACCATGGACTTGCTAATCATTTACCATGAGTATTTATTATTAAATAGACAAATCAGAATATGGTTTAGAACATTTGGTTTTACTTTCCTGTTTGTTGGCTGAATTGATGTTGTACTCTTAAGGCACAGCTTCACTTGTGTTTTCCTTATTCAATTTAGACCTTTAAGCATTTGCGCCTAAAGAATTGAATGGAAGAAACAAGAAATTTACCTTGGGAAAAAACATGGTCAGGAATCACCCTGCTTCTACTAATCAATCAACTAGTACTTAATTAATATATATTAATTTTTAAAAAAATATTTCTTATGGAGCTGTTTTAACACCTCAATTTCAATGTTAACCAGGGTAGAAAAGTTTAAATATAGCAAGGCTATTGTGCTTTCTTTAACCTGCCTGGTTGCCAGGGAGGAGAATAAACTTTTGTAAACCATGATTTGCAAAATATAATTTTTTAGAGCAGGAAATTTCCGCAGTTCTTCTAGTTGCTGAGAGTTTGAAATACATATTTGCTTTCAATTAAATCCATTATTTTGCTCCTCTTCAAAGGAATATTCATATAATTTAAAAAGTGTATTTAATATTCACTATTTTGCATAATTTGCATTCTATCTATATAATGAAATGTAACTAGAAGACAATATTTAGAGCTCTAAAATACCTTAAACAAAAGCCAAACCCACTTAAGCCTAACATAAATTTTTTTGTCTCTTTTCTTTAGGACTTTGAAACACTGTTTTCATCAATTGCTCTCTTCGAAAAGTTTGGAAAAACTTACTCCAGCACTGGGCAAATAGTGTAATTGTCCTGGAGACTAAAATCCATGAGACACAGGAAAAGTAGTCAATAAATGTATTTCAGCAAATACACAGCAGCATGTTGACTAAATGTCCCATAAAATATTCGTTTTGTCATGTATACTGTGTCTGAAGTAATTTTAATTGATTTTGCTTGAACTTTAGGCAGTATGGCTTCCAAGATTTGTCAAAAATGATATTTTTAAAAGATATTATCTTAAATAAATGATTTCTGAAAAAGCTGTATTTTATTTAGTATAAATAATTTAGAATACAAAATCAGAGTCATCAAGTAAAATACTCAGAATCACACTTTTTTTCCCCTCAAAACTATAAATATATCTGGTTCATCATTGTTGTTCATCATCTTCTGTGTTAGGTATCCTTGACTGATCTGTGATTTCAGAAGCACAGGATAGGCATTAAATGGAAGATAACATATTTTAAATCCTGTTAGCATTTTTGTGGGTGAAAGAACTTCAGTTTTGAAAAAAATAAAGTTCTGATAACATATATACCTTATTACTAGGTCAGTTTTTCTATTTCCATTTAATTTTCTTTATCAGTACCTGTGCATTAATTCTTAGTCCTGTGTGCCATGAGTACAAAATCGTGTGATGCTTGGTCAGAACACATTTGATGACACAAAACTTATGCTTGTTTCCTCTGTTCATTGGCAAACAGACCTGCAAAATACTGAGTATCCTCAGAGCCCATCCACTCTTTTTAGTACTATTTTTTAATGTGATTCTGATAGCCCCTATAAATGTGAAGAAAACTTCCATGTCTGTTTGTATGAATAGTTTCTGAACCTGGTTTAGTGGAAGGTGTGTGCCTGCTCATGGCATGGATGTTGGATCTGGATAATCTTGAAGATCCCTTGTAACCCCAGCCATTCTCTCATTCTATAAACTAGGAGTCACAAATTTCCCTCCTATAGGTTTTCACCTGTCAGGCTATGTGAAAAATTTTTACTGCTGCCACACACCAGAGTAAAAGCCCTTCCAATTCCATTCCAGCAGGTTGCAAGGGCAGGCACTGTGCTGTACTGGTATTATTTTTTGTAGTTTGTTATTCTCAAGCTTTAAAAAGTTTATTTTTGTTATGAGAAATTAAGTCTCAGAAGCGGGAAACAGCAACCCCAGCAGCTGAGTTTCCCAGATAAGATTTAATCTCATCCATTGTATCAGAGTGCTTTAGTTGTTCTTGGAAGGGATTGAACATGATACACTTGTGCAAAACTGTTGCTGAATAAAGATGGCACAGTAATTTTTATATGTGAGAGCTATCTATTTGATTGCTTCAGCTTTAAGGTAGTTCATCACAGTAATTCACCCTGTGTTGCCTCTTTAACTTCATACCACAGTTTCCCTTCAGTCCGATTAGAAATGGCAATGCCTTTATCAGATTAATCTTTCCTTTCAGTATCTCTGCCCCCAGGACAAAGCACAGCATCCCATGCAGCCTGTACTGCAGGGTGGTAGTGCTCATGGCTGAGAGGCCAGAGCACAGAGGGAGGTTAAACCCAACACTTCCAATATGAATTGTTTGATACATACACACCTTTCCTCCTTTTGCCAAAAAAAACCCCAAAACTTTTCTGTTTCTAAGCAGATAACCAGAAATGTTCTTACACAAAACCAGGTCTGTTTACTTTATTAGACAAATAAACATCCACAAAGTGAGGTTTGGATTTTGGGCATTTTGTTCAAATTTCATTTCACAGAGAATCCAATATTCTTTATCTGGACTTCAGACAGAATTTGTGTCATTCATGGGCATATAGCATCCAAACTATATTATGTAGCCACAGTATAATCCCAGAGTCCTTTTATTTCTCATTAAGTACATCAAACACTTATTTACATTTATACCAACAACTTGATAATTATTCTAGAGGGACCGTTTTTTTTCCTGTTGTCTTGCTTAAATCAAAATGTTTGCATGTGGCAAACTTACAGTTTCAACTAAAGCCCATTAAAGCTGAAATTTTGATATTTCTGTTCACTGCAGTAATATAATGAACAAGACAGGAAGAATTTTGATGCTATCATTGTGTAACCAACTGCCAGTAAAAATACTGATTGTGTAAGTGGCTTTACTTTACTCCTGTATAAACTTTCTTCCTGATATAGTTTACTTTTCTGTTTTAATCATCAAATTGCTTTTTCTAGTATATTTGACTATTATATTTTTAACATTTTATATACTCTGGGTTTTCCTTATAATTAAAATAATTGTTTTATAGCATGCTATGTGTTTCAGAGAAGACATTTCTGCCTTATAAGAGATGTTAATATTTATTCTCACTGTGCAAAATCTTAACACACAGAATAGCACCAGGAAATAAGGCACTGGAAAATGAGCTGAGCACTCTGAAAATTTGTAAAGGACTCCTGGATCTCGAAGAGTCTGCAAGACTTGTAGCCTGTTAGAAATGTAGTTGCCTATGACATTTAGCAAAACTATCACAGTGGTACCTGAAAATCAAAAAGAATCACTGTGATGGTAAGGAAAATAGACAAATATCAGTCTTCAGAAAAAGAAGACTATATTGAATGTATTTCAGTTAATTGTAGTTGAACAAATGTGACTAGTTGAACATCCATAGCCAAACTATAGCAAAGGACTTGATTGCTGTTCTCTGCAATGACAAAACATTGCCTTCAGCATGCAGCAAGACAAGAATGTTCCTTGATTTTCAGCGGCAGGAAAGTAGTTTTTGTAATTTGAACTGATTTAGTTCATGTGTATAGAGGAGAAAAAAAATTTCTTTTTTTATTTTTCCTACTGCATGTCTGCAGAGGCTTAATAAGACCTTTAGAAAAAAGCCCATACTGGGAAGAGCCCATTCTACCAACTCACTACCATCTCATGATGTGTCACTTAGATATTTTTGTCTTACATACAGAAAGCGTGGAACATAATGCTTTGATGTCACTTATATCTGAGCAATTTTTACAGATCGTAGATCTTGAGAGAGTCAAATAATAATGTTATTTGGTTTCCATCAGATGCACTGGCCTACATTCCAGGTGCTAAGCATTAGAAGTCTCTTTGCACCTCCTTGCTAATGGCCCGTGAATGATCTTTGGATTCAGCCACCTGTGGGAATAGCAGTGCTTGTAGAAGGATGAAAGCAAAGTCATTAAAAGAGAACAGTTATGTGCAAAAATTGGCTCACAACCTGTCTCATCCTGAGAAGCTTCAGGTATATTAGAAAATGTCTGGTAACATCTATTCTTACCAAAAATATTTTCTATTGCTCAGTGGATTGAAGATCCTTCAGTGTTGCTGCCCAATAGTTTTTTTTTTGACCGTTACATAGCTGATGTTGTAAACACAACAAAATCTCTTAATTTAGGCAATTTAAGGACTGCCTTCTGGGCTGATCCAAGATGTTCTCAACACTTTTAAGGGAAAACATTTAGCTTGCAATGCCCTCTAGAGGCAGATTTGCTGTAGCAGTGGTGGTGCCGGCAGACGTGCTCTTCACTTTTCTTTCTTCTTCTAATTTTTTTTTTTTTTTTTTTTTTTTTTTTTTTTTTTTTTTTTTTTTTTTTTTTTTTTTTTAAAAAACCACCCAACTCTTTTTATAGCGACTTTTTTTTTTTTTTTTTTTTTTTTTTGGTAGTAAGCCACATGTCACATTTCTATAGGAGCAAAGATCTAGAAACATTATGGGCTCTGCAAGTGATCTACATGCTTCACTCTGAATTTGCACTGCAGGTGCTTCCAACTGAGATGGGGCCATATTTAAACTGCAAAGCGACATGGTGATGCTTGCAAACAATAATGGATTTTTATACATCAGTGCTTGACATTGAATAACACTCTGAAAATGTCCAAATTAAAAATATTGCTAACAGATTATTGTTATCGCAGAGGATTTATTTGCCACATGCCTTCCATAGATCTGTGTCTCTCAGTTTAATGAATTTAGAAGTTCTGCTTAGTTGAATGAGGTTCTCTGTCTTTTCCTGGCAGCCACGGTCTCCTATACACAGAATAGCAGAGGCTGAAAAGCAAAGGAGGAGCGTAATTCCTTAATATCAAAGTCTGGATTAGTCCCATACTAAAACTGCAACTACTTGTCCCATACTAAATACTGCAACTACAAGGGAGTCACATCCATGTAATCTGAAACAGAATTTGAGCCTTGAAGCTTTTGTCTTCATTCATAAAAGATTTTTTGGGATGAATTTTCCTTCACTGGTTGGCAAAGCTTTCTGGTAGGCCTGGAAAAAGGTCATCAAAGAGGCTCAGGCAATGCTGGCTTGGCTTCATATTCTTCTATCTTTTAATAGTTCAGCTCATTAATGAGAAAATCATCTGGCTGCTGGCACAATCAGATGCAGTCACTTATCAGTACATTGAGTTCAGTTTATAGTACTCCGATTCATATTCATGATCAGAGGATGCAGTGGAGCAATTCATTTGTGCACTGCTGCATTAAGCAATCGCTGCCAAAATATGACATATTGAGAGTTTGCATTAAACTGCTTCCTTTGAGCATCTTTGAGTAAAGAAAATCCCAAGTGCAGAAATCTGTTGAGATAAATCACTCAGCCACTTCAAGAAAAATGTGGAGATTCCATGTATACATCATTTAGTTTAAAAAATCTATTTACTGGTGCTATTGTACATGTGACGTGGTCACATTCTCAAATGCAAGTTTAGATTATTTTGACAGCTAATAACAATTAGTACAAACTAGGTCAGAATTACCCAAAACTGAACCCTGTTTCTTAATTTATTTTGGCTGTCTAATGAAAATGAAGGTTGTTCTTGTTTTTGCTGAAGATACTCAACAGTCTCAAAACCCCAACCTTTTACATTCTGTATGTCATGGTAGAAATAAGGGGCACTTGCAGTCTGGACAAGCTCACAATTACTCAGTTTTTTATGAAGGGACAGTGCTTATAAATTTGAGAGAGATATATCTTGTGTACTGTTGTGAGAAGAAGGTGGGGCCAATTTTAGTCACCTTTTCACTTATTCAAAGTTTGTGGCATGTTATAGTGGTGATTCCTCATCCGCATGCTTCACTTGATTCCATCAGATCATTTTATACTGTCAACTTTTATTAACTTTTCTTCAGATTTAAAAAGTCTGAGCTACTTGGTGGTAAGAAAGAGAGATAGAGAGAGAGAAAGAAAGAGCGAAACAAAGAAAAAGAAAGAAAGAAAACAAAGCAAGCTGTGATCATTCATACATAAGCAAAAGAGGAGCTAAATTTCTTTTGAATGTGCCCTTAATGTAGATTCTCTTGCTCAAGTAGGATTGTGCTTGGTTTTTCCCATTGGTATTTTTACCAAAATCTGGGTCAATGAATCACTGGTAAGAGGAGGAAATGGGCACAGCATGTAAAAAAAAAAAAAAAAAAAATGGGCTGCTCATACTTTTTGTTTTTGCAGCAATAATAATCTCACTCATGCCTAGTAGTCACCTGTGTTTTGGTACTGACCAAACAGTTGCTGACATGGGTCTCTCTTTAGTCCAGAAGGCATTTGCCGGCTTAATTTTTCCTATTTTTCAAATCCATGTCAGATAGGAAAGATTCCTGTGTACCTGCTAGGGATCATTCACCCCCATGGTTTTCTTTCTTTGACCTTTGCTTTTGTCCTCCCACTGGATCCATTTCCCCTGCATCAGAGGATACTTCTACTATATGCTAATAATGGCATAAAAAATGTTCTACAAAAATTAGTTAAAATCAATTGGGAGTAAAAAGCTCAAATTTTTAAAGTATTTGTGTTTACAATATTTCTGTCCCTCTTAAGATCCTGTATCTCCTCCACCACCAAGTGTTGCCATCTGCGGATGAGAGGAGAATTGGTTTGCCATCAGTCTTTTGCTCTAGACAGCAGAGCAAATGGAGTATTCTGAAGCAGTCTGTGTGGCTCTTAAACAAAACCTGGACATTTATTTTGAACAGAAGGGGCTTTCTGACTTCCCCCAGCCTCCTGAAAAAACCTTTGACAGTGCCATAAACATAATCATTATGGAATTATTAGTCTAAATTTGTATCTTAATCCCACTCAGAATATATCAATGCATGTTATGATATACTTTCTAAAATTTAGAATAATCCTAAATCCTACTTAGTCCAGATGATTACTTTTATTTTTCAAGTACCTTAGTTATCTAAGTAAATTAGGCCTGTAGGTGACTTAAATTTAAGTTATAAATTAAGTTAAATGCTGTTAAGTATTGTTCCTTTGCTAAACTGTTAAATTTAAGTTATTAGTCAAGTTTAAGTACTTTTGAGTGCCATTAAGCCTTTAGGCCATATTCCATTTTGTCCTTGCCCTTTCTATCCTTTTGTCACATGCACCTAAACACACCCACACACCCACACCCACACCCACACAGAGTTCTCAGTTTATTTCTGTTTTGACTGACTGGATTTTCTTTGTTGCTTTTTTTCCCTCCGAGTGTCTAAACCATCTCATAAGTAGCAGAGCGAACCTTTGCCAATGAACTCCGTTGTGCTGTTGCTTAATATTAAATCAGGTTTTTACCAATCCCCTCATTGGTGATTCTTTAAATGAGCTCAAACACTCTTTTGTAATACTGGGGCCATACTGGGGACTACTAGGAGCAACTGGGAGTGGTGGGTGTGCACTGGAGGCAGCTGGGATATACTGGGAGTGAAAGAGATTGTACTAGGGGCAACTGGAACCATGCTGGGGCAACTGGGATGATTGGGAATGAACATGCTGAGAGCACCTGGGACATACTGGGAGTTAGGGCTAGGGTTATGGTTTGGTTTAGTGTTACATATATGTGTGTATATATATTTATATCCATACACACTTGTCCAGCTTTCTGCCCATTACATTTTTGCAAGGGTCTGTTATAGGGATAGACATTGCTACAGTTTCTTAAATGTTCATGTGTCTTATTCAGAATAGAGCCTCTTGTTTGCTGCCCCTGTTTCTGATATTAAAAGAAAAGTAATTCAAAGGGAAAAGAGAGTAGGAATTTGAGAGCCATTGCAAAGGAGCAAAGCAAGTAGTGACGGGAAGAAACTGTAGAAACCTACATGTAGACTCAGCTCATGTAGACTCAGCTAGTGACATTTATTGGAAATACTGGGAACACTTTATCCAGGCTTTAAACTGGAAAGTAGAAGATAAAGGACTGCTCTGGGCAATGGTATGAGTCACTGAGTGCTTGGTGCAAGGCAGTAATGCAGTAGTTCTTATTCTATGCACAGTGACTCAAAGCCAGATCTCTGTAGTAAGGAAATCACTGTAAAGTCATGCTGCTCATGAGAAGGCAGGAATTCTGACTGAGAGCACTTTCCATTGCCTGGTACCACAGCTCCTGCAACTTGTTAGTTTGTCACTCGCAGTCTAATGACAGTTGAGGAGGGTGACTGTGACAGACAGCTGTGTCTGTTAGCATCGAGAGAGAGCTTATGTCTGACCTACTTCTGGCAATGATTAACACATTATTTAGCTCGCATTCATTTCTATTCATGGTCATATATCTCACAGCTGTTGCTGAACACCAAGAATTGGGAAAGGCTTTTGATGACTCTCTACAAATGCATCATCAAACGGTGAGATCTGGTCATTTCCAATAACAAGTTATGATTCTTGTTAAAAAATAGGAATACTTGCTCCTGTTGCTCTGAAGGTTTTGTTTCTTCTTAACCACCAGCACATTCTAGAAATGTTAAAACAGTGATGATGTATTTAATTTCTCATGAAAACAGTCAATATGCTTATTTAATTTCTCACAGCTCCTATGTGTTGAGAAGAAATTGATGCCTAAAGAGGCTACCTGGAACAGAGGCTAGACTGTGTTAAAGGAATAAAGTAGGTATTTATTAAAAGGTCTTCAAAGGACACACCCTGGGCAGTACAAGAGCCCAGCTGTGGCTCTACCCAAGATGGATGCAAGATGAACAACCAATCAGGAGTTTTCACACTGTTAGAAGTTTGCTTCATTTACATATTGGGGTTACTTGTCCAATTACAGCTTCAGGTTATGAGTTCCTATTCTCCCAGATTGCTCTCCTCAATTCTCCATTTTTTTATACTTTTTGAGCAAAAAGCTGCAATGGTGCACTTGGTTCTTGGGCTGGAAAAGGATCATTTTGTCTAACTAAACTGTGAAGCGAACTTGCTAACACTTTATATAAAGTTCAGAGTTACATACTAATGCAGTACAGAATCTGGAATATATGAAAGCTAAAACTTAAGGCATGAAAATCACCTAATGATAATAAGTCTAATAATTATCTTTAAGATGTTTGGAAGATTTCCAGTTTTACATATTCTTGTTCAACATTTTATTTTTACAGTGGAAACTGCATGAATTGTACCAAAAGGGACAAGGTACTTTTGCTGCATCAAAATTTAATATATTTACATCTCTGTGATGATAACAAAGAAAAAGTTATAAATCTGTGGCCAACTGGGAGCTAGCAGTGCTGAAATAGTTCTACATGCATGGACTTAAAAATTCATAGCTTTGTTAGGGATAGTATGTGGAAATTCATTTGATGTTCAGTAACAGCCTGGTAGCTGACCACATCTGGACTAGGAGAGTATCTCCACTGACTGAAAATGTTTCTGGCAGGTTTGCTTTATCTATTAGCTAAAAATGCAAAGAAGAACATTGTGCAAGCACAGCCATTTTGTGGGAGGTTTTAGAAGATCTGAGTAGGGGCAGGCCTATGTGAGGAGGGTTTGAACATCAACAATTTGCTTGAATTCAGACAGTATTACAATTTTTGAAAATCTCTCCCTTGATACCACCTTGAGATCCCCACAAATGACAAATGTAAAATCTGGCTCTTTTGAGTATCTTTATTTCTGTTCCCTATAATTTCCTTTCACTTGTTTGGTTCTTCTTCAATAATGATTTCTCTAAATATCAAAAGATTTTGACGGTACCTGCTCACCTCTCACATGTGTTTGCTTCTGCTATGCAGAAATCTGACTGATATAGATGAACTTGTAAAGGTGGTCAGATACAAAAGAGTTTCACAGCTGTTCTTGTTGAGGTCATTCAAGCTGGAAAAATGTGTTCTTACATCATAGGTTTTTTTAGAGCAGATGCAGAATTGGCAAAGAAAGTACAAGTATTTATTGACAAAGCTGACTGTATTAACAGGTGAAAAAATTGTTCTGATAATTAAAGAAATTAGAACAAAGTGAAACTTGTGTTTCAGTCTTGTGAATGTTTGATATAGTTTTGTTATTTGTAGATTTTTCTCAAAGTCCAGCAGCTAGGCAGAAATAATAATTCTCTTTTTTATATATAATTGTAGGTTTTTGTCCACTTGGGAAGAAAATAACAAATTGTCTGTGGCAATGATTCTTGAGAATCCTTTCTTCTGGGCAATCTCAAACTCTATTATAAATATGAAGAGCTCATATAAACATCTGTAATTTGGAAGACTCAGATTTTGTCCTCATTATATGTACATAAATATAGATGGAGAGAAGATTCACCTTGAACAAGTCACTACTAACCTTCTGCTGATCTTGAGAACTAGTAGGCTGCCCCAGTTTTTACACTGATAAAAGGAGTCTGGCCATGCTGTTTTCTCAAAATATGTTGATAAACTGTCTCTTCACAGCAAGAACACATTTAGCTGATACATCTGTTACTCAGATTGTCACATAGAATTAGCAAATCAATTCAAATATTAAGAATCTTATTGCTATCTAGGAGTTAGAAGCATGGACTAGAGGGATCAGTCTTGGCACTTGCTATGCAGAATTTTAAATGAATATTCTTAGAAACAACTGAGTAATATTCTCTAACAAGAGAAAGTAGTTAAAGATGGCAAAAGTATGTTGCTCAAAATTTATTTTTATTCTAGTCAAAATTTTATAGTAGAAAAAAAGTGGCTTTACAAGAGAGATTTAAAATCCATCTGAGAAGGGACATCAGAGTGATGGGGCTAACCCTGGTCAGGGTCCTGTCTGTGGCCCCAGTCCAGTGATTGCCCTGGTTTACTGGGTTGTTCGGACACTGTTTGCCATGCCTTGCTATGAACAACACTTTGGATCTCAGAGGGAGCAGATGTGTGTTTTACAGCTCTACACAATAATACTTTGATGGGTTGCTGAAAGTGTTTGCAAAATTATATATTCTTAACACTTTGCAATTTTTGACAGAGCTAACTTTAAAAAAATACACCTACACCCCAGCATTATAGAAAGGAAAAAGCTATTTTTATGTCAACTCTAATCAGAAGCTGAAAATACTTTTTCCATCCTTGAGATCCCAGTGATGCCTCTTCTGATAATGAAGCCTGCTTGTATTTGTTAGTCAGTGATGGATTCTAAGAGAGATAGCCTCTCTGTTTTTATGCATCAAAGATAATAATCACGTTGTTTGTTTCCAAAAATACAAAATACCGTATTGATGCTCAAATAATCCAAATCTTTACTGGGGACCTGAAGTGGAACCTATCAGAAAAGAGTTATATCCAGAGCAGAGCAAATTTTTGTGTGGATCTCTGTCTAATCCATGGAAAAAACTATAGCAGGGAGCCTCAAGAAAAAAATCTAGTGTTCCCTTGGCCACAATTTATATCTTTTCTCAAAAAAAAAAAAAAAAGAACAGGCAGGAAAAGTAGTGATGCATGTCTGATACTGATGGAAAGCAAGTATGTACCTCATCCATTGAAAACATTGATCAAGGCCACTTTGCTCTTTTTTAATGATGGCCCCATAAATCTGCCAGTATCAATGAAAGTCACTGTTATCTGCTGAGGTTCTAAATGGCTGTGCGAAGGAAGGTAAGCCATAGCTAATGGTTCTTTGCATCCAGGAGCTAGATTGTCATACTCTCCCCTTTCAAAACTCTTCTGTTTCTTGTTTAGTTTTTGTTTGCTTCTTTGGCTGTGTATTTCAGTAAACTGCACATGAAGAAAACCAGGACATGCTAAAAAAAGAGGAAGAAATTCCACATACAGCAATTTTTAGTGAAGTGGTTTTATTTTGAAAAGCTCTTCTCTCAGTGGGTTTCAGTCAAGAAGGATGACGATCCAACAGCATGGGCATTTTTCTGACAATACAGGCTATAGAATGTGGCAAACAAATTTGAATAAAAAAGACCTGGAAAAGTGATATTCCTGTTGCATAGCAATGTATAGTCTGTGGTTCAATACCAAATCAGATATAGGATTAGTTTAGTAAATCAAGGCATTTGATTTGGCTGTTTAAAAATGCCAGACACTATATATGGATGCCAAGAAGATCTCAAGGAATGAAGAAGGATGTGGGATCAGGCTCATCCTCGCTCACAAAATGTGTTTAAATATATGGGCTTGATCTATACTGTTGGCCAGAAGAACAGTTCCACAGCTCTTACTATATCAGGGACTCCTCAGTGACAGCAGGGTAGGCTGAGGAATCTTTCCTGGGACTCCCAGTGATTACCAAACAGGGTTTACTCCTTCAGTATTTTGTGCTACATATGTTCAGGATTGAAGTATATCCTCAGTGAAGGACTTCACCTCACACAGTGGGAAGCAGCAAATAACCCTTCTCTGAAGAGATGCTGAGAACATTTTGAAAAGGAAGTTTGCTTATTTTTTGCATCAAGAGTATCAAAGAGATTCTCTAGACAGATCTGACTGTATCTTTGTTATCTTTGCAATGAAATCCCTCCTTAGCCTTGCCCCAGCACACATTCGTGTGTAATATGTATGTGAATCTCAGAAACAGATGGAGTATGCCTTACCCAGAATCTAATCCTAGTGAGGTAGAGAGGCCAGATGGTATCACTTTCCAAATGAAAACTTTCAGAGAATCTTTAAACTAAGCAAAGATTTTATTAACATTGATGGCTGGATATAGTGTAATACACAGAGAAGATTAATTAGAAACCCTAATTAAATGTAACAGTGTAAAAGAACCAGAGCACTATTTGGCATCAAACAGCCTTTTAAGATTCTTGTTGGAACCTAGAGTCCACAGCATGGCTGAGCTGCAAAGAGAGCAACAGAAAAGCAGAAATGATGAGATTTACTAAAAGGTGCCAAACTCAATTCTACATGCAATCATTTCCTGTATTTTTTTTTACAGAATCATAAGAGGGCTGAAAGGAACCTTTAGAGGTCGTCTAGTTCAACCCCCTACCCCAAGGCAAGATCAGCTATACCTAAATCATTTCTGACAGATGTTTGTCTAACCTGTTCTTATAAAGCTCCAATCACAGAGATTCCAAAACATCCCTAGGCAATCTATTCTGGTGTTTAACTATCCTTGTTGTTTGAAAGTTTTTCCTAATGCTTAACTTTGAATCAACACTGCTACTGTCTAATTTTGCTATTATTTTGTTCTATAGGCCAAGGACATGGAGAAAAGTTTATTCCTTTTTTTTTTTTTTTTTTTTTCCAACCAGGTGCCTTTCACAAATGGAAAGATAACTCCTATGTATCCCTGCAATTAAAAAAAAAATTAGACCAAAGAACCTCAGTTCTTTCATTTTGTTGCCATTTAGACTTCTGACCTTTTGGTTTCCCTTTGTTAGGACTACATCTTTCTCAAACATGGCATTGGAATTGAATATTGCAGCTGCACCCTTAGCACCTGCAGAATGAAAGGCCTGTTATCACATGTGTTAAGGACAGCATTTCTTGTTTTGTGCTAAATTCACATTTTTTTCTACACAGCTCATTTCCACCTTGCTTTTAATAAAAGTTGACTGACTATATGGAAGAAGGGATTTCTTTGCTGTTTTTTTACTGCAGAAAATTGCAGAAAAAGAATATTTATTCGCATGAAGATGTGATCATGTCCCCCAAGCAAATGAGGTGAAAGAGTCAGTTTTCTCCAGCCTGTTAGAGGAATACACATCTGGAAGGAATATTTTAATTCTCAGACATATGGAGTGGGGAGCTTGAGGATACGAGCGTCACACATCACTTCTCCCTTTAAATTCTGTGCTCGTATCTCTGGTGCACAGCAGGAATTATTGCAGATTGTGGACAGTAACCAAGGAAGTGTTGCCATGTTTTTACAACATCCTGACCTCTAGGCTGTTACTTAGTTGATTAGTTGGCAATACAACCCTACAAGGTTTTACCATCTTACTGAAACCACTTTGGATCTTAGCGGTGAACAGCATACTTAGGAAAAGCAACTGCAGGTGGCCAATGGCACAGAGAAGGACTTCCAGGAGCCTCCTCCTGATCCCATGCATCAAGTGTTCTCCCATTCCAGCTCCCTTGGAAAATGCTGTAGTGAAGTGTTGTAGAGAAGCACAGGAAGAGGCATCTGGACCCCAACTGTTGTGAAGATTTGCTGAGACAAATGCACACATGCTTATGGCTCATGGAAAGGGGAACAGATGTGCAGATTCAAGGAATTTTATTCCCCCCCCCCCCCCCCCCCCGCCCCAAATGCTGCAGTCATAGGTAAAGAAGTAGTGAAAATAGATGCAGTTGTGGGAGCAGCAGCAATGGCAAGGACTAATGCTGAGAGGGTGCAGAGAGAGAGAAGAAAGGACAACTTATCGCAGAAACAAGGATAAGGAGGAGGGCATTAATTATGGACTGCCCTGAATAGTGACAGCACCCAAACTGCCTCCCTTAATAAGTTTCCTCTTTTGTAGTTTCCCAGCATCAGCTGCATACCACCCTTTCCCACTACCAGTGTGCAGCACATATGGCTGCCTTGCAAGAATCACACAAATCATCCAGTAAGTTCATTTTTATTAGTAGCGTCTGCTTAATTAAGGGATGCATCATGCTTCATCAATCAGCTTCTGTGCATGCGAGTTGGTCTCAGTCACTCTGCTGATGCAAACTCCAAGCAGACACAGTTCTTGTGCTGTAGGCAAGAGGCTGGTTAGCCAGAATTTGGGCAGCCAGGGGCAGAGTTCTGTCCCTGATCATGAGAAAGAAGTTTCTTACCACAGCTAAGGCAATGGGAGATCCACAGTGAGTTTCTGCTGTTTTGTAGTGACAGATTGAAACACAATGGTAATGGAAAGAAAAATATTAGGATTAAGACTGTGAAAAGCATAATTACAGATTGAAAGCTTTGGTTTGTTTACAAATATGAAGGATTTTCAGTTTTCTGTTTTTTAACAAACCAGGTAAATCAGTTTCTAGAGTCACCACTGATTTACACTGGTGCATTTTAGCGCTGTAGAAGAAATTCCTGAAGATGAACAAGTCAGACAGGTGTGTCCAAGAAAACACAGTGCAGTGCAGTGTCAAACAGAGATGGCATGGACAGAGTATGGCTTTGCTTCACAGGTTAGACTCATGAACCTACACTTGAGTATATGTACGTAAAAGTGCTGGGTCCAGCTAGCCTGGGGTTGACTTCCTGGAGCTGCACAGTGAGATGTGTGTGTAATTACAGATAATCACATACTCCAGTCTCTCAGTTAATGCAAAAAGGGTTGCCTGTTATCACCAGGCCATTAATGGCTCTGGGATAATGCTCATAGCAGCAACTCAGTGAATTATTTTTTATTTGCTTAATAACATTAAAGGTGTAATTGGTCAGATTGCAGTTCAGCTTTTCCATTGCAACCTCTTTCATGGCCTCAGGTACACTTACCCTGGATTTCTCCTGTGCAGGAAAGATTAATTCTGATGAATTATACAAAACTCCATCATAGTTTTGCTGCTTGAAAGATTCATTAAGAAGTGGAACTTACCAAAACCTTACAAATCACTTACAGCCAAAATCAAATTTGGCTTCAGTCTTCTGATGTGAAAGCCTGTGCATTAACCCACCAGGTTACCTAACCCTCAAATGCATCCTTTCAATAACCTGTTTAGTGAATGTAAGTAACACCATAACATACATGTAAGATACGTCATCTCAAAATACACGGGTCATCATTTTCCTCTGCAATTTTCATGGCAGCTTATCCTTTACATATTTTATTATTATTTTTATGATAGCTATTAAAAGCCCTCAGATGCTCTATGGATTGCTAGTGAAATAGTGTATATACAGTATATATGTTTTTTAATAGTGTAATTAAGGTAGATCAGAGTGTTCTACTATATTATTATATACATCTCTGCAATTAGCATATTGTGCCTATGAAAGTTTTATGTGATTTTTACACCTGCAATACCCCACTACACACCTCTGTAAGTAGATTTTCCAGTGGCAATGAATTTTAGGCTATTCCTAGCTGCCTGATAAAAGCAAACCTGTGTGAAACATACTATTTTATCTCATACTATTCCATGCCCTGAAGCTCAAGTGAAAGAGCTTTTAAAGCTATATTAAAAAAAATAAAAGAAAAATATCAATGAGCATATTATCCTTTAATCATCTGTAAGTTACAAAACTTGGACCATTCACGAATCTTTAGGAATAACTTGACAGTACACAGACTTGACCTGAACATATTTCCCAAACATGTGATTACAAGGGACCCTTCAAAAAAGCTTGCCACAGTCAAAAGCGAAGATACACTTTCCACCTTAGATCATTTCCTTAAATTTCCTAACCTGTGAGGTAGAGGATAAGCAGAGAAATGACGTTACAGACTGGGGAAGACAGCCCAAAAATACTTCATGTAAGTTCCTTCCATCTGCTTGATTCACTTATCACAGTGGGCCTGGGAAAACAACCAGGGGATTTATAAGCAATCCTGCCCAAGTGCAGTCAGGTTGCTGAGAAGTAGTTGAAGTTTCAATGGCGTTAAAATACTTTCACAAAGAGTATTCTCACCTTGCAGAAATTTTTGGGAGTTTTGGGAGTGGATTGGTACTGTAGGAAACATACAGAACAGAAATTTCAGGAAGATTTTTTTTCTCCTTACACCTTTCCTATACATTTCTCCTTGAATCCCCTATTAGTCACTTTACTGACTTTGTTACAAATGCATGCTCAGAAGAAAACTAAAGCTCTCAGAGGGGCTCCCCCAAAATATGCGTGAATTTTGATTTTGACCAAGTACTGTACCTGAAATGCATCTCCCCCTTATCAACAAACAGATCATTATGTAAATCCAGCAAAGGAATCATTCACAACTACATGATGTCAGTGCACATTAAGGACTTTGCTTTCATGTAGTTTTTTCTTAGGCCTGTCTGCTGAAACATGACTAATCTAATCCAGGGAAAAGAGGAAACCTCTGGCATCAAATCTGTGTTCCCAAATGACTGACTGATGCATTTTGCCAGGGAATCATGCTCGACATGTAGGGATGGAGAACAAGTCCCTGTAATCTATGACTTACTAGCTGTTTCTAAGTGATTCTGGCTGTGTCAATAGATTTGTTCACAGCTCTAATTGTGTTAATGAATTGAACATAATTAAACTTACAGCATGTCACAAGCTTCCTCTGGCAACTCTAGTAGGTTTCTTAAGTACCAGTTCATCAGCAACCATACTGCAACTGAATAGGTAACTACAGAACCAGCCAGGATGGCTTAGTAACAAAATAGGAAATAAATATAAAACCAGACCTTAATATCACTATTCATCCAATTTATTGCATGAGAGGCAAGGAACTTGGATTGTAAAGGTAGAATTGCCCAGTTTGTTTTGGTTTTTTTTTTTTGGGATACCTCTTGAGAAGCACCCAGCTCAAGCTGTACCACTATTAATAAGAAGTACTTTCATAAAGCAATCTATCTTTTGGCTTATGCAGAAACCTGGAGTTGAATCCGGTTATGGTGACTGGCATACATCATTTTTGTAACATTCCACAAAGCAAAACTCATCTGAATTCTGAATTTTTTTCTTAAAATCCAACTTTCCTATGGTTTGCAAAATTGAATATGATGATTATGTAAAATGTTCTTCCTTCAAAATAGAACAAGGTGCAACAATTTAGCTGGGATGATAAATAACTTATTGCTCATGTACACACAAGTAGGAGTAAGAAATCCTGTTGTCAGCCTCCACTGAGGTTTTGGGAGTCATCCTCTTTTTGGCTACTGTACTTCTAAGTATTTAAAGAATTGTAATAATTCCTGCATTTTTCAAGCTATTTTGTTTTGATCTGTCTTGGGTATTAGCCCTTTAGTCAAACCTCAGACAATAAAAATATCTTATATTTTTCATCCTAGAACTTGTATTTCCTCCTTGCTGCACATAAAAACATTTACAATCAATAATCAGGCAATGTTAAAAAAAACCAAAATATTATTAATCCTTTTCTAAGTTATGTCATCACTAAAAATCTATCTTTAAACTTGTATCTTATTCTCATGTTTTTCTTTATGTGAACACAGCTGCCTTAGCCTGTAGAGAATTTATTTTTCATTTAAAATGTAAGCAAGAAGCAGTGACTATTCACAATTTACTGGTAATATTCTTATTGTTGAAGGAGCTATATGGGATCTATAATCCTAGTAGAAAAAAAAAAGAGCATATATGTGTTATTTTTTTAAACAATAGGCCCTTTCTATGAAAGAATTGATTCTGGTTCAGTGTTTTATAATAAGCCAAAGTGTTGTAGGAATTACTGATGGTGCAGAACATTATCAGGTGCACACAGCATGATTCCTGCACTGTTTTCACAATGTAATTTTTGAAGAAACTCCAGCAAACTAAGCCCTTTTGATGCAGCACTAGATAACAATATGGAACAAATAAAATGATCTAGGAGAAATGTTGCCTCTAGCACAAATAACTGAATCTCATTAATATCCATGCAGTTATCTGCAGACCACAAAAAAATACATGTCTTGCATTAGCTAGCACAGATACCTCTATGCAGTACTGCCTTTAGGTTGTGTAGACATACACAGAGTATTTTCTGATTAAATTAACCTATGTCAGATTCTTAAGGTTATGTTTTTCTTTCTTGTGCATTTGTATCTAACCTGAGGGTGAGCCTTATTTTCAGCATCTGTCTTAATAGAAATTTCGTGGTGATCCTCAGCACAAAGAATTTCTGCTTTAAATATTTTCTTTATTACACTGTGCTTTATAGACCAAATAGTAGCAAACTTCCAGTGCAACTTAGCTTTTTTTCCAGGACTGGGAGAAGGCTGGCTAACATCTTAAGTAGGTAAGCACAACACAGTCAAACTTGTCGGATACACACGTACCGTGTACATGTCAGAGACGTTTGTGTGATAAATTACACAGACCATGTGGTAAATTGCAGTTTGTGCTTTTGACTGCTTCATCTACCCTCTGCTTACTAATCCGTCTCCACTGGGACCACTTCTATAATTTAAAAGATCTGATCAACATCAAATAGCTCCCTTAAAAAAACCACAAAACAACTTGCCACTATACATAAAGCAGGTTTATCTAACCATAGTAAATGCTGGATATGTCAGCAACCTTCAGCTAACATATTTCATGTCATTTTAAAGGGCAATAAATGGCAAAAAAGAGTGGAACAATACAAGAAAAGGCCTTCCCATAGCTCTTAACAGGGATCTTACTGTCCCTGGAAAAATCTGTATGGTGGGACTGAGAGGAGAGGCAAGGCTTGCAGCATAATCCAAAAATAGTACTCTGTACTGAAAAAGAAAATCCAAAGCTTAAACAAAAAAGAATTATAATAAAAACAGAAAAAAGGGAGAAAACCCCCTTCCCTACTCACCAGAACAGTTCTATGAACTCTCCAAGCTCTAAACCAGAAAAATAATCTGACATCTGATGCAATGTTGAGACTAATACACTAATTCCATATGGTTAGATTGATCCATTAATCACTGCTAAAGATAATTGTGTAGGTACCTAAATTATCTGAATCTTTTTTATGAGAAGCAAAGAAGAATAAAAGGCTTTATAACACTAAAAGTAATTCCTGTGGCTGATAATTAGCATTGTGTTTAAACACTCATTCTTATGCTGCTACTTTCCCTTCAAAAAAGCAGAGCAATGCCCTCGTCTTCATTGAACACAGTATTAGCACCTTGGAATTGCACCATTCCAGAGCCCAGACTTAATTAAATAACAAGGTTAGGATCAGACAATATATCAAGGTTATAAACTGGAGCACTAACCTTCTGGAGGGGAGATATTCTCAGCTTTCCAAAGGAAACAGGGGCTCGTGTCTATATTTGGAAGATCCTGAGAGAACAAAATTTAGCACCAGCATAAATTAAGTACAGAGAAGGTAATTTAGGTACAGTTAGTCTCTTTCTGCCTGTGCCTTGGCTCAGGACTGGAGTTCCTGTGCTGCTACAGATAACAACAACATCAAAAAGGAAAGCAGGCTGATTTCCAGAAGCTTTGGGTCAGGCCCTGAACACCATAGGCTCCTTAGGAAGTAACTTCACCTGAGCTTCATCTTCTGCTCAGAGTCCTTTCTGCCTTCTCTCTGCTCAGCACTAGGTTTCATTGAGTTCAATGGAGCTGACAGCATCTGGCTCCAGAGACCAAGGACTTCTCTTAGATGTACTGTGGATACTCCAAAAATGTGTATCTCCACAAGTAAGAAGGTGAATGTAGGCCAACACCAAACCAGGAGGGAGAACTGTCTTTTCTGAAAAATGTCTATACCAGCAGCACGTTGCCTTTTAGGGCAGTGAGGTCTGTTCATAGAGGAAGGTGCTACATAAAACAGGCAGAGGCTTTCTGTGCACGGGAAGACTCAGAGGGTTAGACTGTAAATACTTAACTGTAAGAGGGGAGATTTTCTGGAGTACTAGCCCTGTTTGTCTGATAAGAACCAGGAAATTCTACAAATTAGACAAGTAATCAATAGCATTCAGATTTCAAAGAGAACAAAGTAGAATAAAAACCTCAGACTCATTTAATTGTCTTCCTGGAAAGTTTCACTCTGTTCCATGTTACGAAATAGCTTGTTACGGTTTGATAAAAAAAATATTCTTTGACTGTGACTGTTTTTCTAAATAGAAGATAAAGCATCATTATTAAATTTTAATGCGAACTGCTATTCATGGAGTAACTCATTATGAAAGAACTATTACATTTGCAAAGCCAATATTTGAAAGGTTAGTAGCACTTCACTGAAACAAAGGTTGAAAGGTCCGAAGATACGAAGTGAAAGCTTGGCTAAACAACAAGCAAGGCAGTATGAGCTAACAGTTTGCAATGGTCTGTAGGGTGGATAAACCAGAAGGAGTAAAGATTTATAGAAAAGTACAGTAAAGTGCAGCAAGGACTACTGGAATGAAAATAAGAAATGGAAAATTGAGACTGGGCACATCAGGAAAAAAAAATTATTTGAACAATCTGTTACATGGCCAAGCAGCCTCCCAAGAGATAGGATGAAATTGCTGAAATTCTCTGAAATAGCTAAAATGAACCTTCATACAAAAGAATAGACCATGGTGGCAAGAGCAATGTCAGGACTAGTGCTGAGGAATGGGTGTCAACCTATGGTCACCTGCTTACATCCCTTCATTGCACTGTCCTGACACTGCAGTGAAAGCCCCAAAATGTAGGTGGAAGGAACAGAACAAGAAGATGAAAGAAATAAATCCAAATTTATGTAGTTTTTGTGCCTGTATACATCTCAAAAAAAAACCCAGAAACCCAAAACCCAAAATTGAAATTCCTTCATAATCCTCTGAACAATATGTGCATTATACAAATGTAGCCCTTGACCAGCCCATAGGGGCAGAAATTCCACAAATAACTGCTTTTAGTTCCACATCAGTAAGTTTCTAGGCTGAAGCTGGGTCTCTGTCTGGCAAACAAAATTTCATGACATTCAGGTCAATTTTTCCTTTCCTGAAAGGGCTCATAATCTTTATGTGCACCCAGGCTGAGTTAACTGCCTCTTGTCATATTTTGTTGGGAAAATGGTCTTGTCAATGTAGGATTCTTTTATAACCAAACTTTAGAAAATACCTTTTCAATGCATACATATAGTTAAGTTTACTTTATGACCAAAGGTTTTTTCCCTTCTGCTAGCAACATTTGTTCATTCCAATTTACTCATTCAAGTTCTGCCACTGAAAACCATATGCAAATAAATAGGATACCTGTGGATACCTCAGCTAATAATGCTGCTAGCCATGCATAGCAGTGTAACTTTTTAAGAATAGGCATTTGGGCTCAGGCACACAGAATAGCTGCTAAGAAAGAACTCATCTGGATGCAGAGGTTGCGGTTATTGGGGAGCTGATTGAAAGAACTGAAACTGTTTTGGGCCTGGCACAGAGGGAAGAGCTGAGGATATGAAGGAGGAGGGATAATGCCATAAGGGATGACTTTTCAGCTCTGTAGTGGCTTCGTGTGGGATCACGTGCAGGAGCATTTTATTCCTTTCGCAAATAGGGAAATAGTTTCTTTGGCTTGAGAACTGTTGGTTCCATCAGCAGAATCTAATATTAAGGACATGTTCCCAAGGCACATGCTTACATATCTACACACACAGCTGTGGAAGCTGATGAGGAAAACTTGTCACTGCCTAGTTCAAGAAGGCTTATAGGCAAAATGCAGAAGAGGCAGAACTGCAGTTTGCCATTTTGACTGCCTGAAAAAGAAGTCACCAGCATTGTTGAAAAGTCACCAGCATTGTTTATTGAAGAAGAGTCACCAGCATTGTTCTTCAGTCAGCAGGACAACCCCATTCGAAAAACAGCTTGGAACTGGAAAAAAAAAAAAGAGAAAAAAGGTCAAAAGGGACTGACAGTACTGCCATCCAAGGTGGTTCTTTGATTTCTGCTTCTCCTGTGGAGACAGACAAAAGTGACTTTGAATGGGTATGGAGCTAGAAAACATAGGCATCTGATAACTGGCTATTTTCATATCTGCCAACAGGATTTTAATACTGAATTTTTATTTAATAACCCTTTCTTAGTAACTGGATCTCTAATACCACTAGTATTTTGATATCAGGGTACTTTATGATCTCATATAATGATTTAATCAGTCTGGAGTTAACTATAATTCCTGATTCTAGCTCCTTGTGTGCCCTGATGTTATAATCTGTGGACAGCTGTATAGTTATATTTCATGTTCAAGGTTTGTAAAAGTATTGTATGGTCTTTCTTTGGTTGAAAAAAGAATCAAACACCAATATATAAGTCAAGCAAGTTGCCATATAAGAAAAAACCTATTATTATTAATTATTATTATTATGTTAAGGATTGTATTTAATTAGTTTGAAAATGTACACATTTATGGCAAAATCACCGTGCTTCTTTTCAAACAGTAATATTTGATCTAATATTGACTACATTATTATTATTAGACTGGAACTAACAGCGTCTCATCACTTTTTGAGAATTGTATGACTGGTATTATGTATTCTGTTGAGAATAGAAACACTCCCAACTTGTTTGCACCAAAGTATATTTTCCTTTATACTGCTGTTCAGGAAGGATCTCTTAATAGAGACTGGTGATTATCCTTCAAATTAAAAATTATTATCCCTTACTTTTATGGAACGTAACGCACATCCGAAATGAACCTGACACCTCTCTGCTCTTGAATGATCTTTCTCAATTATTTTAAGAATGAAGTCTACCACTAGAAAAATTATAAATTATAGAATTCTTCCACTCCCAGGTTTACTTTGATTCTGTGCAAATTTGCCAGAATGAAAAGATTACATCTTTAGCAATCAGGTGAAAAAAAAGTACATTGAGGTTTTTTAAATTAAAATATTTCTTTTGACGAAGGGATTAGCCTAAGTTTGCACACTCAGTGTAATTAGTGCATATGGTCCAGCTGTGAAGAAATAGCTGAGGACTTCTAACTTATTATTAATTAGGCTCATTAAAATGCAAGTAAGAGAACGATGCCTAGATAAACAATACCTTATGTCATAAAGTCATTACTTGACAAGAGCTAGTCTTGCTAACAGAAGTCATTACTGATATTTTAAAGGAGCTTTTTTTTTAGACTCCATGGGTGCCAGTTAACTACTTTTGACTGACATCAAGGACAGACATGCAAAGCTGTAAGGAGCCAGCCGTACAGCACAGCAATTCTTTTCACATAATTTCAAAATATGTCTGGCTGAGGTCAAATGTTGACAACCAAATGACAGGCCTTCTTCATTTGCTGTGGTGTCACAGCAGGAGTGTGTCAGAGAAATTTTCCTGGGCCCCTCTGTGAATTTTTACATGTTCACATTTCTTTCCTTGTCTTGTAAGTGGGACAGGATTGGCAGATTTATGATTAACACCTCAGAAGAAGCGTAGACACCATCCCAGGTTGGGAGCTCATGGTAACTGCAGCTAATAATCAAAAGGTTCTCCTTCCACATTAGCAAAGTACAAGAGACCAGCCTTTTATTTGTGTTAATTTGTGTTAGAAAAGGGATGTGAGATTAGCAAGGGCTTTAGCTGTGCACATTGGTAGGACTTGCTGCATTTCTCACTATCAGCACATCTCCCAGTGATATTGGTGTAATGAGAATTGTCCTCCAGACAAAGAAAAAAAGAAGATCTATGCATTAAAAACCAACAAACCAGACACCAAACTGATTTCACAGTTTTATCAATGTTTCCCTTTCTTTAAAGTCCATACATGCTAACTTACAAATAGCTCCTCTGAAACAGCCTCGGCTGAAAATGCATCAAAAGCTGCTATTGACAGGTGCTGAAATGACGGCCTGCCTTTAACACAGGGTCAATTGATAAGTGACTGACCCAGACTTTTGACTGACATGAAGAGCTGTCAGGCAAGCTGCATCATTCTAAGTGGTGAGCAAACACTGAAGAGATCTGAGCCACTGCTGTGTTTGGTAAAATAACTTGTGATAGAAGAAGAGGTGAGAACCAGACTGCAATAAAGTAAGAAATCAAGGAAGGTAATTTCACTTGGGTCTGGACAAGACTGATGTAATAGAGACTTCCTATTGTCTGTTTACCAGCCCTGTAAAACATTCTGTCTGAGGAATAAGTAAAAAAATTATATCTGAGAACCACTGTAGATGCACTCTTGGCAAGAGTTATGCTGTACTTCAAGAGCAAAACCTGCTTTGTTCTAACCACTGGAAACTCCCATGAACATGAAAATATCCCAGTTTGATGGCATTTGTTTTCACTTCAGAGTAAAGGAAAGACAACAAAATCTAGACAAGACCATCTTGGCTCATTCTGCTTTTGTTTACTTTTTAAGCACAGGTGGAGAAAAGTGATAGGACAGAACAGATAACAAAGTACAATATACTTGAAGATGAAAGCGAGGAATTAGTTAAAGCTGAAGATATCACCAAAACCTGGCAATTAGTGCAAAGCAAGTGAAATTATACTCAAACCACATAATACATTTTTATGTTTAAATTCTAAACATATGAGGAAAAAATCTTAGTCTCATAAAATGTAATTGAGTATGTTCTCCCCACTCTAACCTTAGTACATATTGCCTACAGAGTACAGGTAAGATTGACATATGAACAAACTGGAAAAAGCACTTTCATCCTCAAGAACCTAGAAAAATGCCACAAACCTGCCAGTTCCTGAAATGTACCCTGTTTTTCAAGCTGGTCCATTGTATGGCCAGACCCTCCCACTATCTCTTGGACAATGTGAGCACGCAACCTGATAGCACATAACATGTGGCTGCTATAAAGTCTGTGGTCTTATAGGTGTCTATAGTTTACAACCCGTATGCCAACAAAGCACAGGCAGTTGCTCATGAAATTATTACCTAATGGGTGCACCCCAGCACACATTAGACCATGTGGAGAATACTCTGTCTTGTCTTGGTGACCATCAGCTCAAGACCCCATGACCTGTAAACCAGCCTTGGGTAGAAAACCTAGGTTGTTGCTATGTACATGAAACAGAAGAGAAAAATACCTGTGAAGAAACTCGATCTTTCCATATGGTCAAGAGGAAGTGCAGCTTCACAGGTTGCTCACCAACCACCTAGCCTGAAGAGGCTGTGAGTAAACAAATCTGTTCTGGTAGCTGGGGCTTCTTTTTTTTTTTTTTTTTTTTTTTTTTTTGCATAGCTAATCTTTCGCTTTCATGAAGAGTTTAATGTGAGCATTTGGTAGATAAATCAGAGTGCACTGGTTAGTTTTGGTGTAAGTCTGTAATAGAGGCCAGTTGTGACAACACTAATTTTTTAGAAAAAAAAAAATTCTACTTTCCAAGACTATTCCACAATATTCTCTCAAAAGAAGTTGTTTATGTACACAAGCTAATTCATAATCTTACCTGAGAAAATATGTGCATGAATAAAGTAAATCTCTTTTAAATTTTCTTTTTCAGAATGCCTTTTTTTCTAAGTATTTTAACTCTTTATCTAGGTAGTGCTATTCTGGAGTTGTCTTAAAGAGCTGTGTTAAAGATCCAAAGACTATCACTGGAGAATAATTAAGATAAAGAAACTACAGTAGAGTGTGAAAAGCCAGCTTCCCTGTATGCTTTAGAAACAATTGAATTCTATATAACATAAATGCAGCAAATAATTGTTTACCTGAATGAACAGCAGTAAAACAGAAGAAGCAGTGGCTGTCCTCAGAACATCAAGAACTTGTGAGGCCGGAACTCCAGCATGTTCAGATGTTTTCTCTGTACTGTGGGAAACACTTCAGCAAATACTTTGAAATGCATTCAGGAAGGTGAAGAGGAGATGAGAATCTCTGAGCAGCACCTGTGACGAGCTCTGACTGAGCAAACACTGAAATAATTAGGAACAGTCGTGCTGTGGCAAAGGCACGATGGGCGACCAGGCCAGCCTGGCCAGACATGGCCATTGCACAGCTCCTGCACGCTGCAGCAGTGTTCGGGCGCACCCCAAGCTGGCTGCTGGCCTTGGGCAGTTCAGCCACCCTCGTGTCCTCTCCAGGTGTCTGCAGGGACACGAGCCAGACGTCTTGGCCCGGTGAGGTGGTGGTGGTGTGGGCTGAGGGGCCCAGGAGAGCCAGACGCCTATCAGGCCTCTGCCCAGGTCGCGGAGCCCTGGCAGCTGGCAGGAGACGCCTTGCCCTCCATTTCAATGCTGCAAGCATCCTCCGTGACCTTCCCTCTCCCTTCCCAGCACACACTGACACATCCAGCCTAAATTTGCGTCTCGCATCACCTCAGGATACTCATGGCTAATTTCATTATTTTGGAGAGAAAATGCAAATGAAGCCAGACAGCTGGTGCTTTCCTCATGGCGAGGAGTGATGGAGGGGCCTGAGGCCTACCTCATCAGAGGCTCTCATACCCGTCTGCTCAGACAGGCCCTGGCGGGAGGAGAGCAGAGAGGCTGCAGGAGCAGCGGGAACAGATGGCAGGGAAGGTAGGAAGATGGAGAAGCGAGAGGGGCCTGAGCCGTTCGGAGGAAGAGGCAGTGTCAGTTACCTGTGGGCTGAGGCAGCCTCACAGGACAGTTTGGCATCTTGTTTTTAGTTCGGTGGGGGTATGAAAGGTGGCCGCTGGTCAGGTGTTGCACAGTGGCCTTGGGTTCAGGATATTTTAGGGTGTGCTTTAAACCAGCAAGAACCTCAGTTTGCTCCTAGCCCTGGCCGATTGACCGATAACTCCTCCTGAAAACACCATATCTAAACCCAGCAGGTTCAGACGTTGTCTTTTAAATCCCTTTCCAAGAGTAGGCAAAGACTTAGAGAAAAAATATATTCCCCAATACACAAGAAGGAGAGATTTTAAATCAGTTCCTCCAATTATTCATGGAAGAAGGAAGGGAAAACAAAATCATGCCTGTAAAAAATCTTTCAGAACATTGTCTGATAAAGCACCTATACAAGAGGCCTGCAAGAGTAATAAAGACTGCTCAGTGTTTCTCAGCAGTTCAGCCCAACTTGTACTAACACATTCCACAGAAACGTTCCCTGACACCTAAAAAGGTAACGACACCAGGGGCATCTTAGTTGGTAGGAGTTTTTACGTTGTTGTTTTATTATTATTAGTAGTAGTAGTAGTAGAAGTAGTAGTAGTAGTAGTAGTAGTAGCGAAGTTGTTTCTGGAGAGGTGTGAAATCTTTCATTTGACATACCTGCAGGCAAATAGCAAATTAGCAAGTGTAGGATTTTTAATACATTAATTGGAGAGGTAAGTGCTTTCCAGCGAGCAGATCTCTCCCACTCTCTTTCTCTCCTTCTCTAGGTGGTAGATATTTTAAACAAAAGAATAAAAGAAAAAAATGGATTTGAAGAGGTTAAGGTGAATGAGCAGCATTTTCAAGAATTAAAAGGAGATAGAAAAAGCAAGAATATTAATTTCCTGAAGATACATAGCCCTGTCCTCTGAAACATTTTAACAAATTAATTCCCAAGATTTCACATGTATCCTATGTCATAAACCTCCCCAACTACAAACCCCCTCTACATCTGCAACAGAATTCTCTCAGATTCTTATGTTTAATAATTGCTCAGATCTGGCTAGAAACTGTAATAAAATACCAATTGCTTATAAAAGCGAGTGACTGATTCATTAGGTAGGCAGAGGGTCACTATTATCACTGAAGCAGATTCACAGACTTCAGAGAAGATGACTGATGCTCTCCTCACAGACCTAATAACTGGTGTCTGTCACCACAACTAATAACACAAGATTCAAGAGATTTGGTTCCCAGTACTTTTAAGATGCAGACCTGAAGTTAAACTGCTACTGTAAATCTTGTGGCCATCAGTTCAGAGATACCCAGGCAAGCACAAGCTTTAGATCCCATTCTGTGCAGGGTACAAAGGGCTGTTGAGGGCTTTTGCTGTGGAACAACCCCCTTCTTCCCTCCCTGTTCCTGATCCCTCACTGACATCCATACAAAGCCCGTCAGCTTTTCACCTACCTAATTTGTATTACTTGTCCATCTCTCCCATGTGAATATTCTTGTGGGTTATGTGTACCCTCCACTTCTCCAAGTTTCTTCTTCTATCTCTTTCTACACAAGGTTATCCAATACCTTTCCAACCTTCCTTCCTTCCAGTTAACAATGTTGACAGGCACAAGGGCTTCTCCCCAGGACCCTGCCCACACTGTTTTTTTCTTAGTTGCTGTGTCCCATGAATGTAAAAGGCTTTTCCTGTATTCCTCTCCAAATTTTCCACTGTGTCCTTTCTTTTTTCATACAAGGCTGTAGTAAACCTTTCTCTCCTTCTCGGTCCCCATCTAAGTCTGCTGCCACCAATTGTTCCATTCGGTTCTTCCCCTTAGTTCTCTCTGATTCTCTGACTCACAGCCCCTTTTCTCTTCTCCTGCCATCTTTCTTCCTCTCACACTGCAGCATCCATGATGAAGGATCAGCTGAACAGCAGCTGTGTTTCCCTTCTTAACATCTCCCATTTGCACATGTATTCTCCTCTCACCTCCCTTAACGTTGGGCTTGGGAGTTCTCTTTATCCTTGCCTACTTTTGCAGAAATTTAGGTTGATTCTCAGTCACCACAGAACTTCTGTGTACCCCTTCCATATTTGCCAGTGGTTTGTCACACAGACCATTAGCCCAGTACGACAGAATAAACCAAACTTTGTTCTCTTTATTGACATATGGCTTCCTACCCAGACTTCCTTGCTTTCTCCCATTTGCTATTATCAGTTGTTCTAGTGCATATCTTTGGCATTATCTTCTACACAGCATAGATAGAAGACTGTGTCTAAGCCTTGGAAATATTTATTGCATAACATCTCCATGATATAGATTTTCATGTCAGTCTATATAAAGATAACTTTTGGATGGTATCTGCTCATTTAATATACTGATTATTGCAACATTATTTTCTCTGTTGTGTCAGATTCATCACTTATGCTCACTTCTAGAATCTCTCCACAAATTATCCATTATCTCCTGATAAGTGGAAAGCTGATTCCCACATCTGATCAGTCTGAACTCCTGTCTTTCCTTACAAACCCATATTTCACTGTCTATATATTTCTCATTTGCAGCAAGAACAGAAACACAATGAATAGATTTGGATGTATGTATACCATAAGCTCTCCTATGGGTTAAAAATGCTTAGTTCTTCAGGCTGTATTTCCATTTTGCTTTGTTTGTATCCACATTTTCTCTCTGCTTCCTATGTTGAGACTAAGCTGCAAGAATTGGGAAAAGACTGTTTTAATCCATGCTTTCATGGATGAATAGATTCACAGTTCTTAAGTAAAACCAGCTCATAGAAGCTAGGCTAATGTAAAAATCAACACCAAAAGATGAACTCAGAGAAATAAGCAATTTTGCTCATGCATCTGTTTGTTCATAGAAGAAATGGAAATGTCAGAATCAGCCTCATCTTCTTGGTGGGTCACCCTCCACCACCCTACTGACAAGTCCTTTGCATGAAACAGCTACAAATCTGCCTGAGAAAAGGAGTAGGATTTTACATCTCAGATATAAGGGTCATCTTTGAGTCCCCCTTCCAGGAGCAATAATGAGCTTCAATTCCACAGTCACTAAAAAAAGAGGAAGACTGACCAGCAAATAGTCTAAAGAATATATCTGGTAGGACTTAGTTATTTCATAGTTACTGACATGTTTAAATCTTGCCAAACTGGAAGCAGTTTTGGGCAGAAGCATCAACAGAGTGGTAAATACTGCGGGAACTCTACTTGTAGACACAGGGGCATGTCAGCTCCAAGCAGAAATGAGCTGCATTAGCAATCTCTCTGCCAGCTCCCAGTGAGGCTGGGGCATAGCACAGCAAAGCCCTGTGCAAGAGACATTACCTGAGGACTAAAAGTTTTTAAATCTGATCTGCTCTACACTTCCAGCTGTGCAAATAACAGCTGCACCAGGACCATGCTGACAGATTTCCACTGCTTCTTGTTCTGGAGATAACTTAACAGACTTGCTGTGACTCTGCAGAGCCCTGAGTTGCAAGATGTAGCATAATATTGGACACTGAAGATTACAGCTCCCTAAGGAGTTGAAAAATTTTTATTTTTTTTACCAACAAAAAACTGCATAGCTAAAAAATATTTTCTCTTTAAATGCCCTTGTTCAGGAATAGGGTCAAAGTCACACTTGATAATCAACCAGGATTTTATTGATTTTTATTTTGAGCAAAAAATTTATCTGTTAACATTCCTAAGATACATAGAAGCTTTTTTTTTTTTTTTTTTTTTTTTTTTAGTCACAGAGACATTCTGTTTGGCCATCAGCGTTTACAGAAACAGCAGCACAGACATGTCAAGTTCAACATGTTTTCATTCTGTGTTCCCGAGATCAGCAGTTAGACCATTCATTAATTAGAGGCACACCTGCAGTGGCAGCCACATTACTGCTGCTGGACCTAGCTTTAGCACCTTCTAGGAGAACTCTTTCTGCCTAAGCCCTGACTAGCTTGAATCCCACACTGGCTGCACAGCCAACTTGTATGGCTTGCTTGATGTATGGCTTGCTTGAAATTTTCACCCAGCCCTGAGCTGACTCCTCCAGTTTCTCCAGAACTGCACAACATTTCACCTTCTGATTTCACAGACCTGTTTTATGCCATGAAACAAACTATCCTGGCAGAGTCTTAGATAAAGGGTGCTATCAGTGAAATAGAAAACAGCCCTTCTCTTGAATCACAGAGCTGTTAACATTGGTTTCAGATCATGTTTCTTGCAGTCCCTCTCCTCCATGTCCACTCCATGCAACCTACAATGTATGACAGAGGCAGTGCTAAACATGCTAGTTTACCATACAAAGAGCCTTTGACTTGAAAAGAGAAAGGAAAAGAGGAGCTGATACACAGATCAGCTCTTGTTCTGACTCCTCGAAGCTTCAGTAGAAGCTACAGGCTCTGGAAAGGAAGCTCTCCTCCTTCAAGCAAAGCCAAAGTTCAGTTTCCTTGACACAAGGTTCAGTTTCCTTGACAAAGCCCCAAAAGTAAAAGTCCAGCAACCTCACTGTTTTGGAGCAGAAGTACATGTCATAAAATTAGAAAAGCGAGTGGGCTGATTGTGTATGTTCTGGTGTTTCTTAGCAGCAGCAGTCACTCCTGCTTGAGCCTGGGCTCAACTCCAGTTGGCAAGAATTCTTGTTAGCAAATTCATGGACTTGAATATCACCCAAACCTTCAAAGGTCAGGATAACATAACAATTTCTAAACGTAATTTATTTTGCCAATAAGCCCCACCTTCAGAGAAGAGTCTGCAAACCCTATATGCAGCAGAAATGCACAAATGACAGTGTTTATTCATGTCAGCACTTTGGGATGCATAAGAAAGGAAATACATCATACATCCATGGCCACAGCCCCTTGGGCAGAAACTAGAAGTAGTGGATTTAATGCATCACATATGACAACCCTCTTTGTTAGACTGTTGGGTATTCAGAGGAGGGTAAGGCTATTCTCAGCCTTCCCAGTGGTATATGAAGAGTGGTGAAGGCACACCAGGAGAGTAAACACTGTGTTGTTGTGACCACATATGTGCTGTGAGGTCTAGCTCAAAGCTAGCTCTAGCCTTTACACACCAGGAAATTTTGCAGATGAAATCCCCTAGTCATTGAAGTAGAAGTAAAAAGCCCATTCTCTTAAATGAAATAAGTATTACTCCAGGCTCTGATATAGTAGTGTGCAATCAAAAGACTTCTTGAAATTGATGAAGTCCACAGATTAAATTGTATAGGTCACAGAAAAAAAGATTTCTCATTAAAGGGCTCACAGTTATGAACATGACCAGAGTGTTACCTTCTATATAATAACTTAAACTTTGAAATTGAATTATGAAAGGGTAAAGCAGCACCACACAGTAGTATCTGTCACAGGATATTTGTGAAAAACAGAGGAAAAAGTTCTTTAAATACTTAGCTATTAAACAGCAGATATAAGAATAGGTTCTGGTATTGCTTCGCAGCTTAAGAGAAGAAAATCTTCCCCAGTTAGGCAAGAGTGTATACACTGCAGACACATGAAAGAAATCTAAATAGTAACCAATGCTATGTGTTTTGTGACATTTATATTTTTACTTAAGGCAGAAATTGAACATTAAGTCTTATTTTAATTATTTCTTTTGAGCTGTTTTGTAAGGAGGGTGTGATACAGGGCAATGACTCATGCAGTGTGCTGTTGACTTACCTACACGAGATTCCTGTGTACTCCTCATCTACCTGTACGAGTAATCAGTGAAGGGAGCAGAGAATTCAGAGTATTTGAACAGTTTCCTTTTTCTCTAACTGTGCACCATCTAGCAAAGAGCGAACTAACTTTATCTATATGAGAAACCCCACAGAATTTGGTTGAACCACTTGTATGTTAATTACTAAGGCATGTTTTAATACCTGGTTGTAATCATACATCATTATCACCCTTCCTCATACACGGGGCTCACGGAAAGGAAAATACAATGGAAGACAAGCATCTTAATTTGCAAGAGAATTAGCTGGTTTTCACCTAACCCAACTAAGAATTCCCAGTGTTAGATGCAAACTTTGTGTATCAAGGCATACACACTGAATTCATCCACCTGTCCAGCGTCATAGTACATCAAGAGTCAAGACAGAGATGCTTTCATACAGAGGAAAGAGGTTACTGACTCTGGACATAATTTTGTCTCCCCGGTCAGAGATCATTTTCACAGAGAAGCCAATGGTTTGCAGAGGGGAAAGGAGAACTTTGAGAACCTGGTGCTGTTTGAACTGATAATGGCATTGAAATGCTGAAAAAGAGAGAATGGATGGGTGACATCAGTCACAGGAGGTGAAATAGTGAGGTCACTTGAGTTAGATGGATCATGGAGAGTAGATCTGCACTTTGTCCTTTGTCATCTCCAAGTTATTATTCAAATATAATTCCTCTGTACATTGTGTCACATTTGTTAACGTTTTAAAAGTGGTGCTTTTGAGCATTAGCCTAGGAGAAATTATCCTCACCAATATGACAGGTATTTCCATAAGACATATTGTTATTTTAATCTCATGTAAATAGTGGCAATTGTGAATTATCCACTAGAGTGACTTTTTATTGTATTTTACACTTTATGCCCAATATACAGATGATTTAGTTAACAGGTTTGCTGACTGGACTAAGACTGTATCTTCAAAATATTAATTTTAGAATATTAAAACTTCTCCTTTAAACAAGACTGTGCTTTCCCATTTTTGACAAAAACAGCCAGAAACAGACTCCTTCATGTCTGTAGAGCTTAGTACATGCTCAGATACACTACAGTGGTTTCAGTTTAATTTCCACTAAATTATTTTATCTCATGTTAAAATTTTGCCAGAACATAGTATAAGAGACTATTTAGACACTGTAAGGATTTGGCATTACTTCCATAGAAGTAAATAACAAGACCTGAAAGCAACTGACCACTAATTAATTTCTCAAATGTACGGCATACAAATGCTGAAAAATAAAATAATGGAGAAGAATAGATAATAAGAGATAAGGTGTATCTTACCATATATATATATAAAATCTTTCTTTGGAGATGAAGGATGATTCAATTGAAGGATTCAATAATTAAATTAAATTAAATTAAATCAATTATTAATTTAATTAATAAATAATTATTATTAATTAATTATTAATTAATTAACTATTAATTAAATCTTAAATTTATATAAATTTTAAAAACCATTTAAAATACATTTAGAAATACAAGATTTCATCCAGAAACCCCTCAAGCATTGCTCTGTGTTCAGCAGATACAGCAACAAAGCAATATTAATACATATTTGAAATTAAATTTCTCTGAATTCCTTTCACCACAACTCTGCTCTCTGAAAATCTTCATTCTGTTTTGACTGCTGTACAGAAACTGTGATTTGATATCTCATTCATAGCCCAGCTGTGCAGGAACTCTGTTTAGTGCAAAGCCTTGCAAAAAGGAAAAAAAAAATCTTATTTGACCATGAACTTCAGATGATCTAGTTAGCGTTACTGTCAAGCATCCCGCGGTCTTTTTGAAAAGCAGGACTTGTCCATGTTGCCCTCTGGCCAACTTCAGTGGGATTGAAGCACTAGCGAGAGCCATCAAACTGCCTGACAGCTTGTCACCAGTGAGACTCTATTAATTTACACACATTTTCCACTGTTTGGCATTTACCATGATAACTCTTTTCTTTCCAAGCAGCTCCTGTTTGCATTTAACACTCGGGTTAATTTTCATCAGAGTTTAAATTTAGCCATCAGTTATTTCAGGGGAGCTGTCAGCCAACATATGGAGGAAAAAAAAATCCTTCTGAATTTATAATAAAGTGGAATCTGTTGAATGTGAAACAAAAAGCAACTGCAATATACTGCAAGGCCCCGATGGGGGGACCAGGGTCAGCAAAGAATAGCAGAGTGGATTAGTTGCTCTATTCACCAGAGCGGCACCTGACCACCTCAGGAGCTTCTTGATATATCAAAAAATGATGGAAAGACACAGTTCAATTTGTCCCCCTTTTATAAAGGATAATTAACCTGTCAGTCTTTCTGCTTTAACAACTTCATTAAATTGGAGCAGAAATGGGTGCGGGAAGCCCCTGTCTTTTTCCAAAATGAGCACAGGCGCTTGTTTAAATCATTGAACAACCACCTTACATCTTCCTCTCCCTTAGAATAATATGATGTTATTTTAGGGTTTTTTAGGTGAATTTCAGCACCCTTCCTTAAAATGTAGCATTAAGCTTGCTCTCACATGTCCAACACTAGGAATCATCTTAATTCCAAAGGAGGAAAATAATCAGGCATATAAACAAGGAAAACTGTACCAATTAAAGATGGTGCTTACAGGGTTACTGTAATGCTTCCAGCATACAGTGATCCTTCTCAAAGGTGAGATGACTTTTCCAGGTAAGAATGAAAGAAGCAAACAAAGTCCCCCTTTCTTCTGGAAAATTGTAAACTTTACAATTTCTGTTCTGAACTGGACAAAATTGCTGTCTCTAAACTGCAAAGTCTGCAGGCAAGTTTATATTGAAAAGATGAAAAATCAAATTTATGTGTACAACTCTGGAAGACATATTTAGGATTTCATAAATAATAGTCCTTATAAATAATTAACTGGATACAGGCTAAGTTACTAGTCAGTCCAAAATCTTCATCTGTAATTTAAGTGTACTACACCATTCTGCAAGGTGCATTTTTTGTACACTATAATATTTTCCTCTACAGAGCCATTTTATGTGCACAAAAGACTTAAAGACATCAGAGAGAGGGAAACTATTTCCCCAAATATCAGCTTTCATAACAACAGGAAGAGTGAATACTCGCATATACTGCACTGTAATCTTGCATTTTAGAAATCACACATTTTCTTGATGATTATTCAAAAAATCCTGCTGGTATACAAAAAAATAAAAGAACCAAACCCCCACCCTTTGTGCCCAGTTCTATGGAAAGAATGTCATCAATTTTATTCAGAAAAAAAAACCTTTATGTAATCTGGCCAATTCTTCTGCTGAAAACAATGATATAGATTCATTTATTGCAGGGGTGACACAAATAAATAAGTCTGCCATAATCTAATTGTATGTTGAAATTATAAATTAATGAAGTTAAAATAATTACTATTGTTGGCTTTTCCTTGCTTGCTTGTTTGGTTTTAAATGTTGGTATACATCCCACCACATCAATAAAATTCCTTGGTCAACAAGAACAGAATTTCAGCATCTGAACAAACAGAAAGGAATATAATTCGAAGTTATTGCCACCACAAACTTCCTGCAAGAATAATAAAACTTACTCTATTTGTATGAATTATTTTTATGGACTGTTTTGGTATCTTTTAATCGTAAGTGACCTACTAATGAAATAATCCCATTACCCTCTAATTCTTTATCTACAGACCCATAATGCATCTTCATTTTAACATTCTATTTTTAGAATTGTATACAGATTTGTAGCTACATTTAGAAATCACTTTAAATTTAGTATTTTAATTTTACTTTTAAAATTCAGGCACAGAGACTGAAGCTATTAATGTGCCAGAGCAGATTAATGTGCCGCAGTAGACTTGCACTTTAGCTAGATAAATACGCACAACTGGTTTATTGCACACATGGAAAAAAGCATAAAGAAAAATTAATTTAAAATATGATATTATCATTCCTAGTCTTATGAAAGAAACTAAATACCTGCTAATCTGAATTTGTGGGGAGTGTTAATTCACACAACAATATAAGAAAGTTCTTTGTATTTCAAGTAATGGAGAAGCTTAATTTACTATTATTTACTGATATCTGTTCCTTAGTAAAAAAGCAGCTGCATACTGATAAACTGGAGACTGAATTTAAACACTGCATCAACAGGAACCTATTTCACAAAACACATGCTTGATGTACATTTTTAATTAAACACTTGTTATACGAAACTTTTCAAACTGATAAAAGGCTAATTTTTTCCTTCAGTCATTTGCTAACTTTTCTGGTTTTATTTATAACATATTTTTAAAGAAGATATCTGGTGGGCTTACAGCCTTCATTGTATAGATAAAAGATGTACAGCCCCAAATTTAACATAGTAATTGATTTGGCATACTTTGTATCATTCCAACGCAGACCACTGTCTACCTGCATTTGTAAACAGAAATTAAAAGCCTGATAGTCTGGTCCACAGCGTTACTGGGAGAGTCAGAGTGAAATTCAAAATGGCAACTGTTCTTGCCACTGGTGGTTTTCCAACTTGTACACTGCCTCAAAAATTGGGGTTGCAGACATGGACTGTCATTATTTCACCAGAGCACTGACATCCCACTTTTTTATACAACTTGGCATGTTTGTTGGCTTTTTCTTTTAAAGAAAAGCCCAGGGGCCAGAAAGAGGAAGAATCCTGTGGTCTGTTAGATGCACAAGCAGGGATAACAGGAGAGGCATAGCAGTGAGGAAAAGAAATGGCTCAAATCTTTCTGAAATAATGTTAGAAGTGTTACAAAGGCAACAGAAGGGAAGAGCTATCAGTCAAGTCTTATTGGACATTCACTAAAAGGAAATGACTATAGTAGGTGTAAAGTTTGAGAGGCAATTACACAGATCTTGCTCTGTATTTGAAGCACAGAAGAGAGCCTTATGGTAAGGTTTCTGTAATGAAAACGCAACCATTTGGTGCCTAATTATTTAAAAAAGTATGGATATGTATGGATATACGGAGGTATTTATGTACATGTGCATATAAATAATTTTATATATAAATAACTGCATTTCCCTTTCATTCTCCAGCACTCTTTCTCTTTTACCAGCTCAGATTTTATGATTTCAGTTACTTGATACTATTTTTTTATATCATACTCTTACCCCATTATATTTCTGGTTTAAATTTTAGAGAAATATCTAAAAGAGCTCCTATAAGAAAATACACTTATCAACATATTTTAGTAATGTCAGATATTTTAGTGTTCACTAAAATAAGTGTTTATGGAAGTCTAAACTAGGGGAATTATGACTACTATGACTGGTAGTAGGAAAGCAAGAAAGTTCAGCTAGCTGTGGATAGAAAACACACATGGGCACCAGAATGTTTAGAGAAATGCTTAAATTGTCTTAGATTTAATCATTATAATTTATACCCTTTAAAATCATGGGTCAGCTGTTCAGTAGCTGCAGTGTCTTTATAGAACACTAGAAAAATTTTCCTTTAATGATTTTATTTTAACTTGCAATTGGTTTATTCCAATCTTAAATTGAGAAATGCAATTAAAAGAGAATGAGAAATATAGCACTTGCTGTCCCATGTTTTGAATGGGTATTAAAATTAAGCTGTCCTCATATAACTGTATAAACCTGACACCAAATTAACATGGGGGTTATTAGGAGTTGTGTTCACATCCTGACTACAGGCCAAATCAGTTCAGGGTCAAAATTCAAAAATCTTAGTTGATTTTATTTTTAATTGGGGTTTCCATGTCCCCCTTAGCCCAGCATTCTGCACTCCAAGATAAGATAAAAATTTAGGAGTACTTAGTGCGGTTGGGCTTGCAGAACAGGATCTGAAATTACGTCAATGCTTTGGCCATCATTCCTTCTCTGGAGAGAGGAAAAACCCAGTTTATTCTCTTCTGATCTAAAAGGAGCCAGATTGTTCCTCTGGTGTTATAAAATTGCTGCCCAGAGGAAAATTACTGGTAAATCTCAAAAAATAAAATAGTGTGGGTATACTCTGTACTATTTCATCCTACATTGCATGAAAAATTTTGATAAAGCCGATACCAACCAGTGTGATCTGACCTGATCCTCAGCATAAATGATTCCTAACTCTAGTGAAATGCTAGGTTCAAATATTGGTACCTTTTCTCTTTTAGGGGCCTTCCATACTCATGCTGCAAATTTCTAAGCTCCTTCCTAAAGCAAGTTGCATCTGGTGAGCCATCCAGCAGAAACTCAATGCAGTGTGATGGAATCATAAATCAGTAAGTTCAATACATAGAAGTGATGAGATACGCAAGACCTATAAAAACTATCAAATCCATCCTTTTGACATCACAATACCAAACTTAAAAACATTTTCTCCAGAATGGTTTTAAAAGACCTATTACATTATTTCCACCACTTCACTTTTACATATTTAGACTAAACTTTCTTATTCTTATCTGTTCCCTGTGATATTTAGACCAACTTTATCACACACTGGGCTTTAATCTCTTTTTCTCCTGCTTTGGTTGATGTTCATGGCTACTGCTTGAAAGGTATTAATAGGATGAGACTAGTGATGTTTTACATTAATGAGTCAGGGTCTTAATCCTGGAAGACACTGCAGAAGAGGGAAGAAAGGGGTTCCTCTGGGCTTGTAGTGTCAAAAAATCCACATGAGTTATACTGCTTTTTTTGTGACAACCACATAATTTAGATAACATGTATGTATGGCACCTCAAGGACTCCAGAACAGAGAATGAAAAATAGATTTAGAGTAGCTGGTGAGTAAGATGCAGTGACAGATAAGAGAAGAAGGTGTAACAGCCTGTCTGTAGGCTTTGCTTTTTTCAGGGACTTTTGATTTTGATTGGACAGTACACCAGAACAAACACTTGAGAGAGTTGACAACTCCCCATTGTTTTGGAAAAGCACTGTGAGCACTTTTGAAACAGATTTTTGACATAATCTTTTAAGGGTGTGAAGAGAAAATATTTTATTAGATTGTGGTCTTCTGACCCTCTTACTTTTAATGGGCATAGAGAAGATAGAACTAATTATTTGGTAACTGTCAGATTTTTGTACACAGTAGCATGAAATCCTGTTGTGATGAGCATGTGATAACTGACAAAAAAAAAAAAAAATCATCTGCTATCAAGCCTGAGGTTCTGCAGCTGCAAAATAGAGCAACCTCATGAAATGAGCAGTCCCATAAAATGTCAGTGATGCTACTCACTAGAGAAAGATTGCAGCATCACAACCTTACACAGCCATCTAAAGCAATAATGTGATGCTATAACAAAACAAAGTAGACAGTATAGATGGGAATGACAGCCACAATATAAATCCAATCCTTTACTTCTGAGAATAAAACTGACTTTCTCATTGATCTTCTTTTTGAACATATTAATGTTTGCTTTTATTATTTTGTGGACATATATGCATGTACTGTGTAAAGTACCTTTGTTAGTAAGCACTACAGAAAGGTTTTTTATATTTTTAAAGTACTAATTTTTCATTTTCAATGTTTGGAACTTTCATTTTTGCCAATATCTCTCCACAAATTCCAGTTGTTGGGGTGTGACACCTACTCTGGCACACGCAGTGTATTAGTTATAGTTAAGGAAAAGTAACTTCTTATTGACATGTTAATTCCTAACCACAGTGTAAATAAAACCCCTCCTTTCATAAAATAATTTTTCATGACAGAAATTTTATTAAAAGTGCTGTTTGCAGCTGTGATTTATTATACATGGTAAAAAAAAATTAAAAAGCAACTGTATATTTATGCAGAAAAAAAGCATTTATGTCTCAGAATGCTGTTGGGATTCAACTGGTATTTCAAAGAGTGATGTATCTGCATGCATGTAATATGGGTCCTTTGGTCAGAATGTTGATTATAGGGAGACCAAAGCCTTATTGTCCAGCTAACCAAAATAAGCAATTCCCCTCAAATCTAATTTTATCTGACTCTGTATCCTAACTGTTCCTGGTTTTGGAACAGTTCACTCATCAGAGTTTTAGCAGCAGGGATGGAAGGAGTTTAGATAAATAAAAGAACAATGTGGGCCACTGGCAAACGTGGAAAGGTAGTGATGATGTTTTGCTCACTGGTCATGTGATCAGAAGGAAACCACAATTCACTTCTCTTGCCCAGATTGCTGCAGAAGCCCATCTACTGAACTCTTTGACCTCTAGATTGAGCCCTTGTGTTTCCTATCTGGTAAATATGAAAGTTTGCTGTGTAAATACGCAAGCTTTGGTGAGAAAAAAGAGGAACCCATCCTAGATTTGTCTAGAACCCACTGACATAAATTTAAAAAGACTTGTTGTCCTGCTTCACTGACTTAAAAGTGGAGGAACGACCTCTGTGTGCTGACCTGCATGAGGCTATCAAGGTGATCCTACTACTTGCAAAATTCAGAGTTAATCTTTCAGGAGAGTGAACTCTGGGTCTGTGTTCAACCAAGGAGACACAGTTGCCTTTGTTCAGATTTTTCTAGGGGTGGTCTGCTGCTAATACTCAGAAGGCAGTGGTTGTCTGAAATACTGATAGGAGTGTCTGCTCAACTCTTCATCACAGAATGAAGTTAGTGAGGCTAAATGACAATTGAAGGTTTCACCTCAGGTACTTTTCTTGTAGCCACTTCCACCAACATACATATTCAGGATTAGGAGTCTATGACATGGGCCAAAATAAAATCATAAAACATCTCTTCAGTGGTCAGAGATAACCTAGCAATGCACATTTTCAGAAGTTTTGGAACTGCAGGGGGCAGACACACTGAAAGTAATTTAAACCTTACTATCTGCTTTGTTATGTCAAACCTATAATCCTGCTTAGAAATGAAAACTTCTTTAGCTTTGTAAAGGAAAAGGAACTCCTGAGCAGGTATCAAAACAAGTTCAATCTACTGATGAACTGGAGCTCACGGCTGTGCTAGGTTCTTTGTGTACCTACCACACTACGTGTTTTTGAGGCAGGGAATATCTGAGTGGCTACTGTGTATTTGTACCCCAATTTATACACAAAAAAATTAGCAACATGATATAAGTGAAGAAGTTGAACCATTCCCCATACCAGTGTACACCATGTAGCTGTGACATGTTATTTCTTACAGATCATTAAAAACTCTGTCACTTGCCTAAACCAAATCTTTTAGCTCCTCTTAGGAAGATGCTCAATGCTCAAAGCTATTTTCAGGTAATTCAGGATTAATTTATATTTTTATACACCTTATGAAATGAGAAATCTATGTGGAAATATAAGCTTTTGGAGAGGATAAAATCAAGCAACTCTAGATAGCTCTCCTGGGAATTACAGAGGCAGTAATTCAGAAACAAAGGCTCTTCCAATTCCTGTATCTCAGTTGTGTTCAGCGGGTCAGTCCGTGTGAAATGCTCTCCTTCTCAGAGAGCCCTCTTGTCTGGCTTCAGAAAACCACTGTAAAAACAGAAGTTAGAGAAATGAATCTCCTATTAATCAACAGATCAAACATGTTTATTTCCTCTGCCAAAATAAGTCTGTGAGCCATGTAATTAATTTTTTTGTTTGTAACAAAGAGCTAACAGATCAGTCTTGAGTTTCTTCGCTGCATTTCTTGTATAAGAGTTAATAGAAGACAGGCAATTTACAAATAAGATTACTATAACTTACTCTTTTGCTATTACACTTGTAAGAACTACAAGGCAATACTTGATGTACTTGATGTACAAAGACATCAAATACTTGATGTATTTGTATTCCACTGCATCAGATTTCTCTCTTCAGCAGCTGGTACCTGGATATTTATGCTGTGCATTGATTTTTTTAACTGCAAGTGCATCTAAATGGAAAGAGTTGAACATATTTTAATAGTATTCATAACTCTGTGAACACACTGTTACAGTTACAGTTAACTGTGTGTGAAAGTTAAAATTATTAATACTATTAAAATTTATTCAACTCTTTATATTTAGATGCAAGCCTATTAAAAACCTACTCCTGACAAATGAAAGCTGTGTTCCAGGTAATCTGATGTTTCGTATTTCCCAATATTGTTGCTGTCTCCATTTGCTGACAGAAGTAATCTACACACAATAGATTAAGTCACATATTTCAGTAACCACCTCTGTCTTTCCAAGTGAGCGACCCACTATGCCTGTATATGGGGAGGCTCTGGGAAAGGCACCTGTGGTGAGGAATGAATATTCTAATGTTTCTGAACCTTTTGGTGAAGGTGAAGGGGGCTTGTTGAAAACATTGCTGTGAGCAGATGGACCCCTGAAACCATCTGCTATCGAAGCAACTAAATGTTCAATGATGCATTACAAAATTATTTAGCTCTCAAAGAGCCTGAAAGTAGTTAGTAATGATGGCATCTGTACTGAGAGCAAACAACCTATTTATATATGATCTATCACTTCGTAAACCGTTTGGAGACCATCTTTCCTTAAAGCAGCAGTAGTCTTGTCTTACGTCCCAGAATAAAATACCAAGATGCGTGCATGAACTTGCAAAATCCTATCTAGTTCATTTTTCCTTCTTGTAAGAGCACACTGTTTGCTGGCACGTGCTGGAATGCAAACTTGGTTTGTTTTTTTTTTGTTTTTTTTTTTTTTTGTGGAAAGGATTGCACTGTATTCTAGAGCTGCTCTATCAGTGCACAAGCCTAACAAGTGCAAAAACATCGCACAAAACAGTAATGTTTTAACTCAGTCTTAATCTAATAAGGATCTTATGTTTTTCTTTCCTGTGAAAAATTTCATCCTATTTAGTTGTATTAGTAAAGTAATAGGTATTTAGGAATCAAGTCTTCTAAATATGAATTCATTTTTTTTTTATCTACTTATGTGATTCTTATACATTATATAGTTACCATGGGAACTATTAAAACCTGTCTGTGTGGATTTAGTTATGTTCCATGCATGAAGTCAATTGCTTTCTAAATATATAAAGATATTATACATTGCATTATAGACGTTTTTGCACCTGAAAATCACTGTAATTTTAATTATTATTTTTTAACACATTTCTACAAGAAATGAGCTTTAGATGAAAATCTATTCCAGCCTAAGTGATATTGCATTATTTTCCTACTCCAGATAATAAGAACAGAGGAAGTTATTTCTTTTGTTTATTTTCTCTCAATATTACTTAGCATATTTAGAAACTTGCTTAAAAATGATTTCTCATCTGAAAGCTCTTTCAGCTATATTAGAAACCTGGACTTCAGTAAAATCTCTGCATATAAATATGAGAAAGTGCAGCTCCGAGTTTTAATCAGAAATCCCCATTAATATCAACAGCGACATATCAACATTAATATCAATCAGCTTTTCTGGTCCAATATCTTTGCTGAGGTTTTACAAGTTATTTTAATTCTTTATTTGTAAGCAACAGTCCTGGTGCAGAAAGCAGAGATTATTTTGCCCAAGGAAACACATCAGACTAATGTGTAAACTGTAATTAAGCAGACCTGATATGGCCTAACTTCAGCATGGGCAAGTCCCTTTGCAAGCACAGACTGCCCCATTCCGAAAACCTTCACTGGGGCAGAATTTATCCCCCTGCAGAAGAAAAGACACATTGCTAATCTCTGAAAATTGAGGAACAGTCAGCTAGATACCACTGACCATCTTGAGCTGTATTCCCATTTCTTACCCTACTTGCTCATTTACAGACCTCACAGTCTTTCTTAGAGACTTCTCCACCCACCCAGCTCAGAGCAGCCCCTACTGCAACCACCACCTTCCCTGGGATGCTTTCCAGCCTCAGCATGGCACTGCTTAGACCTAGATTGCAAGCTCAGTCTCTAGCAGAGATCCCATAAACCTGAGCAGTTTGGAGCTTGGCAGTGACAGTCCATTTAAGTGCTACGGAGAGGCAGAGCAGCTCCCACCCACTCCCGTGGAACACACTCCTTGTAGAGGCTGCACACAGACTGTTCATGATCCAGCTTTGAATAAAGCCTTTGCCATGTGCTTACATTCCCAGTAACCAGTTAATCTATGTATATTTAACAATCAAACCTAGCTCAGAATAGCATAGGCCTAAGTCACTTTAATTTTCAGGGGGAAACAAATACTTCAGTCCCATATATTTTGTTGTGGATGACTGCAAGCTTAATTTGACTATATTTTTCTGTGTCCTATCAGCTAAGCTTCAGTTTTTTAAATTAACGTATAGAAAAGGTGTTATTAAACTGTTAAAATGTTTAAAGTTGTTATAAACTTAATGTGACACAGCATAAATTTATCCCTTACAAGCTTTGGAAATGTCAGCATGTGGGAAAGGGAAGATAGGACCAAATATCTTCTTTAAATCACATATTTTTCATAGAATTAAACTGTGAAGCTTTGCAGGAGTCTGAGTGTTTGGTGGAATACTTTTCCCACTCTCCTGTTCTTCTCTACAGACTTCAGGTCTACTTGACATGGAGGCTGCAATGTGAGTAGGACTGAGGGAAAAATTGCCCCCCTGATAGCTACAGACACCACAAAAATTAGAGGACTGAAACAAAAGGCTGGCAGGTCTGGCTGACACGCTAGATCCCTTTCCTCTCTACCACCTGTCAATCAACCACCAGTCAATCACAGAAAGCCACAATCAGCCACTTAATGACAGCCAGATGGCATCTACTTCTCATGAACTGTACTCCTGAAGTCATATTTGCTCCCTGTAACAAGGAATGTTTCCCATCCCCGTAATAATGAGGTGTTTTTTGTATTCAGACACAGCCGTAGTGCCTCGCACCTGTGACAGGACACCCCTGTGAGAAGAATATGTGCTCTGCCACATGCATTGTTTTGCTTTGGAGGAAGAATCAATGCTGCTTCATCCCTCAAACTTTGATCAGGGACAGGCTTGCTGGTTTGTGAATAAGAATTGAGAATAACTTGGAAATTGTAGCTGGTGTTCATTCTGCCTCCCTTATTTCTCTGCAGTCCTGACACAGGGAAGGAATCCATATGGAGACCAACGTGATCTTCTTCACACCGGTTTACCAATGATTTCAACCTTGACCCAAAGGGAACACTTCTTCTGGAAGTGACAGGTAATTTAGCTTTCTTGCTTAGTTCTGGGGCTCTCTTGTGGTGAATTATGTATAGTGCTTCTGTGATATGGACCTTTGTCCATGAAGTAACCAGACGAGGCTGTTGAACTGCTTTTAAAGGCATTTTATCCATAAACACTCAGCAGTCAGGAGGGTGCTTTTTAACAAAAAATTTCTTCTTCAGGGCAAAGTGGCAAACTCAGTTTTCAGTTGATGAAGTTTGGGCCCATCAAGCATGAAACGGGATTCAGGCCTTGCTGGCAGTGCTTTTCACTGAACTGAGGGGAGGCCAGAGGTTTTTCTCTGTTAGGGGACAGTAATTCTGTTACTGCATTACAGCAGGTACATTTCAGTGACATAATTGAAATTACAATTTGGCCTCTAAGGAAAGTAAAAATCTTCTATGATCACCATACACTCTCTGAGCAATACTCAGAGAGTGTATGGTGGTCATAGATCTTTGTTTTCTAAGATGCATTGAATCCAGTGCAGCAGGAGAGGCTTATTTATGACCAAACTGGAGAAACATGGTTCTGATGTGTGAATTTTAGCCTGGGAGGGCCCCATTACTGACCAGCTCTGCAGTATCCAGCAGCTCCCACCGTCTTTATTAAAACCTGCTTGGAAATGGTTCTGTACAGCTGAGAAAGATAAGAACTGTGTTTTCTAGTGAGGATTAACTATGGATTGCATGACTTGCATGACCACATTTCATGGGACCTTTAAAAGTGTACCAGCTCTCTACTCACAAGAAAGTAACTATGTTTGCTGCTCAGCAACAGAAAATTACTTTCTTCAGAGTTCTTTCCAGAGTTTATTCAGTTCTTTTTGTCAATTTTATCTCTGGTGCATCCCTCCAACTCCCTCTCATTTCAGGAAATCTTCCAGCTTTATCAGGCAGGTGCAGAAGATCTTCCCAAGAAGATTCCTCTCTGCATTTCTCCTGTGCTTACATTTGTTGCCATACCAAAGACATATTAGTGATTTTTTTTTTCTTGACAATTTTAAAAGCTTCTCCCTCAAGAAATCTTGGAGGCAGATTTCTTGCAACTCAAGGACGGACAGATTTTATCCATTAAAGATGGGATGTAAATGGAGGCAACCTTCCACAACACCCCCCCCCCCTCCCCACATATACATACATTTCCAGCCTGGTTTCTAGAGTGCAGACAGAGAATCTCATTAGGAATCTAATATAATAAGGGCATGTAGATACTGGGGTTGGGGGGTTGGAAATCAGATTAGCTTCATTACTTTATTCTGCACCTCACAGCGCTTCTGCCAGTGGACAATTGCATTAGATCAGAGAGGAGATCAAAAGGCAAAAACTCCCCAGAAAAGCTGCTGCTCGTTGTCTGAGACAGGAATGGGAAAAGTGCACTGTTGGAGGACACAGACCTATGGTAGATACCAGACACATTTTGGAAGGGCAGTAATTTTTTTCTTTGAACTTTGCCTATTGAGCTTTTGTTGTTTGCAAGGCCAGTCTAGATTTCAATGCATAGAGACATGATGGAAACTAAGCAACTGTTCAAGTGTAAGCAAGTGGACACCCAAAGAACCATGGGGGAGACAATACTCTAAGTGCCAGACAGGTCCTAGCTACAGAGCACTAGTGCTTCAGTCACCATTATCTTTTCTATAGGTACTTTTTTTCTGGAAACCTTTCAGCTTGGAAGCAACAGCTCAGTTGCGTTCTCTGCTTCAGCAGGGATAACCTGGGAAAGGAATACAAGAGTGTGCCACTTGCCTTATAAAACAGTAACAGCCTAGTCCAGTTCAACACCCTCCAGGAGCAGTCTTCCTTTACCGGTTCTATAGGGACACAGTGACCACAGTGGCAACTTAACTGGCTGCCCTCAGTTACTTCAATCCACACAGACTGATGTAGTTCCTTCAGTCCTGAGAGTGAAGCCTAGACTCCCATCTCATCTCATATCACACCTTGTCTGGCAGTTGTGGAAATTGGGCTGAATAGGACCTCTTGGCACAAGAAATGCCATGTCCTCAGTAAAATACTTTAACATGCTCCTGAGTTGCACTGAGGGACCAGTCACTGTGGATTGTTGCTGTTGTCAGCAGAGAATGGGGGAACATGATGTTCAGCAATTTCTACTCCATACCTCCAGCTTCCCTTTAAAGAAGTCCAGACATCTGAATCTTGATCAGAGAGCAAATTTGAAAGACTGACTTGGATGAAAGCAGAGTAAGAAGTCCCTGGATCTCAGTCAGAGCAGGTAGGCCATGCTGATTGTATCCAAGAATGTTGAATGCACTGTCAAATCCCAAAGCATTTATTCTATTCTTTTTCATTTCCTAGCATTGTGCATCTTATGCACAGCTGGTGCTTTTTTTTCTTCCACTGCCATTTTCTTCTTCATTCTCCTTATGGAAGTTCTGTAATTTAAGCAAGAAAAATAAATGCTAAATGCTATTTCTATGACAAAAAGTCTACCCTCTACATATCACAGAAAGAGAAATAAAAAGGGAAAAGAACACAGGTGATTAAATCAGAAATATAAAGTGGAAATACAGATTATGTTAGAAACTAGGTATTGCTTATGAAAACATCTTGTAAGAAAGTAAAAACACTATCAACTGCATAATGCTCACAGGATCAGCTTACTCATACTGCCATACACTTGGTGAAAGTGTTGCAGAAGTCCTAAATTCTATTCTTGTTATTGCTTCAATATTTATTCAAATGTCAAATTCAAAAACATCTAGACCCTTGTCCTAGAAATAGAGAATTTTTAATACTCAATTTTTTGGTTCATAATCTTAAGTCTTCAGTTTGTGAACAAAAGGATCACAATCTAAATCTATAAAAACCTAAAAGTGCTGTTTACATGAATAAAGAGGTCATACTCTTTATCATTTCTATTTACTGAGACTATAACATTCTTTAGAATGCAAAAGGAATACAAGTTTTCATAGGTCATGCCAAGTTCACATATGCTGCAAAATTGCTTGGTAATTTAGTGACACAAGTGAACATATACTATAGTACTCAAGTGTCCTCTTGCCTCAGATTCTATGCCTTTCAATACAATTTTACCCAGTCCAAAATTTTTTCCCTAATTTCAAAATAAGTATGCTCGTTTAGAAGTTTTATCCATCCCACACATACCCCAAAAGATCATCTGTTTCTCCCAGCCCTTACATTTATTCCTGTCAAAATCCTCTTCTATTGAGAAATTAAGAGTTCAGTTCTACAGCTGTATTTTGTTGCCATTAAAGGTACACCAGTGAAGATTTTATTACCACAAGTGAAAAATACATCTGCTTCTTCAGAAACACATTTGCAGATGACAGAGAAACAAAGGTATTAGAAAAAATACAACAAGAAAAAACCTGAGCACTCAGGGGTAAGAAAAGACTAAACAAAGACAAGTTGCTTGAGGCAGTCAATAACAGAAATACTCCAGTAATAATGACAGCAATAGGAAGCTTTTTCAAGCTGCTTTTTCACAAGTCTATACAGAAAAATCTATACTGCAACTTTTACTGTCAGGGCTATCTCTTTATATATTATTCCATATTTTAAAAGGTCTAATAAAAAGCATGCTTTAGGGTTTCCACAGGCATCATGTACTTTATCTCTACCCTACCAATACCAATCAAATAGAAAATATTTTCTCTGGATTCCTCTCATGTCCCCTCCTTTCCTTGTTTCCAGGAGCATGTTGGAAATATCACAATTTGCCTGTGTGTTAAATTCTGAAGTGCCAGAAAGGGCTTGAAGGCAAGATGTACTGACAAGGAGAATGCCTTCCTTAAAAGCTCAAGTCATTGGGCAGCTTTAATTAAAAATTGTATTGATTTTTTTCCATTGCTTTTAATGACAGGCACTAGTCTGTTACTTCCATTGTTAGCCATTGACAGTTTAAGTAGTGAAACAAAAGGCACTTATACAGCACTTAGTGCAAAATTATGACTGATTAAAAAGGTATTTGTCATGGTAACAGCATCTGCTTAGACCTTGCAAACTTTTGAATGCAGTCTTGCACGTAGTGTGTGGGAAGGTGTGGTACATGCAAGTCTTTACAACCATGTCCCTCAGCAATTTCAATGCATTATTAAGTGCCGTGTGAGTCAAGTCTTTTGCTCAGATATTAGTTTCTCACAACATATGCTTGAAGAAGCTGGTGCTCTGCTAAGGCTTCAGTGTTTGACCACACAGGAAAATGTAGTAGCAACCTGTGGTCAAACCTTCCAAACATCTTACTAGTCTCAGAAAATAATCCAATATTTAACTGTGATTTTAAAATAATTAATTCACATTTGCAGTTCCTCTATTTTCCTGTCTTTCCCAAAGCAGAGAACTCCCTCCAGATGTGCCAAAGGTGCTTAGCAAACCAAGGGTGCTTTAGCAAACCAAGTGCAGAAAGCCAGCTTAGCTAAAACCATGTTTCTCAATTGCTCTCATAGACCACAATTACCAGCATCCAAATGCCAGTCCAAAGGAGATACAAGCAGAATGAAAAAAATCATCTATCTATATTCATTAGTGATACTTACTTCCTAATACCAGTAATATTGTAGTTCACGTGCAAACATTTACAGAAATGGAACTGACAGTCATTGTGCAGGGCAAAGCTGAAAGAGATTTGAGAAATTTGAAGGACATTGAGCAAAGAAATGACAGTGGGTGCAATTTGAATATTGCCCTCAGGCCAGTGTCAAATTCTGGAGCAAACAAGCAGTCTGCAGTCTTATTCTTCTGCATGACTACACAGAAGGTTTTATATTTGTTAATTCCTTTAAAAGAGGCTCCAATTGCATATTCTAGACCATTTCCTTTACATCATACACATACTAGAAGCTTCAATCATTTCCTGGAGGCATTTACCCACTATAAGCTGAGTCTAAGCATTATTTCCAGAGATGGTTGGTGTGTTTTTCAGTATTTCGTCTTCCTTTGTCTGGAAATTACTGTGAGACTTTATTTTTTTGAGAAAGATCCACTGCGATCCTTGTTCCTGGCTTCTTGACTGCTGTTTCTAAACTGTCCTTTTTAATGGGCTTCAGATCAAGCTCCAGAAAGTGCTTTGTCCACAAATATACATAGGTGATATTTCACCCAGTTGGCAGAAGGAATGATGAGGAGGTGTCTATGATATCAGAAGGCTAATTAATTACTTTATTATACTATATTATTCTATACTGTATTACACTACAACTAAACTGAAACTGAACAAGCACTGAACTGAACAAAATCTTGCGACTGTCTCTTGACCGACAGTCTGGACACATGCTTGGCCCTGATAGGCCAAGGAAATAAAACATCATCACTTTGGGTAAACAATCTCCATATTGCATTCTACTTTGGCACAACACAGGAGCAGCAAATGAGATAAGAATTGTTTTGATCATTCTCTTTGCTTCTCTCACAGCTTCTCTCAGTTTCAGAGAATGTGAATCCCACAAATATATGCATATGTATATATTTTATAAACTTGCATTAAGTTTACTCTAGACATGATAAAAACATGCTCCTACTTCTATTTTCTTGTGTCTTTTCCCCAGGTTTCACCTTTTCCTCTCTTCAGAGGGCTACTGTAGTATTGGCCCCTTCTCAACCCTCACTTAAGATCAACTTCTCCAATAACCTATGTTTTGAGGAAGAAGAGAGTCTTGTAGCTCAAGAATTTGAAAAACACAGGAAGAAAGAACACTATTACTCATAAAGCACAATTAGTCTTGCTCTAGTAGGGATATAACAGAGTATATACAGTCAGTATAGCTTTTGATAAGACAATATTAGCCCTCTAAAGTGCAGTTAAAATGAATTTGAGCCAACAGGAAAAACTTCTAGTAAGCCAGCAATTTATGCCATGCTAACAACAAGGTTTTGATTTCACTCTAGAGTCAGTCTTATTCTACAGAATTTTGTTTAGAAATTCATGTTAATTAGTGTAGAGATACATAGGCCAACGAGGAAGTGTTTTCTCCCTACAGTCACAGACCTTGATTAATATTATTTATAAAAATATAAACCTCACAGGGGTTATAGATAGGAATTAGTTCAGCTCCTTCATTTGCTGCTTTATTTTTAAAAAATCAAACTGCCTCATGCTCATAATAAGTTATTAGCAGCTCCAAGTCCATAAAAAGAGGGGAGATGAAAATTCCAAATGGCCAGTGAACATCACATTCATTTGTTTGCAGCAAAAGCATGGTCAGACTAAGAAATATTTGGGTCAATGTTTATTGTGCTCTGGTCCTGAGACAATTTACCTGCTAGAGTCTCTGCAGATTACAGAAGAACAAAAATTTAGCAGAAATTAATAGATCTCTTAAAGNGGTGGTGGTAGGGGGGTGGGAGTGGGGCATTCCCATTCCTGACAAGAAGCCTGGCCTTCAAAATTCCAGTTTGGTACAGTTTCTCAGTGGCATGATTTTAAATAATTTCCAATATATAAAAGATATTTTTTAGTATTAATGTGAATTGAAATGGCTGAATTATTTTGACTAAGGTTTTCTGAAGCATTTTCTGAGCTTTTAACCTATATCAGAAGTGTCAAATTTTAGTTGTTTGTAACTAAGTCAAATGAGCAACAATCTCAATATTAGTAGTAGTAGTAGTTATGTATATATAAATGTAGTTATAAATAACTGAACACTGAATTTTAGAAAGATTAGCAACTGTAGTACCAAGCAGTCATAGCTGACTCTCTTGCAATTTACCTCAGACTGTTGCTTGGATGTTTTTTAGAAATTTTGGCCTAGATTTTAACTTAATGTTTACTGACTTTACTGACTTATGTGCCATAAAAATTCATAAGATATGGAAAACAGCAAATGAATCCTTTGTAAGTGAACTGTAATTATGTATATTTTGTATGTGGTGAAGAAACTAACCATGTAAATGATGACAGCTAATTATATACATCTCTCCTGGGCATCAGTATCACTCTCCCTGACAGCATACTCCTCTTTAAGGGTTTTCCCTCTTTGTATATAGGACACTATTTCTGAACATTCCTTAAGGGAATTGTGCTGTTACCTTTGCACTGGTTAAATGAAAACTAAATGTTTTTTATCAAAGAAATCCTTAGTGTAATCTAACTAATTTCTCCCTTATTGTGCTAATGAGTCAAATCCAGCTCTTCTTCTTACTGGTGTCAAGCCAAACTAATTCCAGTGATTTCAATGAAGTTGCTATGGATTTACACATGCAAAGCTGTCAGTAGATATTTGGCTGCAGGTTTTGCTCCCCTGGGAGAGCTGGAGATTACAGCCTGCAGAAGGAACAGTGAATCATATAGGGGTCAGACCAGGGTCTGCCATGGAGGGGATGGGGGAATGCTACACTTGAGGAATTTGTGGGAAGTAAACCTTTTTAAATCTCCTGTGGAGGAATTCCTTCCCCCTTCTTCTAGCTTGAAGGAAGGGGGAAGTGTAGGGAAGTGGGTGAAGGAATGGTGAGAAGTGGAAAGGAGGGCAATGCAGGGATGAAGGAGGTATCTCCACAAAAATCTAACTTGCAAGATTTATTGCAGAATTGATCCGGTGTTTGGAACACGTTTGAAAAGGTGTCTGGAGATCCACCCACTGTCTACGGGTGGCCACAGCCATTTTGACATCCCCACATCTTTGGAGCACTGTTAATTTCCACAGCTGTTCTGACTTTTCACAGACAACTTTCTCTAGACTTCCTCTAGATTTTCTCTAGGTTGAAAGTATGCAGAAGAATCTACACTGTCAGGGATTACAGGAGGACTAAAGACAGTACAAGGTGCAGTGCTTGTGTGTAATTTGTTGTGAACTTCAAAGATAAAGGTTGAGATTATACTCTCTCCCTTCTGCCCTGATCCTCTTGAATTTATGGAACTGGACTGAAGGAAGGAGATAGGGATGATACTCACCTGCATTACTTAATGCTTAAAAATTGCTCGTGCTGATCCTGGTAGGCAATTTCCTCTCATTGCTATTTTTGTGATCCACAAGGAGAAGATCTGCTTTGGAGAATTTGCTGAGAAGTCCTAACTGGAAATCTACTGGGCATGCAATGCAGGTAGTCCTTTAACAACTCTGAACCTTGCCATATTGCAGTAACATATCTGATATAACTCTCACTAGTACCACATGAGATAAGAATTGAAAGGATATGAATATACACACATACATGTGATTGCTGTCTCTTGGAAGCCTTGCGATTTCTGAGATTGTTTGTCAGAGACCCTTCATTGCTAATAGATTTTCTCTTTCTCAGTGTTCCTCCAAATTCTCTCCTTGAGCCCCAGAGGCCTGTAGGGAACTCAGACACATTATCTTATTCTTGCTATAAATTCAACAAAGCACATTTCCTCTTTAATGAATCCCCATGGTAAAACCAAAGCAACAACATTGAATCTCTTAATACAATTTTTTTCGGTATTTCTCATATTATAAAGAATCAGTGATTGAACTTCGCTTTCTCCCCTGCTGTCAAAGCCACTTCTGCGCTGCCCAGGCAACCTGTTCTCTTCTTATGTGCAAGACCAAATCCAGCATTAAATGCGGTTTCATTCCAAACTGCGTCCTGACCCTGTCACTTTCCATAAGGCAAGTCTCCTGATGCACTTCTTCCATTCGGTCTTGTTCCTGCAGTCTTGATAATTTCTGACTTTGTATGTAAGATGTCTCAAAATCTTTGAAAATACTGACCCAATTAAAAAATTATTTGCCTCAGAAGCCTCCTCTTCCTCTCATGAGCACACATATGTTCTTACCTGATACCCCTACACCCATTTTTCATAGCAGATTATCTCATTAAGCAGCCATCAGTCCTATGAGTCCTAAGATGTTTTCCAAGGTCACACAGGTAGTTTTCAGCTGAGTCAGGAGTAGTTCTCATCTCCCAATTCCCAGCCCTATGTTCTGACTACAATTTCTTTGGTGTGATTTGTACATTTTAACAAACAAACAGATTCACAGAACAAACTGTGCGTCTTGAAAATGAATACAACCAATTGTACTCAATAGCAAGACATTTATTTTATATTTTTATATATGCCTTATGATTTACAGACTGACTTCTTCATACTTTGTTTCAGTCTACACATGATCAGCTTTTACAGTGAAGATAGAAATTGCTTCTCAATTTCGGAAGAAGTATTTAAACTCAGATTTCTCCTTTCTGCTATCTGAAACAGTGATAAGGATTTGTTATTGTTTTTGTTTTTTAATAAATAAAGAGGTTCAGCAATCTCAGTGGGTGTGAATCAGCATTGTTGCTCATATACCAGTGGAGTTACACCATTGGTTCAGATCTATCCAGAATTCTAATGTGGCAATATCCCTTGAAAAAATAAAATTTGAAAATTACTTAAAGACATCAGTTAATCATAGATTTGGGGTACAATGCACATTGGAGGAAGGTTAGAAAATGTACTTAAAAATTAAAGGAAATCTGAGAATGGTAGAATCTAAACTCCCTGTAGATAATAAAATATGAGGGAGAGAGATACATGATTCTTACAGTAGGTGCTTTGTTCTGTGTATAATGATATCTCAGATTAATTTTCTTTGATGTCTGCATCTTTTTTTGTTTTATGTGAAAGAGGATTTGTTTGGTTTGTGGCATTCCCTGTAAGCACAGGTGTCTTGGGAGAGCTGCAGGTGTTCACCCTCCTCAGCTTATTCTGGTCCCTATGGGTATGGGGGAGGGTGGGAGGGCAACTTGCCTCACCAGAAAAATATTTTCTGCATGACCTTGAAAATAATGTGTAAAGCTCTGAAGCATGTGATTATGCCTTGGCATGTGAGTAGTACTTGGCTAATATATGACCTAAATGTGGTTTTTAAGTGCAGATGCTGGGCTTTTCCTTTAGCGTTTGTGTTTATTTGTTATGGTTTTTGCTTTACTTATAGTAGAAAAGGAATTTGCACATGTGTCAGTATTCACTGATATCTCTCTTCTCTAATCAGGAAGATTTCCTATACCAGCTTATCGCTTGGATATTACAGAATAATTTAATACAGACATAGAAGTTGAAGCCTGGAAACTTGGCCTCTGTTTTACTTCCTTTGGCACATCTTTGTTCTGTCTTGATGTCCCCATGCAGACAGAAAAGGAAATTTTGCACAGAAAGAGAGGAAAGTGCCCTTTCTCTTCTCCATTCATCTAAGTCCTTTGGCCAAATAGAAACAGAATAAGCAGTTTTGCTGTTAAAACACTGAATTAGGATGATTTCTTAGCTGAGAAGGCAGCTAACCCATGCAGCAGACTACAAAATCCATCTGATTTTTCTTATAATTTCTCTCTTGCACATCCTTCTAGCAGGCACCAGGTCTTCCTCTGAGCACTGCATCATTCAGAAGGAGATGTAGGTGCTGGAAGCAGGTGAGGAACAGGGTCACAGAGACCTAGGCTGCTCCTGGGATGTGGGCACCCCAGAGAGCAATGCCCGTTTGGGGCAGAACAAGGAAGATTCCTTTCAGAGCGTTGCTAATGATCTGCAGAGGAGCTGCACAGCAGTCATTTCACAGATACGATGGCAGGTCACTGCGACAGATGTTCCCAACATATGTGGAGAATTAATTACCCACTAGTAAACAAAATCTGTGATGCGGAGAGTCATTTTGTCCAAATTTCTTTTGATTTTGCTGTTATTAGGAGCTTAATTTTTCTTGATCAGCCAGACCCTCTTGAATTAAAGTGTTCCTTAATGGGCTGTACTGAACATTTTCTGAAGTGAAGTGCAGAGGAAAGTGGTGAGGAGTGGGTCAGGGGAGATGAGTTTATTTGGAAGAGTTGATTGTGAGGCTGTACATAGCAAGTAATTAGTCAATTATTTGATTAAAAGGTTGGATGCCAATCATATGGTTTTTTAGGAAAAAAAATCTAATTGTTAATTTGCCTTCAACAGTGTTCATGCTTAATTTTAGAACATTCAGTAGAATGCCTCAACCTTCTAGGGAAAGGATAATATTTTGAGAGAAAGAGATTTTGACAAAAGGTTTTATTTTCCTTTTCTGTCAATATTCTGAATGTGTTAATGTCTCAGGGCCATATTGTGCCATTGATTTTTAAGCAGAACTCCCCATTTAAATCAATGGCAAAATCTGCTTTAAAAAAAAAAAAAAAATCAATGGCATGATATGGCTCCAGGACATTAGAATGAAATTCTTATATTCATGACCCAGATAACAAATCAGAAGGCCATAAATCCCCTGCTGTTTCTTAAAACTCATTCAGTCCATCAATACTTGTAAACTAAATAGTGCATGGAAATGAACATACTTTAATAGAAGGATATTGAAGATCAAAATATTTAGCTCTTTTTGGTTGATTGTACTCTCATCAATTATCCCCAGTGTCTCAGCTCTTGACGCATTGCTTAGGATTTGAGCTCACTTGGCTCTTTTGATGCATGAAAAGTGAATTGACATCTCTGTCCTACTGCTTATTCTAAGACACTGTTTCTCAATTTTCCACAATCTGAAATTAATTATTTTCATGTCTGTCAAATTTTATAGTACTGGTTTTTAAATGGATGTGATGAAACACATTTCTCTGACACACTGAAGTTGGCATACTTTGTAAAATCTTGCACCCAAAAAAAAAATCTGTTTAGCTGCATTTTTTATTTTAATCTGCACCATAAAAGTTCATCACACAACCACTGATAGATGAAAAAAAATTGAATTGTATAAGAACAGTAAAATCCCTTCCTTTTGGCATTAAGCATTAATAGAGTTTTTTTGCATCACTTATTCCTCAATTTGGAAAACTGGAAAACTTTATGAGACCCATGAACTACTGCTGAATACATCAAGATGCCTGAATTTCTCAGCCACACTGACAAACTTCAGGTGCAGAAAGAAGCTCAGGTTCCAGCAATAGTGAGAAGTTAAACTGCCAGAAATTTGCCAGAATAGAATAAATGTTCAAGTGAAATCGAGGAGCACTAACATCATTATCATCAGAGAAGAGTGACTCAGTTGTAGTGATGTAGCATCAAGTCTTGATTCAGGTGTGAATTTCAGTTTTATTAAGGAACAGCCTATCTTTGACTTTCCCCCTTTATAAATTTTTCTTTAAAAATAACATTTTTCTATCTCATTGCTATTTGGAAAGGACTTTGAGAAATTGGAACAAAATTCCCCATAGAAATCTAAATTGTGTTTATCAATCAATTCAGAATAATTAAATCACACAATAAAATGTATCCACACTCTCCTTCTTAAATGCCATTTGTTTACATGCACATTTTTCACATGTGGATGGGCTTGTGTTTGAACTTTAATAGATACTAATGGTGTTGAAGGAGTTATATTCCCAAAGCGTATCTCTGCTGCAGTGTTAGATGGAAGTTTAAATCCTTTGTGGTGCTTAGACCATTCCACAAAAATCCCTCCACACACACAGATCTCTTAGGTACAAAGGCCCACACAGAAAGGCACATACTGAAGGTGGAGAGCTGCAGATGAGCCTGTGATGATGTGGGGGCTGAAGCTCCATGTTTGTAGGGTAGAGATGAGAGCTTAGCTCAGCAGAGTTCACCAGCTGGACTAGTAAACTACTGTGCTGGACCAGTCACTCCAAGTAGTTGGAGTGCTGCTTTGCACCCTAGTTATCATAAATTGGATTAGGACATCTGGGATGCAGTACATCTAAGAGACAACTAATAGAGGGGCGGAATTCATTTAACAGTTTCAGAGATTAGTGTGGTGGTGGATTTCTCCTCTCTGCAGAGGGGGAATTCAGCTGAACATTGCTTATGCACAGAACATGGCTAAAAATGGTTCAAGTGTGTAAATCAGAGAATGTTTGTGCCACAAACTAATAGAAGATTCATGAGCTATGCTACCCCTCAAGTCTCTGTAATATGGAAATGCAATTTTTACTCAGATCATTCTCATCTTCTGGTAAATCTTACATGTAAAAGCATGCAAAACCTCTATGAAGTATTATTGGTTCAGAATAACCTTGAAGTGAATTCTGTACTCTGCTTCCTCTTCTTGGATTGAAAGTCTTCACACTACATGCAGAAAACATATTCAGCAGCAAGCAGAAAGGTATAAGTCACAAAATGCTTACATATGTCAGTGATGAAGACAGAAAACACCCTGCCTAAAAAAGATCTACTTTTTATTTCATTTCTTACTCTACTTATTGATTTTCTGACTAGTTTTTCTACAGAGCTGACCCATCACAGGAAGTGCAGAACTCTGAATAAAGGTACATGACATATGACTACAGCTGGTATTAGTTTTCTGAGACCAGTACTCACATATTGGCAGCTGACTTTTATCTAGCTATGAGCTCTATGTGTTACATGTTTCCTTTCTTCAATACACCTTATTTTCCAAAGAGCTGAAGTCCATATACAGAGAATTGCACTGAGAGTAAGTGAGAAATCTGTTTGGTGTTTGAAAGGGAGCTTGTGTATCTATGTGTGTAGGTGTTTGTGCTTGTGTGTGTGTATGTTTGTGTGTGTGTGCGTGTGTGCGTGTGTGTGTGTGTGTGTGTGTGTGTGTGTGCATGCGTGCGTGTAAACCTATTGGTCTTAAATAAGAAACGACCCAGTGGTACTTGCATTATTGATATGAAATAATGGCTCATTAATTAAAAGTGAGAGTACATACACATCTAAAGAGTAAGTCTAAGCTTGTCATTTGCATTCACATGAACCCACAGGACTACTGGAGTGAGGAGGGTCTACTCACCTGACTACAGGTTATAGGTGTGATCTGCCAGTAATCAGTTTGATCTGCAAAGTAAAGTGACCCTAAGAGAATTTTCAGTGCAATTCACCATCTATCACAACTACAGCTTCACATCCTAGCTCTCATATTTTTAGAAAATAAATGTTTGATGCATACAAAATCTAATTATTAGTTGGACACTCTTCAAATCACACCACATTAAGACCTCAGAATTTACCAAGCATCGCCACTACTGCTGCCTGCAAAACACTTTTCACCCCTGAAAGCCTTCCCTCATGATAGAGTATTCTCTGTGTGTGTTTATTTTTTCAGCCTGTCTTCTGCCTTATTAGGTATGCAGTAAATAAAGGTTCCGTGTTTTATGGTCTTGTAAGCATATGAGTGATATTGAGTGCATAATGAAAAAAGTGCAACACCAGTGAAATCCTTCTTTCTGTTGATAGTTGTATTTGAAGCAGCACAGCCTAACCTAGCCATGATGACATCCAACATATAATTATCAAATAATTATTAAAGCACGGATTTCAGAGTTATTATCTAAGTAAGAAAGTCGTAATATATTGGAATAAAGTTTCTAGACAATTGATTATCTTTGTTCAGAGTCCCTCTCCATTGTGGAATTTCATCATGACTCCATTATTCCAAATGCCAGCTAATACTAGTATACCTCACCACATTAGTTCCTAATATTTGTTTACTGTCTGTGAATATGAAGAGAAATTAAATGTTTGACTGAACACCATCTCAAATACTTAAAACAGGGCAGTGAGGACTTAAAGACCAAGCATACAACTAAATATTCTTACTCATATAAGTAGTTCCTCTGAATTTTCCACATTTTGAATGTCTGTGATATCAGACTCACACTTCAACAGACAGGAGTATGGACTTCATCTGCATCAATTTATTATTCCAAGCAACAAATGATTAAAACAATTTTCTGTTTAATCAAAACTGTGCTTTGTAACCATCCATGTGAGATGAGAATTTTTAATCACTCTGCACGGGTAGTAGCAATATGAAGAACAAGACTAAAAAAATCTATTTGATAGGAAATATTTAGCAAATAAAATCTAAATCTCATTCAGAGCTACAATCACTGCGAAGTATCAGTTATTCCATAATTGCACATCTGAAGTTTTTTGCTACTCTCTTTGAAGTCTTTTCTTAGCAACAGAGAAAGCTGACTTAAAATTACTACTGGTCCTAATCAGTGTGGCTGTTTCTATGATATCAAGAGCACATAGAGAATGATCATCCTGTCATGATTGGAGCTATGAAAAGAGGAATTGGACACAACAGAAAGGTTGAGATGATCAGGCTAGGTCACATCACAGGTATGCTGTGAACCAGTCACTCTCTGATGCAGTTCAGGGCTCTGGCCTCATGGTCATTCACACTGCAAAAGTCATTTGCAGTTACTCAAGCCGTGATTGAAATACACTTCTGCATATGCATTCTGTTCATGCTATGAACATAGGGATACCACCTAAAGCTGATGAGGCCCAAGATGATGTCTGTCACTCCTTATGTGGTTCTTCTGCCAGGGAATTTTCTCAGCAGCAGCGTGATTCAGCAGCAGCAGAGCTGGCTTCATAAGAAATAGCAAATGAGTTAGCCCAGATTTAAACCACTGGTCCTGCAAGACTGGTTTAGTGATTTCAGGTTTGTGATGTGGGTGGTGTTTGACAGCTACTGGCTAGAAGCATGTCATCAAGACGAGAAGGAAGAAACACCTCACCTTGTTACTCTCAGTGCCCCTACCTGTGCCATGTCTATTTGCAATAGTGACTAATGCCAACTAGTGTCTAAAGCAACAATGACTATTTTGGAAGCCCCACAACCTACATTTATGACAACATTATCAAGAGTCACATGGCATATATAGTAGGGCAGCAATTGGCAACTCTGTAGACTGACATAACCCCACTGGAGTGCCTAACCTAAGGTTAAGAAAGACAAAAGCTGCGCCAGAGTTTTGACATTTGCTTCTTTTAAGGGAACAGAAAATACAGAGAAGGAACTCTCTGGGATATCTAAATCCTTGTGCACATCTTGTGAGTGTCACAGTTAAAGTGACTGAATGACCAGCTGCTTCCTCGCTAAGACTTGGTGCTACAAGGGTGCTTTGAGACTGGGGATAGGTGGTGCAAAAACCTGCTGTCTTGGATTAAGGCATTGGAAAAAGGTCTATTTGCATCTGAAGTATTAAAAGTGCAGTGTTTAGGTGAACTTGGGGAGGAATGGTTGTGGAATTAACTAAGCTAAGAGTAATAGATCTCAAGTATTCCTTAAAAAAGGGAAAATGTATTTCACTCCATCACCTGAAAAATGTACAATTACTTCTTTAGTTCGGTATGTATAATCAATCTTTATGAAAACCTGCAACTGTATCTAAAGTGTGCTGGAATTTAACCTCTGTTCTTGCAGAAAGCAATATTATTTAGTAGCATTACTGTGTTAATATTCTTTTATAAGGTTGAGCTGTTAAATCATAATCAAAATTCCAGCTCAAATTTCAGAATTACTGTAAGAAATCATTCTTAAATAATCTCTTTAAAGAATTCCATAAAGAAATTACAGGCAGAAGAGAGCCTATCTTTTCTGTACAGTACAAGATGACCCTTTACGATACTTGATCAATGACATTGTCTAGTCCCATTTAAAAGTGTACAAGAAAAGATAATTCAGCAAAACACTCTGTTTAGTTGCCTGAACGGTCCCCTCCCAAATTTTACCTGCAGGTGTCTGTGTCTTTGAGTTTTTCTTCTGTGGAAGCAGACAATATAAATTTGTAGGTAACACATTTGGTTCTTACTTTCTACTTTCAGTTATTTCAGATTGAGTGTCTGGAACATGTCCCGAGAAGGACAATGGAGGCAGTGAAGGGTCTGGAGCACAAGTATTTTGAAAAGTATCCGGGGGAGTTGGAGTAATTCAGCCTAGAGAAAGGAGGGTCAGGGGTGACCTTATTTCTCTCTACAACTCCCTGAAAGGAGCAAGTTGTAAGTAAAGGACAAGAAGAAAAAGCCTCAGGTTTCACGGTGCCAGGTTTAGACTGGATATTGGGAAAGATGTCTTCATCAAAAGGGTTGTCAAGCATTTGAAAAGGCTGCCCAGAGGAAGTGGCAGAGTCATCATCATTTAGAGGCATTTAAAAGATATCTTGTTGGAGGATTTGGAGACAGGGTTAAGTGGTAGACTTGACAGTGTTTGGTCAATGGTTAGACTTGATGATCTTAAAGGTCTTTTCCAACATAATCAATTCTATGATTCAATGATTCTAGCTTGGTCTATTTTCTTATTGCTGGTATCAAACTTCAAAGGAATCAATCATGAATGTTTGTTTTCTCTGCTCATAATTAAAAAAAAAAAAAAAAAAACAACATAACGGCTTAGGTTACCTGAAAGGATGAAATAATTTATAGAACAAGTTACCTAATAGTAGTACAATTTTCTAATTAGTTGCAAGTTCAAATGATATTATTGGTTTATGCTTCAGGGCATGAACAGCACTGAATTAACTGAATAAACTTATTATAAACTGGTAATTAATGATAATTACAAAACGGAAAGATGAAGAGTGATATGATTGGCTAATAAGAGAGGAGAATGCTGAAATTAATACAACATAATTTTCTGCTCAGTACATGTTAGCCTTGTCACTAAATTAACATAAGTAATTTTAAAGAATTTTATAGAAAACTTTATAACTGCAAAAAGGCATTATAGTGCATTAGTTCTTGCCTTGTTGAATTGATGGTAATCAGCTGTGGTATTGGTTTACGCTTAATGTGTTGATTGAATACCTGGTTGAATACCACCACTAAATCTAAGTGTGAATGAATGCACACAAAAATTATATTTAAGGGATAAATATTAATTTTTCCCATGTATCAAAAATCTGAAAAATTAAATTTTGCAAATACTGATAGGTCTTCTGAGTTTGAAATCAGACAGAAGGGGACAGCAGCAGACTAATCAAGGTCAATAGCTACCTACTGTGGCTTCACTAACTGAAACTGGGGAAACATGGTGACATTCCTCCTAAATCCTTTTGGAAGAGTGACAATCTGGCAGAAGCCGGAAAGTGGAAAAAAGTTTTGTACACATTTGATTTTAGATTGTATATTTCAAGTCATTACAAAGACTTGCATTTCAAGTACCAAGAGCATGTATTTAATGGACTATAAATAACTTATTTGCATATACTTTTCAGAAGTATAAAGATATCATTAACTTACTGCTGACCAGCCACCTGAGGTGAGTCTGAGAGGGATCTTGACTTGCTGGGTCATTGGGCAGTTCTCATAATGCTGTTTTTTTGCCTTAGTGCTTCATTGCAATATTGCATTGACTGCAGGTTCATGTTCCACTATAGTGCTTGAGTCATGTCTTTTCTGCTGTAGAACAGGAAGAACCATTTGGTTTTCTTCTGTAGATATACTCTCTCCTCAAGGATTGTCATGATCCAAGGAAGCTCTGGTAGAGCAGAGCAACAATCAGAATATTTGCTATGCTGAAAAACTTCTTGGTGTCAGGAACATTTAGTCAATTTTTACCAATTTGTGACCATTGCTACTGCTAAAAACTAAAGACTAATAAGAAACCTCTCTTTAAAATGAAGGGTCAAAATAGTCCATTTCAACATCAGAAACAGATATTTCAAAGCACATAATTTTATTTCAATGCTTTCTATACGAAGCTGTTCAGTTTGAGGCAATGTTTCATATAGGAACAAACTTGAACTTTATTTGAAAAAAAAAGTAAAACAGTCAGAAATGAAGTGGTTTGTTCATCATAAATTGACAATTTCCCACTTTTTGATTCACAGTTACTATTTTTGAGAAACAATTTATGCAAATGACAAAAAGTTATTATTTACACAGTTCTAAGCCTTTCTGAGACTTAAAGAGGCAGAAAACAACAGCACTTCCACTATACATCACATTACTGCTAAGGTGGCTTTACTCAGCAGAGGAGATGCACAGATATTCAAAAAATTGTTAACACCCTGACCTCCAAACCTCAATGGAGTTACTTGGAAATCAGTATACAAATATAGACAACTTAGCAAATGCCACACAGGAAACCTCAGGAAACCTCCTGTGGTCTATCTCCTCTGAAAAACAAAGCTGGCATTCTTACAGGAAAGGTTTTTCGTAACGACATTCTGATTCATCCCGAGAGCAGGTTCCCTATGAAAGCAATTGGATGAAAACTTTATTGTATTAAAGAATTTATTATTGGAAGACTTAAATAAAAGACACTGAAGTTATGTTGCAAGAAATCTTATTTCTGCTTTTCTGAGTTAAGCTGATTCACCAGCTTCATGCAACATTTCTATATGGCTTGCTATTGCGCTTCCTGTGTTAGGTGCACACTAAAGGTTTGCTTTTTCTCTAATGAACTTTCAAGCAAGTCTTATACATAGGATCTGCAGGTGAGTATGTAAATTCAAGGTAACTCTGTGATATTCTGTGCTTTACTGTGTTCAGTGCTTGGGTTTCCTGTGCGCATCCAGTTGTGGATGTGCAGATCATGTATGAGCCATTTTAGAGACTGTGAACGTGGCTTCTGCTTCATGACTAATTAATCTCACCAGGGGCTCTCACTGCTGCACAATATTGGGATTTCAAAGAATTTATTGCAAGTAAATGCATATCAAGACACTGAACCTTCATGTTTTTAAGGACTTTTTGAAATCTGTTGCAGAAGGAAAGATGCTTTGGGGTTGAGCAGTGAAAAAAGCAGCACTGAGAAGATAGGTCAAGACATTAATATAAATTTGATCACTTCCTTTTTATTCACCAACATTCCTCACAATAAATCAGATCACCTCCTCACCCACACACCCCCTACACATTTCACCCTTCCTGTCCTGATTTCAGATCACCGAATGTAAATCTGTGACAAGAGTATCTATATATAATATTAATGGGGCTGAGGAGTGTTGGTGTGAAGCGTGAGTACTTGCCAAGTAAGGAGTGATCAGAGCAGAGCTGTTCATCCTCTGCAGCATGCTCTACATCATCTGCAGAACAAATGTAACATCATTAGGCAAAAAAAGGCAGCCATTCTGCAAGGAAATGGCTAAGTTGGAGGTACCAATCAATCTCACCAAGAGAGGTTCCCTGTGATACTGTCAGAAGCAACGGACAAAACAGATTGCAGTGTAGATCACAGAGTGGCTAAAAAAAAAAAAAAAAAAAGAAGAAAAAGAAAAAGAAAAAGAAAAAGCCCACAAAACCCCAACACAAAATCCTGCTGTTCCCGTCAACCCCGTTCCCTATTCCTCACCCCATTTTTTTTGTATGTTAACTCATGTAAGAGTTGTGCCTGATCACAATCCGTTTACCAGATAGTCCAGACTTGCCTTCTTTATGCTTAAAAGCACAGGACTAAGAACTGATGTTTAGCTGTTAATTTAGTAAGCTATAAAGCAGCTGCTGAAGGCAGGATCTGTCAGTATTGCAATGGGTTGTATTAAAGTCAATAGACATGAATTGTGAGCTTAAAAGAGTCATTAACAGGCTCCTGAAAAGAAGTCACAACAAATAAATAAAAAGTAACCTAAAGCAGTTCCAGTTATCATCATTATTTAAATCCAAATTGTTATTAAATAATTTTCCCAGATATTTACAAGACTTATTGGCATTCTACCTTGATAAATGTCTGAAATGTCTGCTTTTAAGTTACAGTTTTCTCCATATCTGCACCTGTACTTGAACAAACTGAAGTTAAGGGGAACATTTGTGCTGACTGCAGTGGACATTGAATGAGACCAATCATGAAACCAAAGGGAGACAATAACAATCATTGTATGATACACATTCAGCCTATTTTGCTGGTGAATCGAAAGTGACTGTACAGATTATATAATGAAATGTTCCACTAAGCCTTCTGTATGGCCTAAAAAGATATTTATTAGTAAACAACCAGGGAGATAGAGGACATTAATTAATTTCCCATTAATAGCCTTATTTAAAAAAAAACAAAACCAAACAAGAATGCAAGAAGGACTTGCATTAATATTCACAGTCTGCAGTTCTGCTGTTTAACCACAACTGATATTTCTTTTATCAGGAATTTATTTTAGGATCAGCAAGGGTTAAATCTACCATTCGCTGTTTCTGTTCTTGTATCAAGGTCAAAATGAGCAGGTAGCCCAGTTCACAGTTTGCAGGACTAATAAATCTTTCCAAAGGTCAGCATCTGCAGTCATTATCAACTAATCAGTTTTAATTTGGTTTTTAATATATAAACACTTGGGATCATGTAGAAAACAACATGCATGTTGTTTAAATCTGATTTTTTTTTAAACATCACTTATTTTAGCCAGTTCATTAATATTTAAAAAAAAAGAAAATCAATTGGCTCATTAAAGCTGCTTACCTTCAAGTCTTTCTTGTTTTCACAAAATATTAAAGATAGCAATAAGTAGGTGCAGTATTTTTTTCCAGTGAGGCTTTTATTAGAGCTGCTGCCTCTTATGAGACTAATCAGATCAACTGTGGTATAAAGCAGGATACATCGATTCACTTGAGAACTGACTGGATCCAAGTGACTTTCAACTATTGCAAACACACTGTTTGCTGTTTAAGCTATTTAAATGTAGAGGGGTAAGAGCAGCAATGCAAAATGCCATTGTGCAACATTTCCAGAAAGTGTTTGAAGATCTTTTGAGAAACATATTTTTAAAGCACAGTGCTTGAAGAGTTCCAAATTAACTTTGTTTGTGATAAATATTGCTACTATTGGTCATGCTTTCTGATCAGAATTAACCTTCAAGGATTCAGCATAATGTTCCTGTATGACTCTTTATAGCCAACAGGCTTGTCAGTGTTAAATTGGAAAAGGATATCGCTCTGGTATGCCACTTCATTATCATGTTATGCACCTAGTTCTGAAACTTAATTAAAAAAAAAATCTGGCTGGGTGCTAAAGTCCTAGAGGTTCTTGGATTTGATGTTCTTGTTTAAACGTTAAGCTGTCTTTTCACTTGCAGTAGTTGTGCTGCACTCACACAGCCCCTTGGAGTGCCAGGTCTAGGTGAGAGTGGGTGTGCAGCTGATCTCAGCTGCTGAAGAGGTAGATTTCTTTCTATAGCTGTGGCAGATCTTGCACTCATTGGCAGCTGCTTTAGGTAATGATATTTTGTGCTCTTTGCCTCCACATCCACCCCTGTCTCTTGCCTGTTTTCTCATACCTGCCTTACCTTTCAGGGGGAGTTCCTCCCCGTGTGGTCTGTGTGAGGTGATGGTGCCATTTCCCTGGAGGAAAAGCTGGGGTTGCCAGGCAGCACAGATTTTCTGTCTTCTAAAGTTATAGGATGATTTGTAAATGGACACACAGAACAACAAATTAATTTTCTGAGCACAGACTGTTCTGAAAGTATGGTGGCTTGCCATGTCCTAATACTATATAAACATTGTAAAATTCAATAATTATCAATGGAAATATTCAATATGAATCTACTTCTGATATTTCCCAGAATAGAATAAGACTTCTAAATGAACTCATGCATTTTACTTCTTTTCCAAAATTCTTTTAGTGAGAACAATGGATTTTTGAATTATAACATTTCTACAACATGCCCGAATATTTTAAAGAGCAAGGTTTTTTAGCTTTATGTTGACACTAGATTTTGCTGTGATATAAAGCACACTGGATAATCTACTTCCATAATTCTAACTTTTCTAATCTCTTTTCAACTGAAAATACTTCAAATAAGCATTGTCATCACAACATTTTATAGTAGGTTACCTTCCATTGCAGAAACAGTGGATGTAACACCCTTAAGCTTATAATTTAGTAAGAGTGATGAAAGTCACTAATTTAGTAAGAGTGATGAAAGTCCTAAATATATATATAATTTAGTAAGAGTGATGAAAGTCCTAAACCTATCTAATTAGATGGTGGTTAAGGGACTGTAGGACCTGATAAACCATGTATGAAAAATGGATAACACTGCCTTTTGAAGTAAATAGGAAAATTGATCACAATGTAAGATTTTCTTAAAGTTTCACTTACTGTTTATATTGCAATAGGCCTGTCCACGGATTCTGGGGATATTCAGGGGTGCTCTGTGGGATGGTATATGATCAGAAATTTCTGTATTAGTGAAATATCAATTAAAGTCCCTATTTAGAACACATAAAAACAGCAGAGGCAGTGAAAATGAAAAAGACTAAAATCAGATTATAATGGTAGAATAATAATATTAGTAAGAAAATAATAAAGAGACTTTAAAAAGAGCTCTGCAGCTACCCAGGTAAGACCAACACTTCCAGAGAATGCTGGAGCCTTCTAGGAATAAAGCTGATGAGGACTTTGGTTGACGAACACATGGAAAAACTGGTGTCCTCAGCTGCACAGTACCATTCCCTTCAATCATGGTAATAGCTATGGAGGAAAAGTAGCAGCATCCGAATTTCTGAGACCAGTTTCTGTGTTAGCCTGCAACTCTTGCAGAGTCTAAATGTTATACTTTTCAGATTCATACCTTGCCAAGTGTAATCAAATAAAATATCCTGAGATGCTACAGCTTCAGAAAATTTTCATGCTTTCCCGACTTGTATCATTCATACTTTCCCAGTTTGCATTGCTCATATCTGTAGGGGTAAAATACTTACATGTTATTTAGATAACACATGTCATGAATGGCCAGCAGATGAACACTCACTGGGGAACTTAATACTCAGGAAACTATAGGTCTGTTACATCCAGAGGAAGCCTTAAGTTTCTTCGGCAAACTGGATATTTACTGGCTCTTTATATTTCCCAGGTATAAGGCAATATGGCAAATTCAGTCCAAATAGTATATGAGTCAATAGGCTTTTGAATGAGCTGCATGCATCACAAAAGTCATGATAAACTTTGAACCAGTAATAAGTGAGGTTTAAAAATGGTGGAAAAATTAATGGAGGAACATGTTAGGGGAAGTTAGTAGACGTGGAAATTACTCATGTGAAACTTATTCCTTATCTTCAGACAGAAGAACACTGCATGTATTTTATACAGGGAGATATTTCCTAAGGTTGATTTTGAGTAATTTATTCAGAGGGATGGACTTCCTTTTTTTTCTAAGTCACTGAAGGCAGAATACTTGACTCTGAAAAATTATGAGCAAAGATTAAGATACTACAGGCCCAACCTTGGACTCATTGAAACCAACAGGAAACTTTCCATTGACTTCAGGGGATGGATCAAGCTCTTTAGCCTTTGTGTTTGTGACCTTTTCCTTAATGCTATCCCATCAATTTGAATATATCTTTGGGAAGAAATGAAGGGAAATCCCTAGTGTTGACTAGAGAAAAAAACAAATGCTGTTTTTGCTTTCCAGTGGAGGAGCAAAAAATATTTCACATTAGATTTTTTGGCTATAAATACAGTCATTCAGATTACGAATTAAAGTTTATTGATATCAGAAAATAATTTATCTTCACTTGACTTTGGAACAGTTGCGGGAGATCATTTGTTAAAGAATGCAAAGCTATTAAAATGCACTTCTATCACATTTTTTGTCAATTTTACTCAAAGGCTCCTACTAAAAACAGTAGGAGCAAAAGAAGCAAACTTCTGAACAAAAAGAAGGCAGGAAAACTCAAGAAGTTTCCTCTAGTTCATTTTGCTCAGAGCTGTAACCTCAACTTTGGTAATCAGCCATAGTCAGTTCCTTCATGAATGAGGGCTTTCACCTGCTTTCTTCTCCATTTCCTGCTTGGGGGTAATTTTGATCCTATTTAAGCAGAGTCTTTTCCATCATTGTGTATTTCTCTATAAATTGCTGTGTTACTTAAACTACTAAAACTGCACAACCACGCAAGTCCTTGAAAATGGGTGCTACATTATGTGTAGGGGTTGCCTTATCACTTACTGTACAGTTTAGAGATAATAAATCTAATTGATTCTCTCTTCTGTTATCTAAACACCAGAGTCTGGCACAAACTGTGCAGCAATATTTAAATGACCACAACACAAAGTCAACATGATGCTGTGGAAAAGAATAGAGCAATATTCTTAATTCTGAAAACCTGTATTGGTAATCAATTGAAATGTTGGAGCAATTGAAGAACTGTCCAATTTTCAATTGCAGTATAAGTTGGGAAACAATTTGAAAATAATGGCTCATACAAAGAGTTTTTGAAATAGTCAATATAGTCTTCATGTGAAGGACAAATAAGAATTTGGCAGTCTACCCATTGTTTGGTCTTTGTGCATTAGACATTATCTGCAGGACTCACTGCAGTGGTCCAGCTGAGATCAGAGTTTGCAATCTTTCAGTGTGACTTCCATGAAAATGTACTTAGAAGGATATTTATTATGGCAGCAGCCAAAGAATTTGTTGTAGCCTTACTTTGAGCAGTGCTGCTAACACACATTCAACAAATACTTGCTTTAGTGAGCTGATGCACATTTGAAATGTTTAATATCTGTGGCATGTCATTCTCATATTACTGTGTTGCACGCTATTAAAAGTAAGAGGTTTAACACAGTGTAGTTCACTGATGCCAAAATAAATTTTCTTTCAGCAAATATTTTGATTTGGGGGCAATATTTATGCATCTTTTCTTTGATGTAAATGATTGCTTCCAAACATTGGCCCTTAACATGAATGAAGACACACCATTTGTGGATTTTCCTTAAAAAATTATAGAAGTTTAGACCAGCAGTATTCCAGTCTGGGTTAATTTCCATGGGAACTACTGGCTGCAAGTGAGATATTTTTCATAACACATCCTTCAGATGGTTGTCTCTGGCATGACTGAGGACCCACTTGACACCTTCAGCTTCTTATCCTTCTCTGAGATAATCAGTGTCCATCACAACAAGAACTGGGCCTTGACACACAATCTCCAAAGGCAAGGACCAGCATGGTGAGGTAGATAGAGCAGGACTGAGAATTCAGGAAAGTAATGTTACACTCATTAATCCCTCTTAGTGTTTTATTGAGTCTGTCCTATGAAAAGGACATGTTTAGAAATGAAGATGAGGATCTAAACTTTGACAGATGCATTTTGGTAGTCAGACAATTCTTTAATTTTCACTACATAAAAGAGAACTCAAGAATACTGCATTTTCCCTTGCAAAACAAGAATTTAAAATAAAAATGCTAATGAATTACAAAAACCCTATGAAATAGTTATTTTCTGGACCTGAGAAAAACCCTGAAATACTCTGGATTTGGAAAATATACTGGTGTAACTTAGGGCCTTTGAATTTTTTTGATAAGGGTGTTATATGTATGTTCAAATACAAATACTCCGTGCCTGCATCTGGAAAATGTGTGTATTTTTACAGCAATAGATCTAGTTGGATGTTCTTCATAGTCACTCTATGCAATTTTTTAAGTGTCTGTTGGTGATGATAGTACATTTATGATTGTGCTATTTTAAAAATTTCAGCTTAAAAACTGTACCTTGGCAAATTCTACCTTCTCAATATTTTCATTTACCGTATGGCATTAGTTGAGGGATTTTTTTCCTGTTCAGTGCAAGTCTGCTGTGCAGTCTTGCCTGAATCTGAAAGAAAAGGGTTTACTTATGCAACTTGAAATAAGGAAAGGAAAATAAAGTGTTCAATTCTCTCATGATGCATTTGTATATAAATGATTGTTGGTTGCTCTCTAACGGGGAAAGGTCTTGGCTGATGCAAATAAATATATATTTTTGGTACTCAGAAGAGTACAAGAGCAAGGTAGATCTTGCAGGGATGCCTATCTGCATGTTCATGGGTCCCCCAGTAGAAGTGTGGTGCTACTCACAAAGGGACAGAAAAAAAGAAAAAAAGCAGATTAATGCTCTGGGTTTTACACTGCTGGGTTTTTATTCAGGCTTTCAACTTCTGGATACAATGGCAAATACAAAACCTGACAGTCAGGTAGAATTCTTGGCAGTAAGATGGCTGGACCATACAAAGCCTTTGCACTTTCAGTGTCAGAGGACTGTGCTCAAATTCAGTGAAATCAGTCTCTCTCTGTAAATTCATTTTTGTAAGGCATTGAAAATGTGGTCCATGACTGCTGGCATAGACTCTGCAAGGATGTTCACATACTTAAAGTTAGCATCCATTTCTAATCTTCTAATCCTAGATCAACTGTTATTTACCCACCTATTATGGATATTCTTCAAAATATATTAACTCTGGCTACTCCACCTTTGGATTCAAGAGCACGTTTGCAAAACTCCCTTACTTGCTCCATTTTTCAGAAAGTTATTTTTTCTTAGTTTAACTTAAAAACCATATAAATTTTCCATAGAAGGCCTGGATGGACTTAGCTGGCAGCATATGACATAATTATTTGACAGCTTGGCATCAAGAGTGGATATGCAAGTACTACAATAATACAGAAAATTGTAAAAGAAGTTAACCAAATAAGATTTGTACCTCCGAAACATTTACAATTATAAGAATAAGCCTCTAAAAACATACTTTAAAAAATAATGCTGTAACATTAACTTTGTAAGATAGACCAATTTAATGTATTCCACATGCTAGGAAAGTATTAACAATTTAATTGCTGTTTAGCTAAAAGATTGTGTTGCTTGAAGTCCAAAACCAGCAACCTTCAGACACACACATCTTTCACTGTACAAACAGAAGAGAAACGTGAAGGACTGTAATCCAGTGATGTGCAAAACTGCAATGGGTCAGTATTTAAAATTCTTTGCACAGCTGCTTACATCATGTCTAAGTGAGTAAAGCAATGCCCAAAAACCTTTTAAGGTGTTTTTAGCCCTGATTATTTTACCTTCGTGCTAGCCTGAAGCAGTACAAAGAGCTCAGATCGATGTTAAGGGAGAGGGGAAGCCAGGGGATGGGAGTAACCCAGCACCAGGGCTCTGTCCTGGGAGCTAACCCATCCTCTCCATCCCCGCAGCCAGTCCGGGCGGGAGGGGCTGCCTGGGAGAGTCGCGGGCTTTTAGCTTTTTAACAACCAAATCCACCGCTCGATTGCTGCCCTCTCATGTCCTGTGCTGCAGTTCGTTTTTCTCTCCCCTCTCGTCCTTTTTGATGTGGCTGTACTAATTTCTGAGGAGAGTCAGAGGGAGCAAGGCAGAAGAACAAGTTAGTCCACAGCTGCCTATCAGTGGAGGACAGTGGGTTTGATTAAAGGGGAGCTCCCTCCTGGATTTCACACATCACATCAATCACATTGATCAACCCCCAGAAAGGCAACATATTGTCTGGGAATAAGCCAAGAAGGGATATCAATTTCACAATAACACTTATGTCTTTCAGCCAAGAACTGGTTTATTTTTGGCCGCTGAAGGCTGAGACTCACGTTGGAGCTCCATTTATGTCCAAAGACTTTCACTACTCACTTGCTATTTCACTAACAAGTTATTACTAACTTTTGCCAGAAATCTGTAGTCCTATATATGATTTCTACATAGAAAAATCAGCTTCTGCATGCTGCCTATGTACAGTGGTGGGACTTCCTAGCTGTGTGTCAATGTTATTTATTTCTTTCACTGCTGCTTGAAAATGTAGAGTCTTTAGGAGGGTTCACATTTTTTATAATTTTTCCTATAATCTTCAGGAAAGTGTTCAAGTCCTTAGGAAAAATTAAATATATTTTTAAAAAATCTTTTATTATGCATATATATGATGTGATAAAATATGTCTATTGTTTCGATATACCATTTATTAATTCCATTTGCACAAGAACTCTCTGAAAACTATCCTATATTGCAGTAATGATATCTACACTTCCTGGCCCCAAATATTCCAGGTTTATGAATATGTTGCTTTTTCAGATAGCATTTTGATTGATTATCTCTGCCTGCCACTTTAAAGAAATCATTCTTACATATTGTTTTATATCACCCTCCCAAGGAGGTTTCATCTAGTTTGTTGACATAATGAATCCTACACCCCATGATTAATTACTTGTATTATATTATTTTGCCAACCTACACTTACCCTGGCTACTTTCTCAATAATTGCTGCTCTGTGAATGTATTTGAGAGTGCCTCTGTGTGTGAAAGAGAGAGAACTGGGGCTCAGTTAAGCTGCACACTGCTGTAGTGACTGAGTGTAGGAATTAACAAAATGACCCCTTCTTCATTAAAAATAAGGACTAGAAATAGAAGAAAAATTACCAGTATGGCATGCTGCTCATGGCAATTCCTGATGATTTCACCAGTTTTCTAAAATATGTATGTCATAAAATATATTTCAAGTGTAGTTATCATTTTGTATTCAAATTGTTATTTTCTCCTCAGTATCACTATTTACCTAATTATTTAGCTAATGACAGGGTGACCATAATGATCTTTAAAAAGGAATGTACAGCCTGGCTGCCCCTTTGCTATGATGAAAACCCAATATTTTTAAAAGAGCTATTTTACCATGTGCTGTGATGCAAACCCTACCAGCTTCACAGCACTTCACAGATTTGCCCCACCTTCATGTTTGTTAAAGAGTCAGAGAGAGATTATCTCTGTCATTTAATAGAGTAATTTATTTTTCTGTAAAATGGTGAGAGACACTATGCAATTAGTTAACACACATTCTAGAGTTCCACAAAATATCCTGCTGTTTCTTGCAGCAACTTCTACATAATCCAATCTCAATATACATTGTTTTCATAATCTCTCTAAAGACATGATACAGAAAATTAGGATATATGCAAGTTTTAATTATGTTTTTAGCAGAGCAACTCAGACTACTTCCTCAAATTTTTCCATACTAAAGACACAAAATTTACCATAAGTGCTGTCATTAAAAAATATCACCAGAACATTCTTTTTTCTTTAGAGTAATCAGGAGGATATAAACCTATTTCCAACTATTTGAGCTGACAACCAGCTATGAAAAGATGTTATTGTCTTGCATTCTTGAAATTGGTGTAGTTATACATGTTTCTCTGTCAGTACTACCATAACACAGACATGAGGGGCTTTGCTTGTGGCAGTCTCAATTTTTATTTGTTTAAAATGATTCCTGAAGTATCAGAGATACTGGTCAACTTTCCAGTGCTGTGATCCTCAATAACTTGTAGGGTTTTTAGGAAGATATGTCATTCTCTTTTCATCAATAACCATAGCAAAAAACTGTATAATCTTGACACTTGTATTATCAAATTTCTTAATGTTTATTGAGCTTTGGGGTAATGTCTTTTCCATGTTATAATTTTAATAGTATAGTTTTTAAAAAATGGGACACAATTGCATGCAAATATTATCCCAATATTCTTATTAATTCTCTTAAGCAACATGGAAGATTGCATTCTCATTAACTTTGACAGTAAAATCTGTGACACTTTCTTGCTAAATTTCAGAATTTTAAAATTTAATATTTCTTCCTCATCACCCCATATCAATGCTTTTTGTGTGACTGACATCTTTTAAAATTCTTTTGTACATTGAACATTGTACATTGAAGATTATGTATTTATTTTAATATCATTAAACATACTAGTGAATACTTCTGCAGAATGTTACTAATATGTAAATAAAATAATTAAAGTAAAAAAAAAGGTTTAGATGAAAAAAAAATATGAATTAACTACATCTGCAGAACTAAAATGTACCTATGCTGTATATGGTAAACTCCCAATGTCCTTTTAATTTTCTGCCAAATATCTACTTCATACAAATAATTTTAAACAAGAAAACAAAACAAAACAAAAAATAAACCCCACCAGCCTTGTGGCATCAGAAAATGCGAAGTAAAGCCATTATTTGCTTAAATGAGTTTCAGAACCTTCAATAATTTATCATCAATTTCCCTGAGTTTCTTTGACTTTCTTCATCCTATTATATATATCCAACATTTCAATATGCAGCCAATATTATCATACTCCGAACCAAGTCAGCAGTTTTGACGTCTTCATTTCAATGTCCTTTTCTGTACCTTCAGCAATGTTAATGTTACAAATTACAGGAGGGTGTATTAATAGCCATACCCAAGAAGCAGAAAGAAAAGTGCATTTTTTTAGACTAAGTACTAACTTGGGATTTCCTGGGCCCATTGCGGAGCCACTGGAGCCCCGGCTCCTCCGTTGTGATGATAATGGATTCTGTGTTGTTGGCTCAAAGGTCGACGGGTCACCGTAAGCTCCTTAATGGACTGTGAAATAACTTTAACTGCATTAACCTCTCCGGATCACATGGGTGGCACCAACATCCACTCCTGAAATTCTCATTCGCTTATAGAGACAATACCATTAGATTATTATATTTTCCTTTTGGAATAGCAATAGGCTCAAAGCAATTATGCAGCTAAGCGTTTCCATTAAGAGAATAGGGCCTTAAAGAAGATTAACTGGAGCTTCTCTGGCATTCAGTATAAAGGTGGAATAAGTCTAAAGATTTCAACAGAATTCAAATCTGCTAAAACCCCTATCTGTGATATCATGGTGATCTAAAGTATGAAGCTGAAACAGCACTGCTGTATCCGAAGGCAGATGCAGTTGGCAGGCTGCCCAAACTGAGCCCCTGACTTCACCCTGCATTTTTCAAGCGTTTGCTCTTAAGAATGTTACAAAATTTGGCACTGGAAAGAGCAGGAGGAAGACTGGCTTCCCACAACACCTTCACATTATTTTAACCTGTTACCCAGGTCCCATCTTTTCTGATTTCTTTCAAAAATGACACCTGCAACCAGGTGCAACACTCAGCTTCAGTGCCACTGCAGGGCCATTGCTGCTGGAGCTGGGATGATGTGTAGATGCTCAAGCCTAACAGATCTTTAGCTTGCTTAGGAGTCACTGGAAAACCTGGACACAGGCTTGACTCCAGAACTTCCCATTTGGTTGTGTGGATTGGCAGTTTCCAGGCTGAGAAAACCATGGTTGTATTCAATGTAGCCCTGTTCACAGACTGTGCTCTGCTTAAACTTCCAAGTCAATTAAACTTGAGTGTGTGTAATGAGCTAAGGGCTTGCTTAAGTGATGTGATGAAGTAGGGTCTTTCATCCCCCAAATTACCCACAAAATGGATTTGCTGTTGGTAATGTCAGACTTTCCTTGTGCCAACTCCAATAAAAAGCATATAGGGACAACAGCATGAGCCCAACTTCCAGGTCATAACTGTTGTAGATATTATTATAACTGGGTTTTTTTACATTAAAAAAAAAACAGTTAAGTGCCCATCCCAAATTCTAGGTGCCTTAACACATTAGAAAAATGAACTCAGCATCATCTCCTCAACCACAGCAGAAATCCATCTAAAGCAATTATGGAAAGTATTATTCTTTGAATATTATGAGGATGTACCTAATTTGGAAGAAAACCCCATACTTGGAAAAGTTTAAACTTTGCATAGTGTAAGATCTTATTGTCAGACTATTTGCTCTTAAAATTTTTTTTTTGCAGAGAAAATGGAACTTTGGGTAAACTTAATTGCTTTTTATAAAGCTATAAGAAAATATTGCAATAATCAAAAACTGAAATTAATCTTCATCCATTTTCCTTCACTACCAGGAAACTATTGATTATATAGCTTAACAATCTGTTTCATCATTAAGATATGAAAAAGCTTTTTTGTTACAGGTTTAAATACTTTTTCTTTCAATTTGATTTTCCTTGTAATGTAATTTAATTTCTGTGGAAAACCAAACAATCCACATCTCCAATTTGCAGTCCTGATTACCAGAAGAAATAATTTTCTGATTGTTTTAGATTTTGTATTTTGGTTTTCTTGTTCAATCTTCATACTAATAATGAAAAAGCAGAAATCACACATTTAAAATTTTATTTATATTTTGCCTTTTGTCTCAGCAGTTCCCAGTAGGTTTAGGCATTAAGCTCCATATAGATCCACTACAATGGAACCATGGGTAAGGCCAGGTGATCAATCAGAGGAAATACCTATTTAAATACCCTCTAAAAGAGGGCCTCTCCCTGTGTTTTAACTCTCTTGGAAACTGAGTTTTGGTCTTTCCCAGTTCTGTGAGCCCAGAGTTGAGTCCAAAGTGACTTGGGCTTTAGCGAGCCAAGAGGTGTATCTCTATTGCCCTGCTCTGTCTCTTTTTCTCTCCCATTTCTCAGGACCACAGTACTGACTGCATTTTCCTGCTATCCCTGCAGCCCCCCGTGACCAGGCAGCTGCCAGCAGACTTGTCAGCTCATACATGCTATGTGTGAAACTCAATATTTTTTTTCACCTCTAACATTCCTTCTGTTCTTTCTTTTTGCCCTCATGGGTACAAATCACAGCACTCTCATTTAATTCAACTGACATTTTAACCAATATTAAGGTTTTCCTTGCATTTTTTTCATTTTTACTTTGGGGGAGGGTGAATGTTTTTTAGTGTTTGTCATGCCAAGATAGAGATGTCTGCCAAAACCTAATGCATATCTCCACATCTTTGGCAGATGCAGAGTGTAGACTGATTTGCTAGATGGGACCTTATTCTGAGCACCTGCAACTCTCATGGAACTCGAAGAAAACAACTTAGGAGCAGGCCTAGAGAGAGGAAGCTTGGAAATTGTTGTACTTAATTTACCCCGACACCTTTTGCCCACAGCAAGCTTAAAGCAATGACATTTAATAATAACCTGAAAGCTTGGACCTGTCAAGAAATTGCAGTAGCCCAGCAACGCTGCATTTTGGTCTCACCTCTTACAAAACACTGTACAAGTGCAGCAGTAATAAATCCTCAGAACTACTCTGTGATTTTGTAGTTTCGGCGAATAAGATCATTCCTATTTTAAATAACATTAACAAACTAACAAACAAAAAAAAAAAAAAAAAACAACCCCAAACAACCACAAAAACCACACTATGACCTGGATTGGGAAACTTTGCTGATGTTTAAAACCATTAATTTTTGCTGGGTCCCTGAAGTCCATTTTCATTGAATAACTCCAGGGTATTTGACCAGCCTGAGAAAATGACTTTGAACATGTTGGGGTGGGGGCAGAGAAGAAGCATCTTGTTTCCAAAACCAATACTCCAGCAACAACAGCCTAAGTCTGGAGACAGCTAAAGTTATTTCTCTTTGTTACTAAAGCAGAAATAATTTGTTTAATTTAACTCCTGCATAAAAGAGAGATTTCAGAAAAAGAAACAAATCGTGACAAATGCACATCCTCCATTTCTTGTAGTAAACCATGGGCATTGTTAAGACTAAGCAAGTTATCACCTCATTTGTTGTGGTCCCCAAAAAGCACAAGAGAGAGAAGGAGAACAAATTTTTAAAGCAATTTCAGAGTGACTATAGGAAGTCCCTTGCCTTAGAGAAATTATCCTGTGTTGTGAAGCTCAGGACCAAAACCTACAAGATATCTCAGATCCACCAAGGAGTGCCAGGTAACATTGACCTCCATAGGATTGCTTGTAGTAACAGCTGGGGATCGTGGACAACAGAGGCTGATATCCTCAATGTGTTGTTCAGAGGAAATATCAGTATCAGATGAACCTCTCTGAAAGTTATCTTCATGGGCCATAAATATTGTTAGAAACATATATTTTTATGAATAAATGCAAAATACATCTTAATTAAGTGTTGTTAACTAAGGTCCTAAGCAAGAAATATATTTTGGAACTTTTCTGAGTGCAAACTAGTAGCAATTCTACACCACTATGCTCATTTTGTGAGCATATTTCAGTGAAATAAAAGCAAAAGTCCAGCAAAAGTCCTTATTCAGCAGGGTCTACTCACAAAGAATTCCTATTGTCAGCAGATTCTCTTTGACCCAGAATAAAATCTTCAAAACATTGCTTGTGGCTTTCTTGCTTATGGCAAGAATGCTAAAGTTTCAGAAAAATATTGTTATTCTAAAAATGCTAGTTGACATACAAAAGAATAAGCACAAAAGAAAAGCAAAAGATCAGAAAATGCATAAAATTCAAGGCAAATCATCTCCTTTCTATATCCATTTGTAGGTTAATCAGTGCATTCTAAAAATGTGAGGACAAAATTGTATTATTAAGTAGCAATAAATATGTATTAGTGTGAAAAAAAGGAGAACACAGTAATTAACAATGACTCAGAAATCTCTTCTGTAGGTTAGGTTGTCACTTTTATTAAATGAAGTAGCTTCTTTCAAAGAAATTGTAATTTGACAGTTCTGTGAGGTGCTACTAGACTAAAGAACAATTATTTTTCCAAAACTTGCTGAAATGTGGTCCATCTCTATTCAATAGAAACATATTTCAAACCATATGAAATGAGTTTGTGAATTCTGGCCCATGCCTAGAAGGCAAATAATTCCATCACAGAACCACCACGCTGCTATCAAAACCGCAAGTATTAACTGTTCACTTTCCCCAAAACAGACAGGACTCAGTGAGTGCAGGCACCCTCTGAGGTGTTTCCAGGTCATGTCAGAAGGATATTTCTGTTGTAATATTAGAAAACTAACACTGTATCATTAAAGTAAATGGAGCCTTAAACTCCTTTGACTGTCATGAAAGGGGATAAAATGTGGAAAATGAGTAAATACTTTCTTGAAGTAAGACCCATATATAGCTTTTTTTTGTTTTTTTTTTTTTTTTTTTGGTTTTTTTTGGTTTTTTTTTTTTTTTTTTCTTTAATGGAGTGTGTTGCAATGAAGAAGTCTGGATTTACTAAAACACTACACGTGTGAGATGTATCAATGCCACAGCTCCAGCATGAGTTGTATATCGTGTATTACATTATAGAAATGGGACAAGAGAAGGACAAAATTGTCTATCACTTGCTGACACTAAAATGTGGCAATTTATAGAAATTCATAGGATCTATATCCTTCCTCCTTCATGCCTGGTTTTGAAATATGAGCTATAGCAATATTCAAATATGCCAGAGTTTAACACTTGAACTAATCTTAGTGTATCTACTTCAGAACATCTCCATCTGTAATTATTTGTGGGAGGAAAAAAGAATTGAGAAATACTTTTCCCTGATAGAAATCTAGCCAAATTTAGTCTTCTTTCCCAGTACTATGGGAAAAACTTATTTTTTTTTTGATGACTGGATAAGGCTTACCTTCAGTAATTTGGCATATTTACTATATAATGGTGCAGAAATCATTTCTATCAATTAATTTGGTTGACCTGGTTATTTACCTTTCATACCCATGTGTTTTGTACCATACGTTTGATAACTCACACGGAACAGAAAGGCCACATAAGTAATCAAGCAGGTTTACCTGAATCATCTTCCAAGGCAGTGTCTGTTGGGCACCATAAATCCTGTCTCAGTGTCCACTGACAGTGTCGGTCTTTATGGCTCATTCTTTAAATGAGCTGTTTGGCTGCTGGCTTCTGTACATAAGACTGACATAAATTTGCATGTCAATGCAAGTTCTTCTTGCCTTCAAAACCCATTGTTTGGTTCTCTTCTACCTTAATTTTATGATACACTGATGGGTGCATTAGTTCTACATTCAGATACTACATACCTACAGTAAATATTGAAAGTTCTACACATCAGCCCAAACACCTAGTTGATTTAGGCAGATTCATTCTAAATAGTCACTGACAGTTTATGGACAATGCACATTTTAGAATTCTTAGATGAACCTAAATCCAGAGTGCTGATTAAAAAAGTAATATCTATTTCCTCACCAAAGAGAGTGCAGATGATTTCCTCACCAAAGAAATTGCCAGTGGCTAAAGTGGCAAATCTATGTAAAATGCTGAATGTAAAGGACATGCCAATCTGGACAAAAACTTCTCAGATCCTTTCTGTTTTCAGCCTTCAACTGAAATCAGATGTTTTAGAATCTTATTGTAAATCTTTCAGTATCTGTGTTAACATCAGATTATGTAGCATGATAAAATAATTCATTATATTTATGTTTCTTGAAAGAACCTTGAGGATTATTTATACATGACTACATGTTTTTTATATGATTTTAAAATCATAAATTGCTTCATTGGAAGAATTTTCTTACTGGCATACATAACCATGTCATGATGTAGTGCTAAACTGGCCAATCTGTCAACTGCCAGTTTGGTTGTGGTTTTTTTTTGTTTCATAAATAGAAGTCTTAATGGAGAGAAATGTAGGCTGGCAAGAGTTTCCCTTGGATCTCAGAAAATCTGATTAGACACAAAAGCTTCACTGTCAAAAGCAAAAAAATTCGCAGTATCATTTTATGTTTTTGGAAGCTACTAGTCTTTGAGCTTTGGGAACACTTGCCAACCTTTATGAGGTGCAATTAATGTTCCTAGTCTGAAATTTTTTTGTTCATTCATCCTGTATATTGCATGAATTTCTAGTCCCATGTCACTGAAAAATAGGCTCTTGAAGGCCAAAAATATACAAAGAACAGTAACAAAGCTGGACAAGGTTTGTTGTGTGTTTTGCAATAGGAATGGCTGAGCCAAGAAAGATTCCTTGGGTTGGAAGGAAGGTTACTGAGGGAGCTACAGCAAAGATCCGCAGGCTCATGGGCTGCACTGGGCAAGTGCTGTAACAGGGCACATCATACCAGAATAAGATGACACCATGTGAAGAAATCAAATACCTGGTTCAAAATAACTGAAGATTTCATTTCAAATGTGCACCTAGGCTATGGAGTCACTAATTTGATTCACAAGAGAGTAAATTGTTTGGGAGAGTCTTGGTCATTTTTACCTAACAACCCACAGTTTAGCTTTCAGAATGACTGATGTTATAATTTCTGTGTCCTCCTCTTCTGTTTCCAATGAGGCAAGAGACTGTGTTTATGCTTGAGGAGAAGAGCCATAATTTAAATTCATCTAAATCAGATAATCTCCAGTGAATACCATGGTCCAGAGCACAATATCTACTACAGCTCTTGATTGCTTTGGTTACGAAGGATGTAGCTGCGTGGTAAAAAGGTTGAGATATTTTTTCATCCAGTACTGGAAGAGACATGACCATAAAGAAGTGCATAGTGAAACAGTACAGCATCATAGAGCAGCATGGCAAGACTGGTCTTGACTTTGCCTGCTGGCCTGAAGGATCCACTCTGATGCTGGGAAAGTCGTGGCTATCTAAAGGTCCTTCCCAAAAAACAGGCCAAATGAAGTTAGGCAGGTGTGCATAAACAGGTCAGAAATGCTTCTAGCTCTGGGGCCAGTGAGAAGAGGTGTGTGAGCGTGGCTGCCCCACTGTTTTGTCCAGTCCTCTGCAAATGCTGGCTGAGCTACATGACTCTCACAAGGATATCACCACGTGCAAGACATTTGCTGAAATCTTTCTCAGATACCAATTCACAAGCAATCAGCCAAAATGAATGGATAGTTGATCCTGGCACTCCTCATTACCTCACAGTAGAAAAAATTTCTCAATGTATTTAAACTACTTTCTACTTCATCCCTCCCTCATCTCCTCTGGAGGTACAGCTTCAGTAGTATGAATTAGGGCAGCTCGGCCTTCAGAAACCAGGATGGTAGAGATATGTGGAATGTAATTGGTTGTCTTTCTCCCTTGCCATGTTAATGAAAGAAGGTGAGTTTATCTTGGATTCATTATCCTGGGATAAACAGTTGACAAAATTCTAGAAAAGGCAAGACAATTTGTTATTCCCAGATGAGTTAGAAATTGAGCTGAAAGGCAAGGCTTTCCTCAAGACTCCTGTGAGGAAAATATTATTGCATTTGTTTTGACGGGTGGGGAACTGAAATGAAATTGTTTGACCATCAAATACATCTGAAGTACTATTTTTTCCCATTATTGTGGACTATACATATATTTCTCCAGTGCAAAGTGAGATTAAAAAGCTGCCAAGTCAGAACTAGGGCCACTATCTCTGGTGGTATGAACTGATATAACTGCACTGAAGTAAATGTCAGACTGGAGCCTGTGGTGTTTTGCACTCATTTTGTACAGGTTTGGTGATAGCACAAGATAGCAACGCAACAGAGGATCAGCACCAGATTCCTAAGGGAGCCAGAAATGTTACTTGGAATTTGGATCCACTTCAACAGTAAAACAGAGTCTGGGGAATTTCCCAGATCTCAGATACAGAAATACTGGTATCTGCTGAGAGACTACAGTCTTTCCCTTTCTCTTTGGTTGCTCTGGACCTAGGCTATGATATATTTCTCTGAGTGGCCACATATTAAACTCCCTTCAGAGAATGAAAGTATATCCCAAATTGTGTAAACACTTCAAGCTAAACAGATATGGGTGATTTACATATACAGATAGATTATATATAACTATGTATATTTCAGTAGTCTAAAGCAGAGCTCCTGTTGAAACCATCAGTAAGAGACAGCCACTGGACACAAAGCAGTGCTTTCCTGCCCCCAGCTAGTTTGCCATATGAATACTCTGCATTGTCCTTAAAAGACCTCTTTCTGCTGAGGATATATTTTGGTGTGAGCTTCTACATACAACTTTTTGTATAATCAAGATGTATTCCCTAAATTCTTATCACCTCTGTAGAGTATAAACAAAATAAAATGGAACATGGTACCAGATCCCTTAAAGGCTCTTGCACCTCGCAGCTGTGGCATCTGAGAGTATTCAGTATCAATTATGAAATTTAGGTGGAAAGCACTATGGTCAGCAAGGCCAAAGAGGATTCAATTATTGCTATAGCTGCATTAAAGGCCCATCCATAAATTACTTAAGTGGACTCTAACAATTATGGAAACTAATGAGAATAATCTTAAGTGGATAGGAACAATCTTACACCACTTTAACATTTTAATCATAGAAATAATATTAAAAAATATTTTTACCACTGAAAAAGTTCTGGGCCCTCTGTTACCTTCAACTTTGTTGAATTTAATGATATATCTGAAAAACTGGCAAAGTCGAAGGTAAACAGATCTGTTGTTTGCTATATCTTGTTTAAAAGCTGCAATACTTTGAATGGCAGAGTAGGAAAGCACACTTCTGCAATAGCAAGAATGATTATTAGCAGACAAGAACTCTCCTTGGCACTGATGATTGGTCTTAAGTCTACTGGACAGTGAAAGATCAGCTTTTCCTTTTCACTGAAATTCTCCAAGCATGCTGAACTCCCTGACAGCACAAAACAAACAAGCAAGACTTCTGAAAAATAAAAATACATACTTTTTTGAAAAAAGACATCTGGGATGCATTAAGTAGGAAAGAATTTGCCTCTGGAAATACACTGCTTTGTGCTGTGATAATCTTCTGACTTAGCTTCAAAAAGTGGAGTTGAATTCTATGTGTAGAAATAACTTTCAAAGTTTTCTTAGGAGCTTGGACTCAATTTACTGGTGACATAAGACATGTAAACCTGCACTTGAGGCAGCAGGTATGATCTGAGCACACACATTGCATGTATTGGCTCTTACTGTATGGTCAATAACTCTGAAATTCAAGACTTTGAACGTAGCTCTTATGTGCAGGAATATGTGCAATCAGTTTCAGACATTTGAATGAAAATATAATTATAATTTAGCCCCAGGACTCAGGCTTGTCTTTAAATGGAGACAAGAAAGAGGTGTGTTCTAACGCAAAGAGCCACAGTCAATTTTATGGAAGGACTCCCACTAAAGAAACTAGAAGCAGGATCAAGGCCATAGTTTAGATAACCAACAAAATATAAAAACATTCTTATTTGTGCCAGTGACAGTGCAGGACCCAAATGGAGCATTTCCAAAATTACATTTTTGAACTGTTATTTTCCTCTCTTGGTACATGTGAATATGTAACTAAACACCATCTTTTGTGATTGGCAGTAACATTTTGTAGTTTACCTCAGGAGACAAAGCGAGGGGCTTCAATCTACCTCTTATGTCTTTTATCACAACCAACTGTATTAGTGCTCCCTGTACAACACATGCCAAGAGATCACTGGTGGATGATAGCCTTGCCTTGCTACTCTTCATACCAAGGAAACTTTCCCAGCTGTAAGGATGTAAGCTGAACCAGGACAAATAACAGGCCTGGAGGATGTCTGGTCCCCATGAGGGAATACCAGGCTCATAAAGTGTGATGTAAACTTCAGAATTTATTAACATAAATACTATTTCCCTTCTACACCAGAGTTTGTATGAACACTTTTCCTTTGTTTAACCTGTTGCAGAATCAATATTCTTAGCCTGTGTGGGGCTATATGCACAGATAATTTAATCCAAAAGTATTGGAATTTCTTCACTCTCTGTTTTATACATAATTTAAAAGTATTTGCATTTCCTTTTTTAACTGGAAAGTTAAGCTGGTATTCTCTTAAGCGTTCTAACCATATACTGATGAAGGAATAAAAAGTTCATCTGTAAAGTGTTAACTAGAAGATTTTTATTGCTTTTGATACCAATATCAGAGTTTCACACACATTCTTCACACAGACTCCTGTCCTCTTCCTAAGAAGTGAGCTGGACCTAAGTCACATCTGGAAACTCATTACTGGATTTACAAACCTGAGACAAACTCACCATCTCTGCCCTTTCTAAAATGGTGATGTACAGATCTTGGAGCAGGTCCAAAACCCAGGTAAATCAGTAGAAAAATGTCTATTGACTTTCACTGTAATTTTAAATCAGGCCAAAGGCAAATATGAATGTGTCCAGTGATCTCCCTCAAAACATTAATAGACAGACAACATGAATATATCTTGTAAAACAGATTGCTAAAGCCTGAATTGCAGCATACATCGCTATACTTAAAATTTGTTCAATTTTATTTCATTCTTTGGTCCTGTGAGGGGCAAGATTAGAATACCCTTTGAACACCAGCATATTTAAGTGCGTGTATGCCCCTGTACAGTGATTTTCAGAAGCAATGTTCTGTAGAAGGATATTTCTCATCCATGGCTGCTTTTGCTGGTCTTATATCCTTTAAAACTTGTGCTTCAGGGTTTTAGCCCATATTGAACAATTAGAAATCAACTTGGCCCTTTGTTGAAGGCAGCAAACAAGACCCCTTCACACCTTCTTATTTTTCCTCTCCACTGGCCACTGTCATGGACGCAGCAGTAGACCAGACACACCTTAGGCTTCAGCCAGCAGGACAGCTCCCATGTGTCTGCTTAATAACCCCTTTTTCATTCTATTACAATGTAAACTGTATTTGATTTTTTTTTTTGATATTTTGATGGCAGCAGTTGCTACTGCTACTGGAATCGGGCGTCTCATTTCCAAAGGCATTCTGGGCTGGGGAAAACAAAAAAGGCAGCAAAGAAAAGGCAAGCATTTTGACTCCCCTCCTGGCTATGAGGATGGTGATGCTTTGCACCATCTCAAAAAGAGAATCAGGAAAGGACTTTTGCCTGAAATGCTTCTTGCCAGCACCAGTTGGCCCCCTTAGACAGAATTTGATAAGATGCAGCTGTAGCTGTCCCAGCTGCATAGTTCCCTTTGGCACTAAATGAACAGGCAGCCGGTACAGTGAACTTACCAAGCTGGAAGGTGGATGGAACGAAAATAAAACATAAGAGGAAAGACTAAAGAAAAGCACTGATCAGCAGCAAAGCACTGCAATCACATTACACACTCCATAACAGTGGATCAAAGAGTTGAATATTACATTATTCCATTCCCAAAGAGCTTTCCTGTACAAGGAAATATCTCTGTCTTCTCTGTCTTCTCTTTCAACCCTGTCCAGCTTTATGAATACTCTATTATTTTTTTCTCTACTAAAAAGAAAAAAAAGTTTACACGCTGCAGAAAGTGCGGACCTTTGTTATTAATGTCATAGAAATACAAATATGTCCACCTAAGAAAGGAGTCTTCATTAACTCCCACAGCCCAGAAAATTAAGGCACGGCTCATCAGGATCTGTGCATGCTGTTGGCTAAATTGCAAGGGACTAGTTGAGTTGCTGGGGTTCATAATGCTGATAGAGCGGTTTCCACGTGAATGAAGGATAAACAGCGATTAATTTCAGCCAATAAATAATGGTTTGAGACCCACATTGAAAGAGGAACAATTACTTTTCCATTTTTCCTGCCAAATGAGCTGATAAGAGAAAACAGGGGAGTTGGCCACGTAAATCAGTCTTAATTTTATCTTCCCCATTAAAAAGCAGCCATTAAGACCATCTTCGGCTCATTTCATCCTCTTCTTGTTTCACTTTTTCAATTTGCACAAAAGGGGGGAGTTTGCTAGTCATAAAATTTCACTTTGGCCAACCTATCATTTGCATCTGAGCCAATAAATAGCAATTAGCATAAACATTTAAATCAGGAACTGGAACAAATTCTTGTTCCCCAAGCAAGCTGTTAAATTACTGTATTTCACTATATATAAGAAGTGTTAGAAACAAGATCTGCTGGGCACAATTATCCCTTTCAAACAAGACATGCTGGAAATAAAAAAAGAAGAGAACTACCTTGTTGGGCAACCTTCTTGCTCGTGGTCAATGAGCTTAATCGGTGCAGAGAGAAGGTGTTCCATTAATGATGTTCAACAAAGCCTTATTTCAAGCTTTCCATCTAAAGGGATTTATTTGATCTTCATCCAAAATATATTCCCCAGGAATTAATTTAATTTGCGCTGATGTTACATCATCAAACTTAATTTTTTTGGTCTATTTTTCCCCACTATGCTAAAATGTGCATATCTTTACATCCTGGTGAGCCTGAGCTAGCTTTGCAAGTCTTGCTTTCTTGCAGGTTGTTAATTACATCAACACACATCCAGTGAGCAACGACTCTGGCTGCTTATGATGTGATAAATCGACAATAACTCTGTAAAAATGCCAAAATAACTCCAGTGAGTTCAAACCACTCAAAATAAGCTAAGGAAGATCAAGCAGATGCCTTTTCTTTTAGATACATTCTTTGTCACTTGTAAGAATATTTCAATTCTTATGCAATGGTTTTCATCCTCAGAGACTACAACAAAAACCAAGTGGAATTATTCCCATTTGACAGTTGGAGAACCTATAGCACAGACGTGAAATGACTTGCAAAAGTAATACAGGAATTCTATAATGCAGCCATAGCTGATTCTTAGACCACCAATATGTATGTAATTCTAGGTTTAACTCTTTCCAATGCATGTGCTGAGAAAATTAATGACAGATAAAAATAAATTCTCCCTTAGGGTTATCTGGGCTCCATCTGAACATGACCCATAGACATTACTCTGTAAATGGGAGGAGTTTTGGTGAAAGATGACACAGCACGAAACCTTTTTATGCCAAACTGTACAGGTTAGGTAGCACCTCCAAGTAATTCTGTGTAATTATCTAAAATACACTCATTTTAATGAATATAAGCTACTGATGAAGATGGCTTCAGCTGTGAGTTGGGTTTTTTTAGATTGGAGTGTTGGTTGGGAACCAGTACAGTGAAAAGAAGAGGGGTAAAAATCAGTACAAAACGAGCAGCAAAACAGAGATTTTGCTTAAGTATTCAGGAATTTTGAAGTGCTGTCCAGGGACAAATGTTGAATCTCTACCAGTGTGCTGCTGCAGTCACTGTCTGTCCTTGGCCTTTTATGAAAAGCTCTTCACTCTTAAGGAGAAACTGCATCAAAATATCTGTGGGACAGCATAGCACAAGATAATTTTTTTCTGATGTTAAGCTTTGGAAAGCAACAGAAATAATAATTTTTAAGAAGTTATTGTACTATGTATAATTTCTGTGTCATTGCACAAAGATAGGGAAAAGCTTCCAAGACTTATGCCAAATCCTATCAAATGCCAGTCCTTGCTCTTCAGCCTCATGTATTTTCATCCCAACTCACATTCACATAAGAGACAGAATTCCATCTTTTACATCCAGTGAAATTTTGATGGTTTTGTGTTGATTGCCTTGTTAGAGGCTTGTAGTAAAATAGGTTGAATTCTTTCTGGGTGTGTTTTTCTTGGTACTAACATGTAAAATGCTATTCCACACAAGAGTATGGGAAGCGTTATCATCCTCTCTTTATGAACATAAAAACTGAGGGCTGATTTACAGATAGAAGTGCATTATTTAAACTGAGTTAATTAGACCACTTTAGTAAAACTAATACAAAAATATCTCCAGAATTTTATTATGGTTTGGAAGAGGTTACATTGTCATAAAAGTCACTTGAAAAATAATATGCTAACATCCATGTGGTGCATTATACCAGGGTGATTAAATTATTTTTAAAGTAGAGATGACAGTATTTCTTGGTGTAAACAGAATTTGTAAATCATGATAGGTTCAGTGATTTGATGTAAGGCCACAGAGTAGCAGATTTGTATCCAAGTATGGCATTCACAAGGTTTGTTAATATGATAATTTTCTACCTTATGGAGCAGTTTATTAATAGATCCATTGTATTACCCTGCAACTTTTCTCTTTCCATTTCCATAAAACAATTATTACAACTATCTCCTCATAATGCATCTATCTTTAATTTAGCAGGATAGTAAACATAGATGAAAAGAAACATGGAAGTACACCTAACTTATTAACAATAAACATTAGCTTTATTTTAGACAGAATTATCAAAGAATCTGACCTTCAGTTATAAAATTCAGAAGTACAGTTTTGCAAATGGGTGGATTGATATCCTGGTAAGTAAATAGATTGGGTTCTGGATGTTCTTTGAACTTCACAACATCTTTGAAGAACACAAGGTTTGTGGCCTTGAAAAGTGCATATATGTATTTAGACACTTCAGTTTCTCATCCTTGGAAGTGGGAAGAACCCTTTCTGTACCAAGGGAAAGTCTTGATGGTGTCAATAACTACATTTAGGACAACCTTCATATAGTTGAAGTATAACTATATATAACATGTAGTCCTGTTCATTTTATAGTTGTATTGAATTATTAACAGCTCTTTGCTTGAAAGCTCATTGAAGAATTTCTGGGAGTCTTCCTTTCCAGGTGAAGCTGAATAAATTTAAGTGGGAATATAATGCGAAAGTGGAAGTCTCACATATGATCAGTTGAAGAGAAGAAATAAAAAGTGAAGGAGACAACAGAGAATATTTGTACTCTCCAACTGTGTACCCTAAAGAGAAAATAAACAAAAGGAATAAAAGAGGGAAGAAATAATCTACCAGTGTGTCTAGTACTTCAATTTAATAAGACCTGTAACATTGCAATAATTTTAATATTGTGATTTTACATGCCAACAAACTCAGAAGGACAGGTGACAGAAATGGGAGCAGTACTGGCACTTGATAGACAATGTGAGATTTCTGAGAAACATTGTTTGGAATTTTGCTTTATATTTAACAGGATTTAGGAGTGTGAATCTAAGAAGGCAAGTCATATATTCAAACAACATTTAGCAAAAATTGCAATTGCTGTTTTTTGAGGGTAAGTATATGAACAACCCCTTGAAATAGATTCACACAGAAAAATCGGTGTCTAGTTTTATGGAACTGTTTAAGGTCTTTGGAGGCTTTCACGAAATACAGACAGAGAAGACATCTATCAAAGTCCCAGGTTCACTGTCAGCTTCCTGTGTCTGAACTACCATTCAGCAACTAGTCATGAAATTGACATTTTATTTGAGATCTATGAATTGTTTTTATTATGTTAATTGATTTATAATTACACTATGCAGAGACCAGTAATTTGATGAAACAACTTGAGATTTAGTCAGTGCTGAAGACAGAGTTTTCTTGAAAAAATATGGATTGACAGATAATAATCCATTTGTCCCTCTTTATTTAATAATATCTCACATGCAAATTACAAGCAAAGTACACATGAAATGCTAAAATATTGAAAGAGTAATATCTCAATGGTCTCAAGGACCTTTCTTTTATTTTAGTGAAATTCGTAGGGCAAAGAAACAACATATTGTGGTAAGAAAGTGGAGAAAAACTGAAATTAATATTCACTACTCATTTCTTTCACTCTGAGATATAATAGATATTATGTAGGACACAGGGAGAATTTGGAAATCTAAATATAAAGTTGATGTGATAGGTTTTCAAATAATTCTCAGAAATCTATCCAAGTGCAATACAAACCCCATATTTCATTAACTAAGGAAAAAATAACTGGTAAGACCTAGGGAATATTCAGAGTATGATAACTAGGTATGTAAACTTCAGTGATGCATTGCACCCTTGAAAATAGAAAGATTTTTTAAAAACCTATTAGTCCAATGTAGAGAACTGCCAAAATAAATAAAATCTGTTTAAGCCCTGTTGCTTTTCTGCGTGGAGAATTCTTGGAGCAGTTGAAATGGAAATGGAAGCCACAGGCCTGGAATGTGTGTTGCTGCTCC